>NC_052094.1:1520833-1839166 GCF_015852505.1 Tachyglossus aculeatus | reverse complement strand
TTTCACAAACCTGCTTAACATATTTCACTTATGCATTTTGCTGATAGTTGTATTCAGGGGCCGATATCCAGAACCGAATGCCCCGTGTTCAAGGCGGAGGTCTTTTTTCTTTTTTTCCTCAAGAGCCACTTCCCCCTGGTTAGGCATCTCCACTATTGTGGCTGAAGTTCGGCAGGATTCTCTGAGCACTTCTGCCTCAGCAGCTCTGAGATAGGAACTGGTTTTAATGAGCTTTAATGAGCAGCCCCTTCCTAATACAGTAATGATGCAAGATCTTCCCCAACCAAAAAAAGGATTTGAATATAATTTGTCAGGGTCAGGATGTGTTTCTAAGGGGAGCCTGCTTTGACCTGATGAATCCATCCTCTAGACTGTAAATTCATTGAGGGCAGGGAAATATCTACAAATTGTGTTGAATTGTAGTCTCCCAAGTGCTTGGGACAGTGCTCTACACACAGTAAGTACTCAATAAATACCACCAATGATGATGATCGTGTTTTTTGAGCACTTACTGAGTGCCAAATTCTATCCTAAGTCCTTGGGGAAATACAGTGGAAGGAAATCACACGTTCCCTGCCTTCGGGAGTTTATATTCTAATGGGAGAGAAACCACAGAAGTGGGAGCAGGAGGAGGAATAAGGATGCAGCAAAAAATAGTAGAAATACATCAGGATGAAATAGCTGAATCAATAATTAAATGTACAAATAAGTATACAAGCAGAAATACTCATAAATGCCGATAATAGGAATAAAATACATGTAGATATGAAGGGTGTTATCAGGTTGACACTACTGGGATGCTGTGAGTTAATCAGGGGAGACTTCCTGGAGGAATTGGAATTTTAGGGGAGGCAGCGGGGCCAAGTGGAAAGAGTATGGACCTGGTAGTTGAAGGTTCTGCATTCTATCTTGGTTCCACCATTTGCTGGTCATGTGTCCTTGGACAGATCACTTAACATCTCCAGGTCTCGGCTTCCTCATCTGGAAAATGGGGAAAATGGGGACCTGTTCTCCCTCCCTCTTAGACCATGAGCCCTGTGTGGAACAGATTCTGTGTCCCACATGATTATATTTTATCTACCCCAACACTTACTACGGTGCTCAGCTCACAGTAAGCACTTAATGAACACCACAGTTAGTGGTAGTAGTAAGTTTATTCTAATGGTAAAGGTGTCTAGGATATGCAGAGGTCCACAGTTACAACATCTCAACAAAAGTAATTGCTGTGACAGATGCAAATATCCAAAAAGAATTCATTTTAGAGAGTACAGGTGACATTTTTCATTATGATAAACACAATTTCAGGAAGTATTTTTTGTAAAATCTCTCCTGTTTTCCATTGCAGCTGTGTCGATCAAACCCTAAGAGCTAAATATACAACATGAAACCATTGAGGTTTCATCTCTGACCTCTTTGGGTGAAGATTTGCCACTTGCTTTTTAATGCTATAGTTTCAGATTCTCACTCTTACCCTGGCTTTCTAAGGCTAGAAAATCAGATTTATAACTGTGGCAATTGATTGGTTGACATGATCTGCTTCTCTTTAGCAAATAAAATGTGAAGCTTCAATCTTGAAAACTCTCTGAACATTTGTTTTTAATGCATAGTGCTTCCTGCTCAGATTATCAAATGATCCTTGTTATCTGGAGAACTCAGAATCCAAACAAGAAGCAGGAAGGACTTCAGTGAAAATGAACCTGAAAGGTCGGATTTTCAGCCACTGAGCTCAATTAATTAACGGAAACTGTAGTCGTGAGAAATGGAGCAAGCCACCCAAACTCATAATCACCTTATCAGTGTTCCATATTACAACAGTTTGTTTTGACTTGTGTGGCTTTATTAAGGTTTTCAGTTTATTTAGCAACTCTGTGTTTGTGAGTAGCAAATTCTAAAAGGAGGGTACAAGGTCCCTTTGACTGTAAGTTTCTTATAGACAGGGAGTGTGTCTGTCAACTGTCTTGTTTTGGACTCTGCCAATGAATCAACCAGTGGTATTTATTGAGGGTTTACTGTACGCAGAGCACTTGGCAGAGTACAGTACAACAGAATAGGTAAGTTCCCTGCCCACAGCGAGCTTACAATCTAAAGGAGGAGATAAATAAATAATTTATCCTCACAACAGCTTGCTGTGGGCAGGGAATGTCACTGTTTATTGCTGTATGATACTTTCCCAAGTGTTTAGTACAGTAAGTGCTCAATAAACATGATTGAATGAATGAAAGTAGGAAGGGACACCAGAGTCATTATCTCCATTTTACAGATGAGGAGCCCGAGTCTCAGAGAGGCAGGTGACTTGCCCAAAGACACACAGGAGGTCAGGGGCAAAGCAGACTGTCATTCAGTAAATGGTGTTTATTGAGCACTTACTATGTGCAAGCACTGTACCAAGCACTTGAGAGAGTACAATACAATAGAATTAGCAGACATATTCCCTAACCACAACGAGGCCACAGTCTATACACCTCAGGTAACTTGAGTCCCTTCTCCACACCCTTTCCATTTGACCTAGCTGCCTTCCTAAAGAGGTTCAATATTAATTTCTGTGTTTCAAGTGAACCTGGGATCTGGGAGAAACCACCGCATTCTTTCCAAAAGGTAAGTACTTCCTTCCCAGACTCATTAATTCACTGGAACTCACAAGGCCATAATAATAATTAAGGCAGCAAAGTCAGAAACCCCCCTAGACCGGGTTCCTGCCTGCAATTTCATTGAAGGTGTTTGCGAGGGTGCCTATTAGGGCTATAAAATCCATTTTAAAAGCTGTGTCTCAGCAAGATTGTAGGCCTCTTCAGCTCCCCACTTACCATTCTAACCCATATTAACTTTTCCCCTTTAGTGTTTATTTGTGTCCTGAGAGAAATAAACAAATGTATCCTTGCAGATGGGACTTTGGGGAAGCCACAGTCAATCAGTGATTGATTAAGGACCAAGGGTTCCTGGTGAGCAGTTGGGAAACATTGTTCTGCAGCTAAACTGGTGAAAAACCAGCCCCCTCCTGCTACTGCAGGTTTCCCTTAGACCACTTTTCCTAGGAATTTAGAAAATTATTTTTTCAAGGGCCCTCTTGACCATTTAGGTGCAGTTTTATCTCTTCAAATCAAAATACCAGAATGTTTAAAATGGGTTCGGGAAATCAGGGCTCCTCCCTGCTCTTGTGTTCACACCTATTTGGGTTTTGGTCAAGGCATGAAAAATGGGTGGTTAAATTGTGCCTTGCTGGAGCAGAGCCAAACAAAACATATCTGATGCAGCTGTATATCTCCTCCCGTAAGCACTTAAGTGCTCACCCCTCACCTCACACTTCTTCTATGCAAAACTTGAAACTCTGTCTCTTCCCCTCCCTGTCATTTATTTCAGCATCCATCTCCCTGGTTAGACTGTGAACTCCTTGAAGGCAGAGATCATGTCTACCACTGCCACCTGTCTGCTGTGTGACCTTAGGCAAATCATTTAAATTCTCTGTGCCTCAGCAACCTCATCAGTAAAATGGAGATTAAGACTGGGAGTCCCATGTGGGATAGGGACAGCATACAACCTCATTAGCTCATATCTACTCAAGTCCTTAGTTCATTGTGTGGCACATAGTAATAATAATACTAATAATGATGGTATTTTTTAAGTGCTTACTATGTGCCAAGAACTGTTCTTAGCGCTGGGGTAGATACAAGGTAATCAGGTTGTCCCACGTGGGGCTCACAGTCTTAATCCCCATTTTGCAGATGAGGTAATAGCATTTTTAAACACTCATTATGCTCTGGAGAAGATACAAGGTGATGAGCTAGGGCACAGTCCCTGCCCCACATAGTCCTCACAATCTATTTTAATCCTCATTTTACAGAAGAGGAAACTGAGGCCCAGTGACTCACCCCAACTCACACAGCAATCCAGTGTTCTTGTTTTATGCCGTCAAATCATCTCTGACCCATAGCGACTCCATGGACACATCTGTCCCAGAACATCCAGACTCCATCTGCAACCATTCTGGGAGTGTATCTATAGAGTTTTCTTGGAAAAATATGGAAGTGGTTACCATTGCCTCCTTCCATGCAATAAATTTGAGCCTCCACCCTTGACTCCCTCCCATGCCAATGCTGCCCAACAAAGGGGAATTTTGACTTGATTGCCTTCCACTCGCTAGACATTGCCCAAGCTAGGAATGGAATGGATATACCTCTGTTTGACTTTCCGTCTTGTAGTCAAGACTGGTAGGGTACTGGAAACTCTCCAGGTGTTATCCTGAGAGGGGAATCCAGCATTATTGTTGGGATTAAAACCCAGCTCCTCTGCCTCTCAGTCCCACAGTCTTCCCTCTAAGCTCCACTCTCTGAAATTCATCCCCAACCAGAAGAGTCAGTGCTATCTGCAAGCCTGGATTTTTCTTGCACTGTTTCGAGGCCAATCTAGGTCACTATGAATATGTTAGATAAAACTGGTTGTCACAAGGGATTTCCCCACTACTTACAGTTCTCCAGCCAGAAAACTGGCTGTTCCTCCCTACCTTTTAATCCCATTTTTTGAACAATTTTATATTCAGGGCAGAATGCTACCTTTAATCCCATGATAATTTACTTATTTATTTTAAGCCTTTGGTATGGACCCTTGGCAAAAGCATTTTGAAAATCTAAGGAAGTTATATCCACTGTTTCCCCTTTATCCAGAAGTCTATTGATCCCTTCAGAGAACTCCAGTGGATTAATGAAGCCTGATTTCTGCTTACAGAAACTATAATAGCTTTCCCCTCACAGATTATATTTGCCTAAGATTCCACTGTTCCCAAACTGTTTTATGTAGCCTTTGCCAATTGGCCAAGTATACTAGGGATTTCCAAAGTTCTAGGTTTCCCAAGTTACCTTTGAAACTTTTCATATAACCGGACTTATCCTGGAAATTTGTCCATCAAAACAAAATGGGCATAAAGGTCTAGGGGCAAAAAGCGTGGGTTTGGGATTTAGTGAGTTTGAGTTCTAATCCCTGCTCTGAGGAGCAATTCACTTAGTTTATCTGTGCCTCAGTTTCCTCATCTCTAAAATGGGGATTAAATTCCTGCTCTCTCTCCCTCTTAGACTGTGAGTCCCATGTGGAAAAGCTATTTTGCCTGTATTGTATCTACCCCAGAGCTTAGTACACTGCTTGGCACTTAGGAAATTCTTAAAAAATACCATGATTATTATTAACTCTATTCATACTGTACTTTCATTCATTCAGTCAGTCATATTTATTGAGTGCTTACTGTGTGCAGAGCACTGTACTAAGCACTTGGACAAAGAGGAAAAAAAAGGGAAACTCCAGCCTGACTTCCTCCAGAACCCCATCATCTGGACAGTGCCTGGCATATAAGCTCTTAACAAATACCATTATTATTATTATTATTATCTGGGCCAAATCATTCACCAACCATGACTCTAATTGTATAGTATAATAGAATACTAATATAGTATAGAATGGTGTAGACACCATTCTATTTGGTGTCTAGCACACGGCAGGTATGCTAGTTATAGATGAAACTGCTGGAGTAAATTATTCATGATCTGAATCTGGATATTTTCTCTGACATATGACAGTAGAACTCATGGTTAGACACAAGATTCATTTGTCATATTGTCTTCTCAATACTCTCTCTCATGATGGACTAGATGCAATCTGTAGTTGATCCAAATTCATTCATTCGTTCACTCAATCGTATGTATTGAGTGCTTACTGTGAGCAGAGCACTGTACTAAGCACTTGGAAAGTACAATTCTGCAACAGAGACAATCCCTACCCAGCGATGAGCTCACAGTCTAGAAGCGGGGAGACAGACAACAAAACAAAACAAATAAAACGAATGAATGGTCTTTTCAGGTGGTATTGGTCCAAACGATACTGGGTCTTGGTTATGTAGCTAAGGAAAACTTAGCTACAAATGTCACTTATAAGGATAGCCAGGTAAGAATTAAACTAAAAGATCTCCTCTCTTTTTTTTCCAATCTTTACAGGGTAGTAGGATCACTGGCAAGACGGCATGACGCAGTGGAAAGAGCCCAGGACTGGAAGCCAGGAGATCTGGAGATTCTAGTCCCAGCCTGCTGGGTGGCCTTTGGCTTGGCATATTGTAAGTTCTTGCCAAATACAACTATTATTATCATTTTATTATTACCAGCTGATCCTTACTTAAGAAGCAACATGGCTCAGTGGCTAGATCACAAGCCTGGGAGTTAGAAGGACTTCAGTTCAAATTCCGTCTCTTCCACGTCTGCCTTGTGACCTTGGGCAAATCATTTAACTTATCTTTTTAACATTTAACAACTTCTAGACTGTGAGCCCACTTTTGGGTAGGGACTGTCTCTATAGGTTGCCAACTTGTACTTCCCAAGCACTTAGTACAGTGCTCTGCACACAGTAAGTGCTCAATAAATATGATTTATTGATTGATTGACCTCACTTCCCTCATCTGTAAAATGGGGATTAAGTGTGTGAGACCCATGTGGAACAGGGACTTTGTCCAACCTGGTTAAATTGTATGTACCCTAGTGCTTAGAAAAGTGCTTGCTACATAGTAAGTGCTTAACAAGTACTATAATTATTGCTATTATTATTATGTGTTTTCTGACTGAGCAATGAGAAAATACTTGTAGTGCTGGGTGGGACTCTCCCTCCCAGCAAGGTAAGCAAGGTAAGCAACTGCCTCAAGGTAGATTTTGCAAACTCATATGTCAGAAACAAAGCCAGTATTTACAAGGAACTAGAAGGGGAACACAGTAGCTCTGGAGCAATGGGGATGGGGGTCACTGTCTCCCCAGAGAAACAATTTGGGGAGGGGGTAACCTCTCCCAGTTCAAATTTGGTCGATGAGGTAAATCGGCTTCCTCTAGGTTGAGCCACAGTACACAAAACATAATATGGTGATACCATAGAGGACGCTACATGTGTGGCCAAAATGCAGGGCCATTATACTGATGGGGCTCAAGTAGAGAATTTTCCACGCATGTCTCAGACAGCCAGAAGTCTGAAGCAAGACTGATGCTGGACTTCATGTAGGTAACAAAGACAAAAGAGAGAGTCTTTGTTACAATGTATTCTGCACCTTCACAGGATCCTAGTTTATGTTTGGTGTACTTACCACTAAATGTCACAATGTCACAATTTATCTGTTTAAGGACGTGGTGCTGCAAAGCCAGTGTTTACAAAACCAAATAATTCCATAGGCCTTTGGCCAAAACTGGCCTGCATCACTGTGGGTTGATTATTAACAACAAGAAGTCTTTTGTCCCTCCCCACCAACAATTAAAGAAAGGATATTTGCAACTCGATCCCTGAAGGCAATGCCTGGAGACTATGAACGAGAAATTCAGGGTTTTATTTTTAGGGCTGTTTGTTTTTGTTTGGTTTGGGGTTTTTTAAGCAGAGCAGGCCAATGGAAAAAATTTGAGGGTGGTCACCCACACCCTCGCTAAACAAAATGATTTCAGGAAAAGAGTTGGTCACCAGGTTCAGACTACCAAAGGAGGGCATTTCAAGGGGGCATGGGAAGCTATCCAGATACCTTCTGCCATCTCTTGTTTTTCTTTAGCTGCACAGATGAATATTTGAGAAAAATCAGAAAGTTGTCCACTGGCTTCTAGTTTCACGCTAATAATATTAGTGAGCATGATATCTGACTGTTAAGATAAAACACCTTTCTTTTCTGGATGGACAAGAGAGGTCTTCACTGCCATCCCATGATGCATTAGTAGCCTTCAAAATTAAAGTATCAAACACTTAGAATAACTACTATAGCACGTTTACCCTCCCTGCTGGTTTTCAGTTTAATTATTACATGATAAAAAAATACTACTAGCCAAATAACATTTGTAATTTATGTTCCATAAACTCTCTCAGTAATGACTCTTCGAGATTCATTAGCACTACTGCACTGTATTTCCTTCCGAGCCTTTCCTAAAGGCAGACCCAGTCATGTAGTGACTAATGATCCAAGATATGGGTTATGGGATAAACTCAAGTATTATTTATATTTCATCTCAGCTCATGATGAACCAAGCTTAGAGAAAAAGAATTTATAATTCATTCTAATTCTACTTAAAGGACACTATTGAATTGATTACTTGGAGCAATGGAAATAAAGAGATGAAATCTATTATCTTTACATTGGGGGCCTGGTTTCAATCTGGGCCTAGCTGGGGCTGGTTTACATTCTAGGAATGGTACAATAGAAATGAAAATATTTAAGGTGTTTTTTAAACCAAGCGCTATGCTAAGCCCTGAGGTAGATTCAAGATAATCAGATCAGATGTAGGCTCTGTCCCACATCATCGTCATCATCATCAATCGTATTTATTGAGCTCTTACTGTGTGCAGAGCACTGTACTAAGCGCTTGGGAAGTACAAGTTGGCAACATATAGAGACAGTCCCTACCCAACAGTGGGCTCACAGTCTAAAATGGGGAGACAGAGAACAAAACCAAACATATTAACAAAATAAAATAAATAGGATAGATATGTACAAATAAAATAAATAAATAAATAAATAGAGTAATAAATATGTACAAACATATATACATATATACAGGTGCTGTGGGGAAGGGAAGGAGGTAAGATGGGGGGATGAAGAGGGGGACGAGGGGGAGAGGAAGGAAGGGGCTCAGTCTGGGAAGGCCTCCTGGAGGAGGTGAGCTCTCAGCAGGGCCTTGAAGGGAGGAAGAGAGCTAGCTTGGCGGAGGGGCAGAGGAAGGGCATTCCAGGCCCGGGGGATGATGTGGGCCGGGGGTCGATGGCGGGACAGGCGAGAACGAGGTACGGTGAGGAGATTAGCGGCAGAGGAGCGGAGGGTGCAGGGTGGGCTGTAGAAGGAGAGAAGGGAGGCGAGGTAGGAGGGGGCGAGGTGATGGAGACCCTTGAAGCCCAGGGTGAGGAGTTTCTGAATTCATCATCAAAGAGGGAGAGAGAGCAAGAATCTTATACCCATTTTACAGATGAGAGAACTGAGGCAGAGAGAGGATAGATGATTTGCATAGGTCACACAGCAGAAGTGAGTTTGCCTAAATAAAAATGCAAAAATCAGTGATTTTAAGTTTGTCATGTCTAGGAGTCAAATTCCTTCAGACTCTGGGAAAACCACTTTTCCCAGCTGTTTCTTATTGTTTTATTTTGTTTTCCTATAAACAGGACAAGATTTATTTTCAAAGAAAAGCTTTTATAGCGTGCGTAGCAAAACTTCCTGCTAGGATAAAATATAAATTAAATTTCCTCTGGAAAAGAAATCATTTAAACTATAGATCAAATGTTTCATGAGTTACAAATCCACTTATGAAGCCCTAAATGGAAGGAAAAAAAAGTTTTAGAGCTTCAGTAAAACAAAGTTCTTCCACCAAATTCTCCTCTCTTGCCCTAATCACCCATCTTTTTCACCTGACTAGTTCCTGTAAACTGGCTGTTGTGAAGCAAATGGCCAACTTTCATCTTGGGCCCAATCCGAGTGGTCATTGACAGCCCCTTTGAGTAGCTCATAGTATTACACACTGGACAAACAGCAAGCTGGAGTCATACATGGAGTGGCCTAGTAGATAGAACAGAGAGGACTGAGAGCCAGGAGACCTGGGTTCTAAGCAATGTGGCTTAGTGGAAAGTGTCCGAGGATGTGGGTTCTAATCCTGGTTCTGCCACTTGTCTGCTGTGTGACCTTGGGCAAGCCACTTAACTTCTCTGTGTCTGTTACCTCATCTGTAAAATAGAGATTAAGACTGTGAGCCTCACGTGGGACAACCTTACTACTTTGTATCTCCACCAGTGCTTAGAACAGTGCTCGGCACATACTAAGTGCTTAACAAATGCCATAATTATTATTATTAATAGTAATAATAATAATAATCCTGACTCTGTCACACCTCCTGGGTCACCTTGGGCAAGTCATTTTGCCTCTCTGTGCCTCAGTTTCCTCCTCTGTAAAATGAGAATTAAGTCTCTGTTCTCCCTCCCACCTTAACATGTGAGCCTCATGAGAGATATGAACAGTGTCTGATCTGATTGCACTGTATCTAACCTAGTGCTTGGCACATGGAAAATAAATGCCTCAATTATTACTAGTAAAGTTCACACTGTTTTGCAGCAGAACACCAAGTGTGTGAGGGTCACTTCAGTGTGGGGACAAGGCAGGGAAGAGTCTCTGGGAAAGGGGAGGGTCACCCCACGTCGACTTCCGTAGCATGTCATTTCTGAGTTGTGTCAAACTGCTAAATTACTTTGGAAAGACCACGTCTCTGTGGAATCATGTGTCCAATCAGATGGCAGTGGGAATGATAAAACCTGCCAGCTGACTACCTCACCAGGTGTGGATCTTTTTTGATTAGACCAAGATGACTGTCACCTGTGGAAAGAGGAGGAGGGAAAGGAGCTCCTGAGGCACTTGAGTGACTTAGGAGAGGCTGAGTGAAAGGAGGAAGTGCAGTAAAGGGGTGGAGGAAATGGAAGGGGGCTAGGTTCCTGGACTGTTTGTTGTGAGGGTGGCTAGAAGCTGGTTGAGTGTTATCTGCAGACATTGAATGAGGAGGAGAGAGTTGCTGAGAAGAAAATGAAACTGAGGGGAATAGAAAATGTGTGCTTGGAACAGAGCTTGACTCATCACACAATATTTCTTCCTTTTCTAGACTTGTTATGCCTGGCTGCCATCTGTTCCATGGGCTGGACTGTAGTGGAGAGCTTTTTTAATTGGCTTCTGGAGCAATATGGCCACTCAGAAGTAACAAGCTCAGATACTCACCTCAGACAAGGTTAGCTGGAAGGCAGACCCCAGAACTTTCCTTTGGTGTGAACTTTTAAGGGTACATTTAAAACAAAGGAAAGGTGTGTGTTGGAACAGGTGGGAGAGGAGAAAGGTGGAAGTTTCAAATGTCATCGTTCCCACCTGGAACCTCTGTGGAAACAGCGCCCTTCCAAAGGCAGTGAAAAACCCACATTCTCAGTTTGCTTTTTATGAGTGGTTTTGAAATTTGCCATTTAAAAGAATGATGGCTAGATGGGTGATCAAAATGGAGATGTATGGAAGCAGGTAAGTTTGAATAAATCTGACTGTTAAATGTTTTTAAGCTATGTGGATTCAATAGGATTTACCAGTGAGTATTATGTCTGTTATACTGCACTCTCTTAAGTACTTAATACAGTGCTCTGCACACAGTAAATGCTCACATCCTACTGATGATGTCTTTGAAGAAACCTGATGCACTAGCACAAGATATTCTTATCAGCTTTAACAAACAAAGCCTCCCATACACTATGTTTATCCTTGTTGCCTCTCACAGCCTGGTGACTATAGGCCCACCCTATAGTTTGGTTGTTCTATTTCCAGGTCAGACACAGGTCGCCTGTTTGACCTTAGGTGGATCACCTCAGTTTCCTCATCTATAAAATGGGGGTAATAATACCTGTCTCTTTTTTTCTTCATCTCTATCAATGATGTAGAATCAAAAATGATATAAGCAATGGGAATGCTCTTTATAAATTCAAAGTATCTTTTGACTGGCCTTTTTATATGAAAATCTATTTAATTTTGTTGGCACCTTGATAAGCTGGGGTGTCTTTGTGCTAGGCCTGTGTTGCAACAATAGGATTATCCTTTTATAGGAGCAGTCGCACTGATAAGAAAACCACCAGAATGGCAAATTGTGTGTGTTGTTGTCAAGCTGCGGGATTTGAAGTGGGGAGTCTTAGCTTTTCCATTTCAGCCTGTTTTCCATCCTCCATAAAAAATCCCTGTTTACTTCAGGACTTCATAGGAAAGATCCTTAGGATACCACCAAAGCCTACAGAGTACTGAATTTCTGTTCCTGAACCTAGTACATTTTGCAGTGTTAAATTATGTAGCGAATACTATTTGTGATGAAAATTGAACTGCATAAAGAGATCCCTGACAATTTTCTCCATGTCTGCTAGCTTACTTTCCCTCCTTGATACTCCTCTGGCCTATCCTTCTTCCCTTATCATCAAGACATTTGGGGATAGATGACCTACGAGGTGCAGAGCATTGGGTATCAACCCAAGGAAGTAGAAATTGAGAAGTAGCAAGGCCTAGTGGAAAGAGCACTGTCTTAGGAGGAAGAGGACTTGGGTTCTAATCCCAGCTTTGACACTTGCCTGATGGGTTATCTTGGGCAAGTCACTTAATTTTCCTGTGCCTCAGTTTTGTCTGTAAAATGGAGATTTTATTACCTCTTAATGAGCCCCATATGAAAAAGCTACTGTCTGACCTGATTACCTTCTATCTACAGCCCCACTACTTAGTAAATTGTCTGGACATAGTATGCTTATAATTAAATATCACAGTTGTTGTTATAAAATCCCTGTCCTTGAGTACTTTGCATGGGGAAAGCAAGGAGATAAGAAGGCAATACATAGAGTGGAAGATTTGATAATGTATGTGGATAGAGGAAAATGGAGTTTCTTGCCAAGAACAATGAATGAAACTTGATCCTCTCGACCGTAAACTAGTCATGGGAAGGAACAGATCCACTAATTCTGTTGTATTGTACTCTCCCAACCACTTAGTACAGTGCGTGGCACATAATAAGCACCCAGTAAATACCACTGACTAATCCTTAGATTTTAAAATGGGGACTTTGGGACAGAACTGATTCCTGTTAGAGTAGTGGTTAAGCCCTATGCTATTTGTATTATTTTGTCTCGGTGATATTCTGCTGGGGCAGTGAATGAGTAGGAGGGCTAGAATGCTGCACGTGTACTACAGAAGTTTTTTAAATGCAGTCCATCCATACTAGTTATTGAGCACTTTGACTGCTCTACTAAGTGCTTGGAAGAGTACAGTAAAGTTGGTAGACAGGATTCCTGTCTTCCAGGAGCTTAGTGCCTACTATGTGCAGAGTACTGTACTAAGCACTTGGCAGAGGACAGTAGAGTTGGTAGATATGATCCCTGACAGCTAGGAGTGTACCATTTAGGGGCAGGACTCATTTATGGCCACAGTCTACTGCAGGTGCTTTGGCACAGTGCCATAATGAGGGGTGGTTACCATGGTTTTGGCTGCTGGCTATCCTCTCCTCCTTAGCCAGCTATTTTTCAGGCTTTGTGCTGCGTCTATCCAACTTGCACGTTGCTATAAGTGGTTCTTAGGCAGGTTGAGGTGTTTGAGGGGATGGTGTGAAGAGGAAGTTGCAGTGAATTAGTCAGAGAAGTCCTATTGGAGGAGGTGGACTTTTGGAGGGACTTTAAAAGAAGCAGAGAACATGGATTAGTGAATTTGAGGAGGGGAGAAGAATCCAGTCAAGTGAATTTCCTGTTTGGTTCCTTCCGTCCACCCACGAACCCCTCCTCCAAACAAACCAAAATTGTGAGGAGTTTAAATATTTATTGAAATGGAATAGTCTGCTTTCCAGAGGGAAGGAGCATGGCCTCGTGGAAAGAGCACAAGCCTGGGAGTCAGAAGGTCCTGGGTTCCAATTCCAGCTCCACGGCAGATGTGCTGTGTGACCTTGGGGAAGTCACTTTTCTGTGCCTCAGTTATTTCATCTGTAAAATGGGGATTTGACTGTAAGCCCCATGGGGGATATGGAACATGTCCAACCTGATTACCTTATGGCTACCCCAGTGCTTAGTATAGTGCCTGACATATAGTAAGTGTTTAAATGTCATCTCAAAGAAAAAAAAGAGGATTCATTTTCCATTAGTCTTCCTCGTGTCTAGAGTTTAAATCCCATAAGGGCTGGGGTGGTGTCATTCTGGATTAATTTAGTTCAGAGCACCAAGCCCTTGAGAGATGAGATTTGACAACTGAGGCACTCCAGAGACTGCCCAAGTCTCTTCACAAATTAATGGATGACAAAACCAGTTTCTCCATATTTTGAATGTGGTGATCATCAAAATGTCACTCTTCGACTAGTTCTCTCCGGCTGCCCTTTGCTGGGGGTTTTACCTGCTAATCAGGGAAGGCAGAAAAGTGTAGATAGCTATTTAGCTATTTGGGTTCAAGAGTGTTTACCAATGGGTTTTACGTCTGTTGTATTGTACTATCCCAAGTACTTAGTACAGTGCTCTGTACACAGTAAGTGCTCAATAAATTCCACTGATGATGACAGAGGAGTGTTTCCATCCAGACCAAGGTTCTGCTTCCAGCAGCAGCCACAGGATGTGTGGAAGAGTGATAACAGTGAAACCCCCCTGCAGGGGGGAGGGCATGAGCTGGAGAGTCAGAGGACCTGGGTTCGAATTTCAGCTCTGCCACTTGTCGGATGTGTGACCTTGGGAAAGTCACTTCACTGTGCCTCAGTTCCCTCATCTGTAAAATGGGGGTTGAGATTGTCCAACCAGATTAGCTTGTAACTGTCCCAGTGTTTAGTTCAGTGGCTGTCACAAGAAGTGTTTAAATATTCAGTGCTGAAGTGCCACATAGTCTAAGGAGAAGGGAAAGCAGATATGCAATCCCCGCTTGACAGATGAGATGACTGAAACACAGAGAAGGTCACAGAGCAGAAATGTGCTCTTTCCACTAGGCCACCTTACTTTGCAATCAGAAGATACTCAATAAAGCCATTCCATCTGCAATTAGCATTAGAATTAAGGGTGAAGGAGGAATAATAATTGTGGTATTTAAGTGCTTACTATATGCTGGGCACTGTACTAAGCACTGGGGTGGGTACAAGCACTAAAGTGAATACATTTAAGCACTTAATATGTGCTAAGCACTGGGATTGATAGAATACTGTCATAGCAGCTTTGGAGACATATAAATGTGTAAACATTATTATTTTTTTAATAAGCTTTGTACTGAGGACTTATGAAAGAGCAGTGGAAGCTCAAGACCCAGTCCCTGCCCGTAAGAAGCTCTAATTCTGACTTTCCCTCTAATATCTGTTTGATGTCCAGATGGGTGAGTACTACAGAGTGAGTTATCCTTAATGCACTAAACCCCCATTTCTCCTACTTTGCCTCCCTTCTGTTTCCCCTATGCTCTCAGATCTGTACTCTAAACAGTCGATAGTCTCCCCTTTTTCAGCCCCACAGCACTTATGTCAATATCATTACACTTCATCATCCCCCCATCTGAAATTTATTGAAATGTCCTTCTCCCCCAACCCTAGAGTGCAAGTTCCTTGTGGACAGGGATCGTGCCTATCAACTCCATTGTATTATCCTCTCACAAATGCTTAGCACAGTGCTGTGCACACAGTAAATGATCAATAAACACCATTGACAGCCTATTTTGGATGTCCAAGGAAGGATGCTAGGCTTTTTATTATTTTAAGCATTAAGTACTTGCTCTGTGCCTGGCACTGTACTAAGTTCTGGGGTAGATAGAAGGTAACCAAGTTGGATACAGTCCATGTCCTACATTCATTCATTCAATTGTATTTGAGTGCTTACTGTGTTCAGAGCACTACTAAGCACTTGAGAAGTACAAGTTGACAACATGAGGCTCACAGTCTCCAGCCCCATTTTACAGATGAGTGAACTGAGGTACAGAGAAGTGAAGGCACTTGCCCAAGGTCACACAACAGACAAATGGCATAGCTGGGATTAGAACCCAGATCTTTCCAACTTCCAGGCCAGTGCTCTATCAACTAGGCCATGCTGCCTTCTTTGCAGGGATGCTGGTTCCCAGATTTTCTATGCTCATTGTTCCCCTCTGCTTGAATTGCAGGTTTCAGCACAAACTCCCAGCAGCTAGCAGGAACCTGGTTCCAGATCTCTGGGGGATTCTACCATGCCTCAGCCCTCCATGAAACACCACCACTTGGCTACTTGACACCTTAATTGTTTTAGACTGGCAAGCTCAACAGGGAAGATTTCAGAGGCAGCTCAGCAGCATAAACAAGCTCCATAATTTGCAAAAAAAGACACCAAGCCCATGGAAGCTGGGCAAGAAGTCAGTTTAAATGGCAATCCCTGCACGGTCTTTTAATTGAACTGAAGCATCAAGACAGCATGTCTTCCATTCACGACTTTTCATTCACTTTCATGTGACCTTTTTCCTCCAATTCTGACAGGTTAATCTTTCTGAGAATTGCTTGGTGATGAGATAAACAAAAGCCCTTTTTCGACCCCCTCCCTGGTATTTTGGGATTAGAGTGAGATGGATTTTTTTTCTAGTTAAAGGAAATTGCTGCCACATGAGTTGATCGTGCTGCCTCATTTAGGCCTTGCTTCTCTCTCCTTTCCCACCTTCTCTTTTCCATGGGCAGTAGAAAACTCGTTGGAGGCCTCCAGTGAGCTGATGAACAAGGCAATTCAGGACATTCCATCCGAATAATTAAACTGCCATGACTACAAACTGTGTAGGATGGATGCAATTTGTGTTTCGGTTGCAAAATGACTAAGTTGGAGTTACAGTAACTAAGTTATAGTAGTGGAATGTTATTTAACCTTAACAATAGCTTGGGGGGAGGTTAGAGGGTGAACTGACTAGCAGTAGTAATATTTGAGCACCCACTGAGTGCACCATATTGTTTTAAGTGCTTGGAAAGTGTGACCAAAACCAAGTATATGATCCCTTCCAACTAATATATTCAGGACAGAGCTTCGACCCATGTCAGGCAATCTCTGTGGGCCTTTATTTTCCCATCTGTAAAATGGGAAATGTAAAATGGGGGTGGTGGAAGAGGTAGCACAGATTCAGTGAGGACCTCTCTCTCCCTCTCTTTCCAGCAGTGGGAATGGGACAGAGTTAATGACAAGGAACGCCTAGTCACCTAAGTAGTAACACACATGGTTCAAATCCCAAATTTGGGGCAGTTGGGCTATCTTTTTGAAATGACCCTTGTTAAGCTCTTACTGTGTTCCAAGCATGGTACTAAGCTGTGGAGTAAGATACAATATAATCAAGTTGAACACAGTCATCACTGTCCCGTGTGGGTTTCTAAGTCTATGTAGGAGGGACTAGGATTTAATCCAGTGGATGAAACTGAGGCACAAAGAAGTTGAGAGTTAAGCCAGGATTAGGACCCAAGTCCTCTGACTGCTAGTTTATGCTGTTTCCCACTGCTTCACACGGTCCCAGTTCCACATCTGGGAGAGGGAGGGCTGCCCTTTTAGTTCTCTATACCTTCCTCACACACTCCAACCCAAGTTCTGTCCCCTCACCTTGCTCTCCATCAGGGAAGTGTGCAGAATCCAGGCCATCTGGATCTGGGGTGATGGCATCAGTTCAGGGCCACCCTATTGCGGTTGGCTGTGGGGCAGATTAGACCAACCTCTTAGACTGTCAGCCAGCCCCTTGGAGGACGGGCACAGTGTCCAGTCTTCATCTACCCCAGAACATAGTACAGTGCTTGACACATGGTAAATGCTTAAATCTCACTAAATTGTAGGCTCAGAATGTCATGGATTCTAATCCTGGCTCCACCACTTGTCTGCTGTGTGACCTTGGGCAAGTCACTTAACTTCTCTGTGCCTCAGTTCCCTCATCTTTAAAAAGTAGGGATTGGGAGTGTGAGCCCAATGTGGGACAGGGATTGTGTCCAACCTGATTAACTTGTATCTACCTTGGAACAGTGCTTGGCACGTAGTAAGTGCTTAACAAGTATCATAATTATATTACTACAGTCCTAAATGCTGCACATTTTAAGTGCTTAATAAATACCATTGATTAAATACCACAATTGTTATTACTTCGGAAGCACTCATAAATCAAGCCCAATCTGAAGCGTATTGCAATTGAACACTAATCAACCGTCTTCTCACTGTAATTATCAGCAGCTCCTTGCTGCTTTTCCCAACCTTGAAAGAGGATAAGAGAAGGAATCCAATTCTCTTAAAAACTTCCTGTCCAATCTGAGGCAAGGCTGATATAATCATACAGTTCATCTCTAACTCAGACGGCCACTGTCTGTATTCTGCCCGAAGACAATTATCTTTTTTTTCCTACATCTTCCACCTTCTGACCAGCCGTTTTGTGTGCTTTTTATCTTCCTCATTGCATCTTTCATGCCCCCCTGTCTGACCCCAGTGATTACAGGTTTTAATCCAGTCCTGTTACTTCTGCTGGCTTTCCTCTCCCTCTCCTCTCCAAATACAAGCAGGGAAACTGCTTTTGACATTAATGCAACCTTCATGAGAGTCTCACCCTTTGACCTCAGAAGAAGTCTTCCGACATTTTTTTGGCTCAGTTGGCATAATTCAGTATAATGAGTTGGCTTGGGTGGGAAGGCAGTCTTCATCAGCATCCCTTTTGAATTTACCCACAGTCCTCAGACCCATTTATATTGGTTTCTTTCAAGGCCTATCCATTGCCACAGTCCCCCAGACCTAGGAGGAACCTGGAGAGGTCATTTAGTCCATCTCCTGCTCCTGGGCAGGGCAACCACAAGTGGGGATCTGAGGAATCTTACCTCCCAAATTCAACGGTGGACTGGGCTAGTTTCACTTTCCAAGTCAGATTAGGGGCTGGTTTGGGCTGCTGGGGTGAAGATTTGGAAAAATCTTTCACATACTTCCTGCCAGAGTTCCCCTTTTGGTCATTGAAGACTTGCTGTGAGTAACACAAGGAGGCATCTGACAGATCCAGGATTAGAACACTGGTCCTCTGATTCCCAGGCCCATCCTCCTTCCTCTAGACCACACTGCTGAGAACAAGATAATCTGGTCCCATGGCACTTACGTAAGTATCTTTAATTTTGTTTAATGTCTAGACTAAGCTTCCTGTGGGCCAGGAATGTTTCTGTTGTTATTTTGTTCTCTCCCAAACTCTCAGTACAGTGCTCTGCACATAGTAAGTACTAAGTAAATATAATTGATTGTTTCTCAGTTTCTGGTGGAACCCTCCCATGCTTCTCCTTCACAAAGCCATGCTGCTGTGAATAAAATCAGTTAGTGCGGCCTGTCTTATTTCTCTCCTGCTGCATTCCCCAGTCCCAGAAGGATCTGCTGAATATTACCAGCTGTACTGAAGAGCCTGGTCTCCTAGAACATGGAAAGCAAAATGTGTAGGATAGCCTTCAACTTCGTCCAACACATGCACAGATGAGGTGTTAGTCGTGTGCGATGCCTTACTACTGGGTGAGACTGAAACCTCCACAGTGGTGGGAATGTTTAGCATCTGCCTTTGGAATTTCCCTGGAGATTTGAGTGGAGGCGAGTAAGAGTCTATTCTTTGTAGTCTGTTGCCCTCTGTTGGCTCAATGCTGTGGAAAATGTCGCTTGCTTTCCCAACCGGCCATGTCCATTCGCTCGTGAAAGTGGGAGACAGCTGCCAGGGGAAACCACAAAATGGCCCCAGCTGAAGCAGGGCATTCACACGGTGGAATGGGACCTTCCCTCCTCCATTTTGAAAACAGCAGTGGCCATTTGGAAGCCTCTATAGGAAAACCCATCCTGTGTAAATAAAGGGGAAAACTGTGGATCATCTAGGGAACAGCTCATTGGAAGCAGGGTCATATTTCAATCAATGAATGTGTTTGACCTTTGACTGGAAAGAGCTTTTTTGGGGAAATGTATTGCAAAGCTTCCCTGAGTTCATGACTTCAGTCCTCTTACTTCTGAGAAGGAATCTTTCAAAAGCATACATGCTCTATAGGGAACAGACATATCCACCCTCACTAGGGAGGCAGCATGATCTAATGGAAAGAGTACAGAACAAGGAGTCAGGAGACCTGGGTCCTAATCCTGGCTCTGCTATTTGCCTGCTGTGGGACCTTGGGTGAGTCACTTTCTCCTCTGGGTCTCAGGCTCCTCATCTGTACAATGGGAGAAGATACTTGCCTTCCCTCTCCCTAGTGACCCTCAGCTGGTGACATCAAAGGCAGCAAAACCAATTACAAATAAGGAATTGGGCAAGGTGGTGGGGACAGGGAAGGTGTCTACCAAAACTGTTATAATGTATTCTCCCAAGGGTTTAGTACACTGTTCTGGCACACAGTAAGTTCTCAATAAATATGATTGGCTTGAGCAGGAAAAAAGTCAGTCTCTTCCAGGCATCAGGAGAGAAGGGATGTGAAAAGCTGAGTGTTAAGTTGCGCAACAAGAAAAAGAGGTGAAACAGCTAAGGGAAGTATAAAGTTAGCACGGGCTCTTTGTGGTTAGGTGATGTGCTTTGTGGTTTCTGCTGTATAGTGCCCTGGGCTCCATTTATACTTTACCACTGCTATATCAGTGTTTCAGGGAGGTGGAAACTGGATTTAGGTTAGCAATAAATGCAAAATCAGGGCTAGGCAGTTTTTCCAGGACCTAATTTAAGATCAATCAATCAAGCAATCAATCAATCATATTTATTGAGCGCTTACTGTGTGCAGAGCATTGTACTAAGCGCTTGGGAAGTACAAGTTGGCAACATATAGAGACAGTCCCTACCCAACAGTGGGCTCAAAGTCTAAAAGAGGGAGACAGAGAACAAAACCAAACATACTAACAAAATAAAATAAATAGAATAGATATGTACAAGTAAAATAAATAAATAGAGTAATAAATATGTACAAACATATATACATATATACAGGTGCCGTGGGGAAGGGAAGGAGGTAAGATGAAGGGGATGGAGAAGGGGACGAGGGGGAGAGGAAGGAAGGGGCTCAGTCTGGGAAGGGCTCCTGGAGGAGGTGAGCTCTCAGTAGGGCCTTGAAGGGAGGAAGAGAGCTAGCTTGGCAGATGGGCAGAGGGAGGGCATTCCAGGCCGGGGGAATGACGTGGGCCGGGGGTCGACTGCGGGACAGGCGAGAACAAGGCACGGTGAGGAGATTAGCAGCAGAGGAGCAGAGGGTGTGGGGTGGGCTGTAGAAGGAGAGAAGGGAGGTGAGGTAGGAGGGGGCAAGGTGATGGACAGCCTTGAAGCCCAGGGTGAGGAGTTTCTGCCTGATGCGCAGATTGATTGGTAGCCACTGGAGATTTTTGAGGAGGGGAGTAACATGCCCAGAGCATTTCTGGACAAAGACAATCCGGGCAGCAGCATGAAGTATGGATTGAAGTGGGGGGAGACATGAGGATGGGAGATCAGAGAGAAGGCTGGTGCAGTAGTCCAGACGGGATAGGATGAAAGCTTGAGTGAGCAGGGTAGTGGTTTGGATGGAGAGGAAAGGGTGGATCTTGGCAATGTTGCGGAGCTGAGGCCGGCAGGTTTTGGTGACGGCGTGGATGTGAGGGGTGAATGAGAGAGTGGAGTCGAGGATGACACCAAGGTTGCGGGCTTGTGAGATGGGAAGGAAGGTAGTGCCGTCAACAGAGACGGGAAATTCAGGGAGAAGGCAGGGTTTGGGAGGGAAGACACGGAGTTCAGTCTTTGACATGTTGATTTTTGTACAGCTTATGTTGCCATTGAATCCTTTAAGTAAATGCTGGCGGATGGGTGTTTAAAGACAATCTTTCCAGACATGAGCAGGCAGGTTGTGGGGTGTGGGACTAGCTTCCCTCTCCTTCTGTGATTGTCTATCAGTTGAGTGCTTACTGGGTGCAGAGCACTGTGCTCAGCTGCTTGGGATAGGACACTAGAGCAGAATTGGCAGACACATCCCCTGCCCACACCAATTCCAAATCTGAGTCACAGGATAGGGGCAGAAAATTAGCAGGACAATTTTGGGGGGGTGCACTAGTGTGGAGCCCATAGAGAATCCTTTCTTTGTTTCAAATTACATGAGCTCTAGGAAAAACTGATAACTCAAATCTTCCAGAGTGCAATATTTTCCCAGCTAAAGATTTCCATATATATCAGGAGATCATCATCATCAATCATATTTATTGAGCACTTACTATGTGCAGAGCACTGTACTGAGCGCTTGGGAAGTACAAATTGGCAACATATAGAGACAGTCCCTACCCAACAGTGGGCTCACAGTCTAAAAGGGGGAGACAGAGAACAAAACCAAACATACTAACAAAATAAAATAAATAGAATAGATATGTACAAATAAAATAAATAAATAAATAAATAGAGTAATAAATATGTACAAACATATATACATATATACAGGTGCTGTGGGGAAGGGAAGGAGGTAAGATGGGGGGATGGAGAGGGGGATGAGGGGGAGAGGAAGGAAGGGGCTCAGTCTGGGAAGGCCTCCTGGAGGAGGTGAGCTCTCAGCAGGACCTTGAAGGGAAGAAGAGAGCTAGCTTGGCGGATGGGCAGAGGGAGGGCATTCCAGGCCCGGGGGATGACGTGGGCCGGGGGTCGATGGCAGGACATTCGAGAGTGAGGTACGGTGAGGAGATCAGCGGCGGAGGAGCGGAGGGTGCGGACTGGGCTGTAGAAGGAGAGAAGGGAGGTGAGGTAAGAGGGGGCGAGGGGATGGACAGCCTTGAAGCCCAGGGTGAGAAGTTTCTGCCTGATGCGCAGATTGATTGGTAGCCACTGGAGATTTTTGAGAAGGGGAGTGATATGCCCAGAGCGTTTCTGGACAAAGATAATCCGGGCAGCAACATGAAGTATGGATTGAAGTGGAGAGAGACATGAGGATGGGAGATCAGAGAGAGAGGTTATACATCATTCATTTGTTTTAAAAGCCCTGAATAGATCCCAAAGAAAACTATAACATCCATGAAAAGATGTTATGTATAAGGAGGGTATAGATTTTTTTTCCACAGGCATATACTCAATTGTTCCTGACCTTTTGGTGTTCATAATCAAGAGATGCATGAGACAAATCTTCAAGGGGAAGATTGGTCCTGGCGGGTGGTGGGGTGGATCCTGTTTCCATGGGGACTGGTTGTTAACTTACATATTGGAGCACTCTAAGTGCTCATTAAATATTATTGATTGATTATTCCCTTTTCCTTTCCCTCCTCCTTTTGTGTAGCTTATCCCATTCCTTTCTCTGCTGAGTAGCCCCTCCATCAGGTGACTAGCAGTTCGGAGAGGAGGTAGAAACCCACATCTATTTTTCTCTTTTAAGTAATCTTGGAAAACAGTTTGCAGGAGATTGCCTCTGAGGGCTAAAAGGTGATATTGGATTATCTATGGAGTCAATCATCTAGGTTCTCCTTGCTGGCAGTCATCTAGATAATTGAGAATTGGCTGTTTCAGTACAATTCCCTCCTTTATCCATATGTTGACACCAACTGTGTGAGGATTGCTGTGCTATAGTGACTGATAATGAATGAATGAACAGTGCTTGTCGCTTAACCAATAAATGAATGAATGAACAGTGCTTGGCACATAGTAAGCGCTGAACCAATACCAATGTTATTATTATTATTATTATTAATAAAATAAATTATAGATAGGAGAAATAGTAGAGTAATGATATTTATATGTTGATTTATTCAATTTTTTATCATTTACATTCCATTTACATAATAAAATGTAAATTTTATCATTTACATGCACCATTACATAAGGAGCAGTGTGGCTCATCTGTAAAATGGGGATTGACTGTGAGCCCCCCGTGGGACAACCTGATCATCTTGTATCCTCCCAGTGCTTAGAACAGTGCTTTGCACATAGTAAGCACTTAATAAATGCCATTATTATTATTATTCTATTAAAATCTAAAGAGGCCCTCCTCCACTGTGGGGCAAGATGAGGCTGCTGGGGAAAGAGAATCTCATTCTATCCAATACCAGCCTGCTTAGTATCAATCAAGCCAGCAAGCAAGGATTGGCATTTATTATAGCTCCAAGTAGTCTGAGTTCCAGTGTCAACTGTCTGGATGCTCTAGGAGAGGGATTCCCAAATGGAAGCCCAAAATGGCACCCTGGATGAACTACCACATTCATAAAAATCTATTGAGCAGCAGAGTGACTTAATGGCTAGAGCACAGAACTAGGAGTCAGAAGGACCTGGGTTCTAATCCCAGCTCCGCCACTTCTCTGCTGTGAGACCTGGACAAGTCACTTCACTTCTCTATGCCTCAGTAACTTTATCTGTAAAATGAGGAGTATGACTGGTCCTATTGTAGACAGGGGCTATGTCCAACCCAACTACCTTGTATCTACCCCAGGGTTGAGTATATATCACAAAAAAAGTCAGTGATCATGTAGCTTAAAGTGCTTAAATGAGACAGGTTTACATGTGTTGTAGACATCCCTTCAAAGGAGGAGTGTCATGGGAATAGCCATGGAGGTATTTGGTATATATTGTTCATTGATATCAGCGGGGAAATGTATCATACAGTCTGCTCCCTCCCACCTAAATCATTGTCCTTTTATAGTGTCCTTCCCCACTGAAGCTTTGAAAGCCCCCACCCCAAATCATCAACATCCTACCCTCAGCACCTTATGTCAGTACGTGTACCTCCAAATGTAGAATGGCAAGAATGGTGCAGAAATCTTGTTGACAGCTTCCTGATGAAGCTCTGTGAGAGTGAACAGGATCATCCAAGGCCCTGGGAAGCACATTGGCTCCCCCGAAGCAAAATACCAGGTAAATCTCAAGGTCCTGTAAACGTGTGATTACTCTTATGAGCTTAACTCTCATGGAGCTCTGGCATCAGGAAGCTAATGGAGCATGTGCCTGCTGGGCGGGTTTCTTTAGGATTTCTGAGTCGCAGAGTGTTCATCCAATTTCAGCAGCAATGTGTGCATTTTAGCAGCATTTTTGCTTCCTGCCAGGACCTCCTGTACAATTTAGGTTTGAATCTTTGATGGCTCCCTGGCCAATAAATCTTGTTGCTAATGTGGAAATCCTTTTTCAGATTGGGAAAGGAACTGAATGCATAACAGGAAAAAGGCTGTCAATTTGTTCAGCCTGAGCATCCTCTAGTTCAAAAGCTGAAAACACTTCTCACAAAGAATGGACTGGGAAATGGATTAGAAAAGAAAATCTCTAGCTGCATTTGATACCCTGCCCCAGTGAGGCTTGCCATTGGTTGCAACAGACACACCAGCAGGTGTGAGACTGATGGCACACTGGTTATGCTTCTGGGGCAGTTCAAGGCTGTTTTTAACAGCCCATGGATAAGATTTAGGATTCTGAACCAATGTCCTGTGACTCTTCCCATGTCTTTCTGAGAAGAAAAATGAATGTGTTTATCTGGGTGGCTGGAAAGAGAGGATTTGGCTGGTAATGATGCATAACAAAGACAATCGTTTTTTGGAGAAAAATGCAAGGATGAGACACTTGAGGATGTAAAAAGTGTGTTTAACCCAGTAATGGGGTAAAAATGAAAATGCAATAGTGGGTTTGGGGTTTTTTTGGTATTTAAATACTTGCTGTGCCAGCCACTGCACTAAGTGCAGGGGTAGATACAAATTAATTAAGTTGGATAAAGTCTATGACCCATCTGGCACTCACAGTCTTAATCCCCATTTTACAGATGAGGGAATTGAGGCACAGAAAAGTAAAATAACATTTCCAAGGTCACACAGACAGGTGATGGAGCCAGGATTAGAACCCAGGTCCTTCTGAATCCCAGGTCTGTAATCTATCCACTAGGTCACATTGCTTACCTTCCTTCTAGCCTGCTTTTTATCCTAATCCCAAAATAACCTCACCAGTGCAGTGCTGTGTTTTGGAGGAAGAAAGGTGTTGAATACATATGTAAAGGAATATTGAAGGGTGTCGCATACATTGATAGTCATATTTTTTTATTTGCCCCATCTGTAGCACAGAAAATGATATTCATCCAGGCCTAATGTATCGATGATAGCTGTTACATTGCACAGTCAATGAATTTATGGTGGCTATGCACCATTACCAGTATTTTTGCCAGGACACTGTTCAGTATTTGAAACACACGGATGCACGGTAGCTCTGATATTAGTAGGAAATGGAATTTGTCAGCTCTCACTGAATACAAAAGCTTGGAAAAGTGCAGCTGAAATGCAAGACATGTTCCCTGCCCACAGGGAACTTTCGCTCTGAGAAAGATGAAACTTAAGGATCTTTACAAAGAGGGCCATCAGATTAGGTGACTGACTATACAGTTGATTGTAGTTATATATGTGTGTACATGTGTGCGTGTGTACATATGTATATACACACACACACACACACATATACAGACATACATATACACGTGCTGAGAGGATGTGCATATTTCAGGGTGTTGGAAGTTAACTGGGGAAGCTTTCTGGAGGAATCGAAGTACAGTAAAAAGTTAACCTGGGCAGTACAAAGAGAGTAATCTGGGAAAAGCAGTGAGTGAATAATAACAATAATTGTGGTACTTGCTAAGTGCTTACTATGTGCCAGGCACTGTACGAAGCGCTGGAATAGAAGCCGATCTGATTGGTTACAATCCATATCCAATGTGAGGGTCACAGACTTAATCCCCATTTTCCAGATGAGAGAACTGAGGCCCAGAGAATTGAAGTGACCTTAGGGTCACACAACAGACAAGGGGTGGAGCCAGGATTAGAAACCAGTCCTTCTGACTCCCAGGCCTGTGCTATCTTGAGAAGCAGCATGGTCTAGTGGAGAGAGGGAAGCTGAGCTAGCGGGAAACCTTGATGCTAATTTTGCGGAGCTTTGACTTAATACAGAGGGAACGGTGGAGCACCGGATGGTTTGAGAATAGGGGAAATGTTCATGAGTGGTGTTCAAGACGACAATCTGTATGGTTGTGTGTAGTATAGATTGGAGCTGGGTGCGACTGAAGATTGGGAGACCAGCACATATGCATATCATCATCATCATCATCATCATCAATTGTATTTATTGAGCGCTTACTGTGTGCAGAGCATTGTACTAAGCGCTTGGGAAGTACAAATTGGCAATATATAAAGACAGTCCCTACCCAACAGTGGGCTCACAGTCTAAAAGGGGAACACAAAACCAAACATATACAAAATAAAATAGGATAGATATGTACAAGTAAAATAAATAAATAAATAAATAGAGTAATAAATATGTACAAACATATATACATAGATACAGGTGCTGTGGGAAAGGGAAGGAGGTAAGATGGAGGGGATGGAGAGGGGTCGAGGGGGAGAGGAAGGAAGGGGCTCAGTCTGGGAAGGCCTCCTGGAGGAGGTGAGCTCTCAGTAGGGCCTCGAAGGGAGGAAGAGAGCTAGCTTGGCGGATGGGCAGAGGGAGGGCATTCCAGACCCGGGGGATGAATGAGGCATGGTGAGGAGATTAGCGGCAGAGGAGCGGAGGTTGCGGGGTGGGCTGTAGAAGGAGAGAAAGGAGGTGAGGTAGGAGGGGGCGAGGTGATGGACAGCCTTGAAGCCCAGGGTGAGGAGTTTCTGCCTGATGCGCAGATTGATTGGTAGCCAATGGAGAGTTTTGAGGAGGGGAGTAATATGCCCAGAGCGTTTCTGTACAAAGATAATCCGGGCAGCAGCATGAAGTATGTATTGAAGTGGGGAGAGACACGAGGATGGGAGATCAGAGAGAAGGCTAATGCAGTAGTCCAGACGGGACAGGATGAGAGTTTTATATGCATATTAACATATGCACAGCATTGCGTGGCCATATAACACCCTCCTGGACCAAACAGCAAAAGTCTGTTCAGGGGGTCTTATTCTGGCTTTCATTACATTTTTATTCTTTTGTCGGAGTGCACAGAAGTTTCGGGCCCTCGGTGGAATGTACAAAGAACAAAAACCACTTAAGCAAATGACTTGATGTTCTGATCTGTTAACCAGCTGACAGCTACTGTGACAGACTGGTTTTCCAAAGATGCTGATTGGCACTTCAAGGTATTCCCCTGACTGAAACGGCCCAGATCGGAAAGGATGTCACCATCCGTGTTAAATATTTGGATGAGCTATAATAGCGTTTTCAAAAAAAAAAATAGATCCAAGCTTGGATGATTGCTTAGTCTTCCATATGCGCCTCACATCAACACCAAGGGCTTCTTAGCAGGGTAGCTAGAAGGGAACCTGAGGAATGATCCGAGCTGGGGTTTCACAAAACAAATCATTAACCTGACAACAGAGTGAGATTAGTTTATTAAGGCATTAGGGATTCACGGGTGACATTTAAGACTAATTAAAACGGACGACTCCATTTTACGAGTCTTGTCTAGGAGGTCAGTGATTCTAAACATTTAGCAAGCCTCTTTCAGAGGAAAACATGGTACTTTGGGGGGCTTTTGCCAAAGGCTGGGACATCAAAAATACATTTTAAAAGCCTTGGCTTCCTCCAGTGGATTGTGAAATCCATTCCCTCTGTTTAAGAATGTGTTTCTCAAACACTTCACTGCTGAAATGATTGGTTAAAATAAAGAGCAGAGGGAATTTATTGCCATATAACAAAGGTAAGAAATTATCAATGGCTAATGAAAGTGAATGTACCCATTTCTCCTAAAGGGTAAAGTTATTCGCAGGTTCTGGCTCAGTGGAAAGAGCACAGACTTTGGAGTCATAGGTCATCGGTTCAAATCCCGGCTCTGCCACTAGTCAGCTGTGTGACTTTGAGCAAGTCACTTAACTTCTCTGTGCCTCAGTTACCTCATCTGTAAAATGGGGATTAAGACTGTGAGCCCCACGTGGAACAACCTGATCACTTTGTAACCTCCTCAGCGCTTAGAACAGTGCTTTGCACATAGTAAGCACTAAATAAATGCCATTATTATTATGCATTCTTATTTTTTTTAATGGCACTTATTTTAAAAATATGCTGCTGTACTGTAAAAGGAGGCTAGTGAATGTGAATGTCCCCATTTCTCTAAAGAGTAAAATTATTTGCAGGTTCTGGCTCAGTGGAAAGAGCACAGGCTTTGGAGTCAGAGGTCATGGGTTCAAATCCCAGCTCCGCCACTTGTCAGCTGTGTGACTTTGGGCAAGTCACTTAACTTCTGTACCTCAGTTACCTCATCTGTAAAATGGGGATTAAGACTGTGAGCCCCATGTGGGACAACCTGATCACCTTGTAACCTCCCCAGTGCTTAGAACAGTGCTTTGCACATAGTAAGCACTTAATAAATGTCATTATTATTATGCACTTATTTAGTTTGAAATGGCACTTATTTTAAAAATATGCTGCTGTACTGTAAAAGGATGCTTTCCAGTTAACTATAGAAAGATCTAATCTTAGAATCTTCGGGTAGGGAAGTCCCTTCTAATTTCATCTTCCTCACCCACGTTAGAGTCCTGCTCACTCCCACACCACCCTGTATGGAGGAATGCCTGCCTAATGGTTAGTATAAGAAATTGATTGTATATTAAGACTGCCACTGGTAATCCTAATCATTTACCAAACAAGTTTTGTTCACATGGGTTGTTTGCACATGTTACTTGCATGCTTGCACGGGCTTAGCTTGCATAGGGAAAAGATGTATTTTTTTAAGAGGCTTTTCCTGCAAACTATTTTTTTGCAAGTTAATCTGCAATTGGTCATGAAGGTTTAGGCCAAGGTTACGTCCATGGACATTGAGGCATTCAAGTAAGACTACTGGCATAGAGCTACCTTGGAGTATTTACTGAGTACCCACCCTGTGAAGAACACTGTTCTAAGTTTTGGGGGGAACGCAATAGAAGAAAAAGTCATGGCTCCTGCCCTTAAGGATTTTATCCTCTAATGTTCAGTGAGGATCAAATGGAATCAATGATTTTAAAATAAAGGCAGGAGTGATTTTGGTTGGACAAGCTAAAGATTTACCTAATAATAATAATTGAGGTATTTAGAGCTTACTATGTGCCAAGCACTGTGATAAGCTACAATCTGATCACTCACAGTCCCTCTCCTACACATGGCATGTGGTCTAAAGGGTTGGGGGAGAACAGGTATCATCTTGTCCCCGTTTTACAGCTGAGGAAACAGGACTTCTTTTAAGATCACTTGGCAGGCAAATGGCAGTCAGGATTAGAACCCTGGTCTCCTGAGTCCCAGGTCCATGTTCTTTCCACTAGGCCAGGCTGCTTTTCCCCCACTTCACTATTCAAGTGATTAAAGCATAGAAATGGGTTTCTAGAAGAGCTTGTGGAGTGTCCCTTCCTGACCATCTTTAAAGGGAAACTATCCAGCCTTCAGGTCTGGATTGTTTAGCTGTCCACCTCCCTGCCAGCAGTGGGTTAAATCACCTGGTTTCTCAAGGGCCCTCTTGAGAACTAAGCCTCTGTGGCCAGCAGAGTTTTTTTATGGCATTAGTTGATGATGATGGCATTTATTAAGCATTTACTATGTGCAAAGCACTGTTCTAAGCTCTGGGGAGGTTACAACGTGATTAGGTTGTCCCACGGGGTGCTCACAGTCTTCATCCCCATTTTACAGATGAGGTAACTGAGGCCCAGAGAAGTTAAGTGACTTGCCCAAAGTCACACAGCTGACAATTGGTGGTCAGGATTTGAACCCATGACCTCCGACTCCAAAGCCTGTGCTCGTTCCACTGAGCCATGCTTAATCATTTACTGTGGGTCAAGTGCTATATAGTGCTAAGATAATTGGGTTGGATATGGTCCCTGTCCTATAGGAAACTCAATGTAAGGTGTCGGAGGACACAAATTTTATCCCCGTATTACAGGTGAAGAAGCAGAAGCACAGAGAAGTCGAATGATTTGCCCAAGGTCAGTCGAGTGGCAAAACCAGGGTAGGAACCAAGTTCTTCTGATTCCCAGGCCCATGAATTTTCCCCAGGCCATGCCGCTTTTCTCATGACAAAGCATCCTATGAATCACCCAAAAGCTACACATAAAGCCTAGCCTCCCCTAGGAAGATGGAGGAGGAAATAATTAATAGCTGCAATCTGTATTCCTGCTGGATTGCAACACTGCATAGCATGGATAAATTGGTCATGAAAATAAGTTGGCACTTCTCACCATTAAAGCCCAAACTCTTAGATCATCAACCACCAGGAAACATAAAAAGAGGTCAGCTTACAGTCCACATTTCAAAACCAAATAGGATAAAATGTGCTCAGGGCTTAAATCGACTCAGGTCATCCAAATGGCATAGTCTCACTCATTTTGTCTTCAAGGAGGAGCAAAGCTATCTCTTTGAGCAGACTTGCTTGGCGGGGAGAGGAACCTGGCAAATTTGGAAGCTTTTGGCAAATGGTGCTATGTGCCCAGAAAGATGTTTTAGAAAAATGATTGGAGCAACAGAGTAAATGATGAACTGGAGAGGGGAGAACCTTGAGGTAGGAAGCACTGCAACGTGGCTGATGCAGAAGTTGATCCTGGATATAACCAGTGCCTGCACCAATAGCATAGCATTTTGGATGGAGAGGAAAATGCAGATTCTCTGAGTGCTGTGGAGAAAGAAGTGGCAGGATTAGGTGATGATCACCTGAATATGGGGATTGATAGGGAGTAGTCAGGGTTAATCTCAAAGGTTATAATAATAATAATAATAATAATAATAATAATAATAATAATAATAATAATTTTGGTATTTGTTAAGTGCTTACTGTGTGCCAAACACTGTTCTAAGCACTGCAGGAGATACAAGGTAATCAGGTTGTCCCACATGGGGCTCACAGTCTTCATCCCTATTTTACAGCTGAGGTAATGCACTTCAGGGTTGAAAATATGGTAGATGGGCAGGGAACATGTCTGCTAATTCTGTTGTATTGTCCTCTCCCAAGCCCTTAGTACAGTGCTCTGCACCTAGTAAACCCTCAAAAATACCATTGATTAGTTGAAAAGAGGATGGGAGGTGATTATAGTTTTGATGATGCTGAGCTTGAGGTAATAATAATTTGGGCAATTTGTCAAATGCTTACTATGTTCCAAGCACTGTACTAAGTGCTGGGGTAGATACAAGTTAATGGGACCTTAGACAAATTACTTGTTTGCTGTGTGACCTTGGACAAGTCACTTAACTTCTTTGTACAACAGTTATCACAGCTGTAAAATGAGGTGTAAGACTGTGAACCCCATGTGGAATATGGACTATGTCCAAAATGACTCACTTGTCTCTACCCCAGCAGTTAGTACTGTGTGTGGATCTTCTAAGTCATTTTGGGGTGGTACTGGGGTAACAGACCCATACTCCTGGCCTGCAGTGTGACATGCCGCCATTTGATAAGCTTACAATAAAAAGTGGAGCTCTTGGATATTGTCGAACCACTAAGCAGAACTCTTCCAGGAACATATGCAGAGAAGATAAGTAAGTACATAGATCTGGTCGAGCTGCAGAAACATATGGGAGATAGAAGCCCAGCATAGCCAAGCCAATTCTCATCTTGGCCACCAGAATGGTTCCACTTACACTAGCTAAGCAGCTCAGGAAACTGGGGATTCATTATAGCTGGCCACCTACCAGGGATGCTCACATTTTTCATGTCCAAAGCCAAGGTGAATTTGAGGCAGCGCCTCAAGGCTCTAAAGGACCCCAAGAGGAAAAGAGTGTGAAGAACAGGGAAGAGAAGAACAAGGAGAGAAAAGGGAAGGCAGAACTCAATCAATGGTACTTACTGTAGGTCAAGCACTATATTAAGCACTGGTTGAGGTAATTGGGTTGGATATGGTCCCTGTCCTATAGGAAACAGTGTAAATTGTTGGGGGACACAAATTTTATCCCCGTATTACAGGTGAAGAAGCAGAGGCACAGAGATGTCAAATGATTTGCCCAAGGTAAGAGCTCAGCTCTTACTTTGTGCAGAGCACTGTACTAAGCACTTGATAAAGGACAATCTAATAGAGTTGGTAGATACGGTCCCTGCCCTCAGAGCTTACAGTCGGGTGGGAGAGAAAGATGAGGAAGAGGAGCAGCAAAGGAGCAGCATGGCGTAGTGGCTACAGCCCGGGCCTGGGAGTCGAAAGGACCTGGGTTCTAATCCCAGCTCTGCCACTTGTCTGCTCTGTGACCTTGGGCAAGTCACTAAACTTCTCTGTGACTCAGTTCCCTCATCTGTAAAATAGGAATTAAGACTATGAACCCCATGTGGGTTCATAGGTTCTTCCTCCCTTCCTCATAGGTTCTTCCTCCCTTCAAGGCCCTACTGAGAGCTCACCTCCTCCAGGAGGCCTTCCCAGACTGAGCCCTCTCCTTCTTCTCCCCTTCCTCCTCCTCTCCATCCCCCCTGCCTTACCTCCTTCCCTTCCCCACAACACCTATATATATGTATATATGTTTGTTCGTATTCATTACTCTATTTATTTTACTTGTACATATCTATTCTATTTATTTTATTTTGTTAATATGTTTTGTTTTGTTCTCTGTCTCCCCCTTCTAGACTGTGAGCCCACTGTTGGGTAGGGACCGTCTCTATATGTTGCCAACTTGTACTTCCCAAGTGCTTAGTACAGTGCTCTGCACACAGTAAACGGTCAATAAATACGATTGATTGATTTATTGATTGATGTGGGACAGGGATTGTGTGCAACCCAATTATCTTGTATCTACCCCAGAGCTTAGAACAGTGCCTGACACATAGTAAGTGCTTAATAAATACCATAGTTATCATTACCATTATTACAAGGTACTCAGCTTTACTGCAGGGCTGTCTCCTGCTCCTCCTCCTGTCTCCCTTTCTTCATTCATTCAATCGTATTTGAGCACTTACTCTGTGCAGAGCACTGCACTAATTCCTTGGGAGCGTAAAATAAAGAGCCGTTTCCTACTCACAATGAATGCACAGTCTAGAGGGGGAGGCAGACATTAATATAAATAAATATAAACAAATACCACAATTATTAGTATTATTACAAGAGTAGAGCTGAGTCAGTCAATATAAGTGCCCGTGGGCCAGCTGAGGAGCAGGAGGTGAGAAGATCCTGAGTCTATCTTTAGTTCCAAGGGGTTTGCTTAAGGGTTGTTTTCTGACTGCAAATATGTCTAGTGCACCCTGGGAAATTCCTTTACCCCATGACGGCTGACCTTGTTCCTCACAGAGGAACACATCTCTGAATATTGAAAAGCAATCAAAATGAATAAACATAACCCTCTCCTTCCTTTCCTGCTTCCCTTTCACAGTCTTGCTCACTTGTAAAACACAAAATAACTCAAAAATAAGTAAAAACTCCTTAAGAATTGAAGAGTTGGCCTAGCTCCGTGACCTGCTTACAAACATATGACCATTTGGGAACCTGGGGCTCAACTGCTTTGGGATATTATATTCCCTTTGCAAGCGCAATCGTGGTTCTGAAAAGGCTGACATTTTCTGTAAGAGTTTGTTTGAAAATCCTGCCCCTCATAACAATTTTCAGTTTATCCCAGGAGTACTGGTAAAGACTAGATCATCACACTCCAGAATGGAATGACACAGGCAAAGAAAAGCTTTAAACAGGAATCATTTCCTCAAAATTGATTCTGTACTCCTTGTTTGGACAGTGTTGGCTCATTGCAGGGAGGGCTTTGGTTTGAAGTACCCCTAAGCCCTTCTATCCTTTTGGCAGGCAACATCTTGAGATTAATAACTGTGGTATTCATGAAGCGCTTATTATGTGACAAGCACTGTACTAAGAGAGGGGAAGATAAAGCATAAGCAGATTGGGCACAAACCTTGTCTTGGATGGAGCTCACTCATAGTTCCAGGGGGAGGAAGAACACTTTAGAGGGGAGGTAACTGAGGCAGAGTGAAGTGACTTTCCTAAGGTCACCCACATGCAAGTAGCAGAACTGGAGTTAGAACCCAGGTCTCCTGACTCCAGGGCCCATGCTCTTTCCACTAGCCCACACTGCTTCGCCTTTCATTGTCTCTCCCTTTTTGATTTCCCTTTCCCTCCCTGCCCAGTCAATCAGTAGTTTCATTGAGTGCTGTGGACAGACTACTGCATAGAATGCTGGGAAAATGCAATAGAGGCAAAAGACACAATCTCTACCCTCAAGGAGCTTTTAGTCTAATAGTGGATTTATAGTCTCATCTGATTTCCCCTCTATGGGAGCTTCTCCTTTGGCCCCATTTCCCGAACCTCAGTGCGACTGTCCTTGGGGTGTCCACGGGTTCCTGTAAATACGGCCAAGCCTTTGAGTTCAGACCTGGGGCCTTTTTGTGTCCAAGGGGATGTGAAATATTAGAGGGCAAGTACTTTTGTGTGTCCCTTTTGTGTCTTTGTGTATATGTGTATAAAAGCAGTGTGGCCTGGGCCAAGTCACTTAACTTCTCTGTGCCTCAGTTTCCTCATCTACAAAATGGGGATTTTAGTACCTTTTCTCCCTGTTACTTAGACCATGAGCCCCATGTGGGAACTGATTATCTTGAAACTACTCCAGCAGTTAGTACAGTGCTGGCATATAGAAACTGCTTAACAAATACCACAATTATTATTGTTCTCATTATCATAATTACTATTTTTATTAATAATAATAATAGTAATAGCATCCATCTGGGTGTATATATATGTGTATTCCAGCCTGAGGTCATGTATATTGGTGTATTTTTCTATATCTCACATCATTCTAGGACTTGTAGTTTGGACTTTTGAGAAAGGAGAATATTTCTCTATCCTCCCCACTTTAACAGTCACCAAGAAGCATGGGGAAAGCTGGCCCACTTGGTTTATCAAGTATCCCTGGATCCTCTATTGACAAAATGGCAGATAGTGGGCTGATATTTCCTGAATAGACTATTGTTGAAACAGACATAATCAAAGCACCATTCCAAATTTCAACTACAGAATGTTTATTTCACCTTTAAAAACATTTTTAAAGGGGTTTCATTAATTGATTACTTACTGAGCACCTACTGGGTACATAGCACCAAATTAAGCATTTGGGAGAGTACAATAGTAAACGGTATGAGTGATCCCTGCCTTCTTGCACCTTACAGATCAGGTGTGGAGAAGGAAGGATTTTTGTATTTATTACTTACATTTATAAAGTCACTATATGGCAGCATAAGTTCAGATCGAGATATCAGGCTTTATTTGTTTTTAAGATTTTTGTACTCAGTGATATTATTTCAATATCAGATACATTACAAATTTTAAAAATAATTTTAAAACATCTTTAGGGAGGATTCAAATTACTAATTTTTCCCTATTCTGTAACTCTGAAGTCACAGATTTTCCAGTGACTTCCCCCTGCGTTAATAGCTTCAAAGACATTGTAAACATTATTTATCTAGCAGAAATATCTAAAAGTTGTCCTACCTTTGAGAAGAAGGGAAATAACTTGAGAAAAAAAAATATGCGGTGTGAAATGTTCCTAGGCATATAGTTAAGATAATAATAGCTTTCTGTTCTTATCACTCCCTGTGGCTTGGGTTTTTCCATTGTTTTCTGTGTTTGAGAAAGTTTGAAAAGATTTTCAAGGTGAAAGGAATATGAACTAATAAAAAGTTCCACAGTGAAATATAAAAGAAAAACATTCTGTGAATTCATTCATTAGTGTTTATTGAGCCCCTGTTGTGGGCAAAGCCACTAGGCACTTTAGAAAGTACAGTAAGAATAAAATGTATAGTACCTGCTAAGAAGTAGTATGGCTTAGTGGAAAGAACATGGGCTTGGGAGTCAGAGTTTGTGGGTTCTAATCCCTACTCCGCCACTTGTCAGCTGTGTGACTTTGGGCAAGCTACTTAACTTCCCTGTGCTTTCATTACCTCATCTGTAAAATGGGGATTAAGATTGTGAATTCCGCGTGGGACAATCTAATTACCTTGTATCTACTTCAGTGCTTAGAACAGTGCTTGGCACATAGTAAGTGCATAATAATAATAATAATAATAATAGTAATAATAATAATAATAATAATAATAATAATGGTATTTGTTAAGCACTTACTGTGTGCGAAGTACTGTCCTAAGCGCTGAGATGAGGGAACTGAGGCCCTGCTTCCCCACCCTGGTTCTTGAGAGCCAAGCCTTTGTCATGAGGCCTTGGTTTGGACCCAACCAACCAAATAATAATGATGGCATTTATTAAGCGCTTATTATGTGCAAAGTACTGTTCTAAATGCTAGGGAGGTTACAAAGTGATCAGGTTGCCCCACGGGGGGCTCACCGTCTTAATCCCCAGTTTACAGATGAGGGAACTGAGGCACAGAGAGGTTAAGTGACTTGCCCAAAGTCACACAGCTGACAAATGGCATAGCTGGGATTTGAACCCATGACTTCAGACTCCAAAGCCCGTGCTCTTTCCACTGAGCCATGCTGCTTCCCTATAAACCAAAGGAAGTTTATCTTTAAATAAAGCATCAGTGCAGCCTCTGCACCATACATTTCCTGACATGATCCGTTTGACTCCCTTAGCATGAAGCAGCAATGTAGCCTAGAGGAGGATTAAAACAGAACCAAATCAGAACCCAACACAGCCCCATTGGACATTATAAATTAGACAGACATAAATTATGGATAGGTACCTAAGTGCTGTGGGGCTGGGGTGTGAGAAAAGCGTGGTGAATAAAGAATTAGAGAAGCAGTGTGGCTCAGTGGAAAGAGCACAGGCTTTGGAGTCAGAGGACATGGGTTCAAATCCTGGCTCTACCAATTGTCAGCTGTGTGACTTTTGGCATGTCATTTTACTTCTTTTTGCCTCAGTTGCCTCATCTGTAAAATGGAGATTAAGACTGTGAGCTCCACGTGGGACAAACTGATCACCTTGTAACCTCCCCAGTGCTTAGAATGGTGCTTTGCACATACTAAATGCTTAATAAATACCATCATTATTATTATTATTATAAAGGGAGCAGGTCAGGGCGACCCAGAAGGGAGTGGGAAAAGAGGAAATCTGGGCTTAGTCAGGGAAGGCCTCTTGAAATATGTGCGCTTTCAGTAAGGCTCTGAAGGTGGAGAGAGTAATTGTCTGTTGGATATGAAGAGGGAAGGTGTACCAAGCCAGAGACGGGTCATGGGCGAGAGAGGTGGGCCGTGAGATAGACAACGTCGAAGTTAGGAATGATGATTGCGGTATCGATTGCCTGAAAAAGACCCTTTGTCAAGCTCTAAATGCAGGTAATCCAGCCCTGTCTCTGCATAAAGCCTCTTCTCTGTGTTCACTGCCACTTATTCTGGGGAGAAAGAGATTATCATGTTCCTGGGCAGAAGCAATCGAGCAGCTGGATGTGACACAATAATGTGACAGTCCTGGATTTCTCGATAGACGCTGTTAGATGATTTTGACTGCATTTGCATGGTTCAGAGAAGATGAGGTGTTGCCGGCCTTGCCATTAATAGATGGTGTGTGACAGACTGTCTGTCCAGGGGCAGTTATCTGTCTTCTGTCAACTCTGGTTCAATCACCCTACGATTGGACAGCCTGTGCCCTCATGTCGGAAATGTGCCCTCAATCAGGGTTTTTTTTTTTTTTTTCTGATGGAGTCTCCCACTGAAAATGATTGACGGGTCTCAATCCAGACACAAAGACTTCAGGGCCAAGAAAACGCATACAAGGAATTGTTTATCATCGTCATCATCATCAATTGTATTTATTGAGTGCTTACTGTGTGCAGAGCACTGTACTAAGCGCTTGGGAAGTACAAGTTGGCAACACATAGAGACAGTCCCTACCCAACAGTGGGCTCACAGTCTAAAAGGGGGAGACAGAGAACAAAACCAAACATATTAACAAAATAAAATAAATAGAATAGATATGTACAAGTAAAATAAATAAATAAATAAATACAGTGATAAATATGTACAAACATATATACATATATACAGGTACTGTGGGGAAGGGAAGGATGTAAGATGGGGGGGATGGAGAGGGGGATGAGAGGGAGAGGAAGGAAGGGGCTCAGTCTGGGAAGGCCTCCTGGAGTAGGTGAGCTCTCAGTTGGGCCTTGAAGGGAGGAATAGAGCTAGCTTGGAGGATGGGCAGCGGGAGGGCATTCCAGGCCCGGGGGTAGACGTGGGCCGGGGACCAATGGTGGGACAGGCGAGAACGAGGTACGGTTAGGAGATTAGCAGCAGAGGAGCGGAGGGTGCGGGGTGGGCTGTAGAAGGAGAGAAGGGAGGTGAGGTACGAGGGGCGAGGTGATGGAAAGCCTTGAAGCCCAGGGTGAGGAGTTTCTGCCTGATGCGAAGATTGATTGGTAGCCACTGGAGATTTTTGAGGAAGGGAGTAACATGCCCAGAGCGTTTCTGGACAAAGACAATCCGGGCAGCAGGATTAAGTATGGATTGAAGTGGGGAGAGACACGAGGATGGGAGATCAGAGAGAAGGCTGATGCAGTAGTCCAGACAGGATAGGATGAGAGCTTGAATGAGCAGGGTAGCAGTATGGATGGAGAGGAAAGGGTGGATCTTGGCAATGTTGCGGAGCTGAGACTGGCAGGTTTTGGTGATGGCTTGGATGTGAGGGATGAATGAGAGAGCGGAGTCGAGGATGACACCAAGGTTGTGGGCTTGTGAGACGGGAAGGATGGTAGTGCCATCAACAGAGACGGGAAAGTCAGGGAGAGGGCAGGGTTTGGGAGGGAAGACAAGGAGTTCAGTCCCTTATCTCCCTTTCTCTCCTCCCTTCCTGCCTTCTTCCGGCTGGGGCAGAAAATAGACAGGTAGGGTGCTTGAACTGCAGGATGGAAACTGAAAGCCGATTACTTGGTGAGATTCCCAAATCCTTCAGTGGGATTAAGCCACGTTGGAGCCACTCAAAGGAGATAGACGGGAAGTTCCAACCAGAAATCTCTTAAAACTGGGATGAACAGGCCTGGAAAAACCACCAGGAGGGGAACCGTGGCCTCAGTTTCCTCATCTTTAACATGGGGATTAAATTCCTGTTCTACCTCCCCGCTTAGTCTGTCTGCCCTTTGAGGGATAGACACTGGGTCCAAAGGGTTATCTTGTATCTACTCTGGAGTTTAGTACAGTGTTTGGCACATAGCAAGCATTTAACAAATACTCCTCTAATTGGCATTATGAATGGCTAAGTAAATAGCTGGAGAAACAGGCAGTAACAACCTGCCCGCACCTAAAAGGTTTAGTCCCCTCTCCCCACATCTGGGGCACAGCCCCACCCCTCCACAATTGCTGGAACTTGAACAAATTCCTGTTCCCAGAATCACTGCCTGTTTTTATTCATTCCCAGGGTCAGCTAGACTACCAAATTCTGACAGGCCACAGGGCCCACAGACTGTTATGCTATGTTATGGAGAGGGATGTGTCCAGCCTGATTTGCTTGTTTTTACTTCAGTGCTTAGTACAGTGCGTGGTACATAGTAAGAGCTTAAAAATACCATTATTATTTTTTCCTTGGCCTTCTAGCCCTGCATCCATCCCTGTCTTATCCACTGACACCCTGAAGCTTTGGGAATAACAATAATAATAATTATGGTACTTGAGTGCTTACTATGTGCCAAGCACTGTTCTAATTGCTAGGGTAGATTCAAGTTAAGTTGGACACAGTCCCTGTCCCATATAGGGCTCACACTCTTGATCTCCATTTTACAGATGAGATACCTGAGGTCCAGAGAAGTGAAGTGACTCACCCAAGATCACACAGCCGACATGTGGCAGAGCTGGGATTAGAACCCCTGACCTTCTGACTACTGGGTCCATGCTCCATTCACTAGGCCATGCTGCTTCTTACTAAACCAACTCCCTAACATATCTATCCCAGCACTTAGTACAATGCCTGGCACAGAGTAAGTGTCCTCTAGACTGTAAGCTTGTTGTGGGCAGGGAATGTGTGTGTTGTTATATTGGACTCTCCCAAGCGCTTCGAACAGTACTCTGCACACAGTAAGTGCTCAATAAATATGATTGCTTAACAGATACTATAAAAAATACAGATGACCTCATCAGCTTTTGCCAAAACACCAACTACTAGGGTGTCCTAAATGCAGTGAAAATTTTCTGTTGAGAGAAAAATTATTCCAGAGATTAAAACTCATTTCCTAAGGAAAAGGCAAAACTCAGCTGGTCACATGCATAGCAGTGCTGGGATAAACGTTCCAAGAACCACAAACTCTTCCTCGTGTCCCTGACATTCCGGTGGAAGGTTAAACTGATGGCACATTATTCTTTCCTTGACCTCATCTCTGGGTCAAGGTCACTGCCTTAGGTTAAAACCTTTTCTTGGCTCTGTGTGCATGACTTGCTACACCATTTTAAAAGGCCGCAAGACTGCCTGATAAATAGCTAGGGGCAAAGGACTCCTTTTAAAAAGATTAACAACATCATTGTGGGAGTAGGTGGCTGGGTCATTCAGCTTTCATAATATCAATCTCACTGTATTCCATTTTTAATTAAATCATTTTGTCCAGTATGAGTTATTTCTGTACATTGCTGGGGCTTTAACCGGTGTGAAAGATGGTTTCACTGTTTAAAGGCTTTCAACTTCACCAGGGTGTTGGCCCTAGCAAATTAAGGCAGAAGGGGGTATTTATTATTATTATGGTATTTAATAATAATAATGTTGGTATTTGTTAAGCGCTTACTATGTTTCAAGCACTGTTCTAAGCACTGGGGTAGATATAAAGTAATCAGGTTGTCCCACGTCGGGCTCATAGTCTTAAACCCCATTTTATAGATGAGGTAACTGAGGCACAGAGAAGGTAAGTGACTTACCCAAGGATTTGTGAAGCACTTACTATGTGCCAGTCACTGTACTAAGCGCTGGGGTGACGCAAATCAGGTTGGACACTGTCCCTGTCCCAGGTAGGGCTCACAGTCTCAATCTCCATTTTGCAGATGGCACAGAGAAGTAAAGTGATTGGACCAAGGTCACACTGCAGGCAAGTGGCAGAGGCTGGATTAGAACCCATAACCTTCTGACTCCCAAGCCCAGGCTCTATCCACTATGCCATATTTACTGTGGTATCTTTAAGGACTCCCCCTCTAAACTGAAAGCTTATTGTGTGCAGGGAATGTGTCAGTTATAGTTATGTGTTGTACTCTCCCACTGTACTAAACACTTGGGAGAATACAACACAACAAAATAACAGATATATTTCCTGCATTCAACGAGCTTACAGACTAGAGAGGGAGATAGACAATAATATAAATGAGTAATTTGTAATATATAATTTACAGATATATACAACAGTGCTGTGGGGCAAATACCAAATGCCCAAAGATAGTTTGTGTGTGGTCTGGTAGATTGGAAAGAGGAAGCTGACCTGGTCAGAGGAAAGTTGGTGAGAAAAGTGTTGGAGATGGGAGAGTGAGGTTGAGCAAGAATGGATTGAGAAGAGGGAAGAGTGTAAACTTGAGTGAAGTGGTTGAAGAGAGCAGATATGTCAGAACAGGAAGTCTTGAAGCCAGTGGGTTTGTGTTTCTGTGTAATGCAGAGGAGAACCCCTCAGTTGAAATACTCTCCAAGAATCCTATGTTCTTCAGATTCAGATAGCTGACAATCTATTTTGTTTTTTTAAGCATCATGGCCTAGTGGATTGAGCACAGGCCTGGGAGTCAGAAGGACACAGTTTCATTTATTCAATCCTATTTATTGAGTGCTTACTGCGTGCAGAGCCCTGTACTAAGCACTTGGAAAGTACAGTTTGACAATAGAGACAATTCCTACCCAACAACGGGCTCACAGTCTAGAAGGGGGGAGACAGACAACAAAACAATAACATCAATAACATCAAAATAGATAAATAGAATTATAGATATATACACATTGATAAAAATAAATAGAATAATAAATACGTACAAATATACACAAGTGCTATGGGATGGAGAAGGGGGCAGAGCAGAGAGAGGGAGCAGGGACGATGGGGAGGGGAGGGAGAGCAGAGGAAAAGGGGGGCTCAGTCTGGGAAGGCCTCCTGACTCCACCACTTGTCGACTGTGTGATCTTGGGCAAATTATTTCACTTCTCTGTGCGTCAGTTCCTTTGTCTGGAAAATGGGGATTAAGACTGTGAACCCCATGTGGAACAGGGACTCTGTCCAATCTGATTGGTTTGTAACTACCCCAGCACTTAGTATGGTGCCTGGCACTTAGTAAGCACTTAACAAATGTCATAAAAAAAATCCCAGAGATTCAATATTGTGAGACTGGTGACCTAGGTAGAGTGTCAGTGGGAGGCCAGGGAGACTCAATATTGATGAAATACAGAAAGAAGAATTCTAATTAAGAGGCATAGGCAGTAATGGAGAACAGCGTGCTCTCGTGGAAAGAGCGCTGGTCTGGGAATCAGGACACCTGAGGACTAAGCTATGCCACTTACCTACTGAGTTACCTTGGGCAAGTCACTTCACTTCTCTGTGGTTCCTCAATTTTAATATGCTACATGTCAATATGGTGTTCATTGAGTGCTTACTATGTGTTAATCACTGTTCTAAGTTCTGGAGTAGGCACAGGTTATCAGGTCAGACACAGTCCCTATCCCACAGTCCTGTAGAATGTAAATTCGTTGTGGATAGGGAATGTGTCTATTATATAGTACTCTCCCAAGGACTTAGTACAGTGCTCTGCACATAGTAGTGCTCAATAAATATGATTGATTCATTCATTCAATCGTACTTATTGAGCACTTACTGTGTGCAGAGCACTGTACTAAGCGCTTGGGAAGTACAAATCTGCAACATATAGAGACATTCCCTACCCAACAACGGGCTCACAGTCTAGAAGATTGATTGACCAACTGACATGAGGTTCACAGTTTAGGAGGAAGAACAGGTAACTGGATCCCCATTTTTACAGATGAGGAAACTGAGGCTCGGAAAAATTGTGACCTGTCTAGTAGGCAAGGGGCAGAGCTGGGAGTAGAACCCAGGTCATCTTGTCTCCCAGGCCCAAGGCTTTAAGTACTTTATGCACTTGGCATTCATTCCAACCTTAGTTCCACAACACTTATGTACAGATCCATAATTTATCTATAATGTCTCCCCCGAAGTCTGTAAATTCCTTGTGGGTAGGGAACGTATCTATCAATTCTGTTATACTGTACCATCCCAAATGCTTAGTACGGTGCACACAGTAAATTCTCAATAAATACCATTGATTGATTGAATAAGTCACCCTACTCATCTGTAAAATGGAGATGAAATAGCTGTTCTCCCACCCCCTTAGGCTGTGAGCCATTTGTGGGACAGAGATTCGATCCAACTGATTGTATTGTATTTCCTCAGTTCTTGGCACTTAACAAATGCCAGTAGGGTTATTATTTGATGCTGGCTGAGCCACAACAAGGCTGGGATCTGGCCCAGGACCAATTGGGGTCACTATGGTCTGTATCCTCTCTCTCTCTTCCTTCCCTCCCTCCCACCTAATCCTCATTTCCTCCACTCTTGTGAATGCAGGTTATCTATTTATGGGCTCTGCCTCCTCGTCAGTTCCCACAGGCACCGTCAGCCTTAAATCAGTTTAGAGAATCCCAGGCTACACCCTAAGACCTTTCCCCCCAAATCTTTCATTGCCTCTCTGAATTGGGGCTTGCTTTCTTCCTAATCCTCTTTTTGTTTTCTAATTTGGTAGCTCAGAGTTTCCCCTCGAAGAATCCCTGCTGGGAGATGCCCTTGAAGATCTAACTAGGAGGAGAGTATTGATTCTTTAGTGGATGCTAATCCCTGCAGACAACAGGCTGTTTTCTTCCAGGGACTAAAACAAAAGGCCCCTAAAGAATAGTCCTTCAAAATGAAATAAATTGTCTTTTCTAATTGATTGGCTCTTCAGAGGGTTCCCAATGAACTCAGTGACTAATTAACATTAGGGTAGTTAAATCCCATTGTTTTTCTTGCCCCCGGGGACTTAGCCCAGTTCTGCCTAGCTGTGGCACCCTACTGCCCCCCACTTTCTCCAGCCTCCCCCAGTCCCCTTCCCCCTTTCGGGACGGTGGGGAGACATATGGAGGAACGTTCCTGTCAGCAGCTGCCCCTGGCAGTTTACAGTCCTACAGTTAGGGTGCTTTGCAACTGGCTTCACAGAACCTGGCTCTGAGCTTCTTCCCCCTTCACTCCCCAGACTCTAGGAAAACTAAAGGGAAACGGGACAGATGGCAAAACTTTCATCCAGGCTGAAATGACTTTGCACTTGACTAAGTAGCTCCGTTTCATTTACTCGAAAGCATTTGACTCAGTTATGAGAAATTCTAGAACAGAAGGACTTTAGCATTATAGAAAGTCCACCACCCAGGCAAATTTCCTGGAACAAGGAAGGAAGAGGCCCAGACTGCTCTCTGAACAAAGCTCTTAGCTAAAACTGTGGAACATAAAGCAACAAGGGAGGAAAAGGGACAGCGAAATCAGGTTTTGGACTCCTTTCAGTTAGTCGGAGCTTTCCTTGCCTGAAGTTGAAAGTAGAATTGATTTACTGCTTCAGAGAGTGGCCAGATTTTCTGAGGACAACTTCTATCTCTGGCAGTAGAAAGTTATCACCGAATTTGACTCATTTAAGGGCCTCATCTCATTGAATCGCAATTTGGGTTTGAGACGTCAGAAAGCAAAATGTTTTGAGGCTCTCTTTATCTTCGAGGATGGAAAGGCATTTGGAAACTGAAGGTACAGGGTTTAAAACCCTCTTCAATCTTTCCAAGACTACAGCTGTTTCAGCCCTGGAGATCCTCCTCAAGCCCCCCAATTCGAAAGTGTTTCTCTTGGTTCTCCTCCGGAAAGTGAAATATGAACTGAGATAACCTGATCCAGTCTAAATTTGAAATGACATCTGGGAAGAAAATAAGGAAAAGCTCTTCTCACTTCAGCTGAAATTTCAGTGGGAGAGGGAAAGGTACAACTGGGAAGGTGGTTCACGTTAAAAACAAAAAAATACGTGTGCCCCTCCTCCAGAGCTTCAGGGCCCATTTGTGTACTTTGTTTGATGGCTCACCCATTCATGAATAAACACTCTACCCCGATTAAGTGTTTCTCTGTCACTAGGCCACTGGGGACAAACTAGGACCAAAAAAAAGCCTGGTTTTCAAATGTTGTTTTAGCCAGCAGAAAATATATAGCTCAGTAACTTAAGCACCATCCCCGCCCCCCCCCCAGCCCAAAGACATGACTTCAAATCCATTCCCCTGCTAAACTGTACAACAAACCGCCCCCCTCCCTGCTCTTCAGCTCTGCTCTTCCATTGTCTCCCAGTTCAGGCAGAGATCAGATTCCAGAAAACCGTCCCCAATTCATATCAGTCAATCAATCAATCAATCAATCAATCAATCAATCAATCAATCGTATTAATTGAGCGCTTACTGTGTGCAGAGCACTGTACTAAGCGCTTGGGAAGTACAAATTGGCAACATTTAGAGACAGTCCCTACCCAACTGTGGGCTCACAGTCTAAAAGGGGGAGACAGAGAACAAAACCAAACACACTAACAAAATAAAATAAATAGAATAGATATGTACAAGTAAAATAAATAAATAAATAAATAAATAAATAAATAAATAGAGTAATAAATATGTACAAAAATATATACATATATACAGGTGCTGTGGGGAAGGGAAGGATGTAAGATGAGGGGGTTGGAGAGGGGGAAGAGGGGGAGAGGAAGGAAGGGGCTCAGTCTGGGAAGGCCTCCTGGAGGAGGTGAGCTCTCAGTAGGGCCTTGAAGGGAGGAAGAGAGCTAGCTTGGCGGGTGGGCAGAGGGAGGACATTCCAGGCCTGGGGGATGACGTGGGCCAGGGGTCGATGGTGGGACAGGTGAGAATGAGGCAGGTGAGATTAGCGGCAGAGGAGCGGAGGGTGCGGGGAGGGCTGTAGAAGGAGAGAAGGGAGGTGAAGGCAGCTCAGTTCTAAGGTTTCACTGTTTCCAGAATGCCCTCTCTCAGTGAAGTCTGCCACTCAGGGAGGGGAAGCCCATGGTATCCCTTTCTATTGCCAAATGCTGATGGTCAGTTTGTTTCCTCCATCCCTCCCACCAGCTTCTCAGCCCCTCCAATCCCCCACTGATTTTCTCACAGTCACTTCCAAGGATTCTGAAATCCACAGACAACTGATCAATCAATCAATTAGTGATATTTATTGAGCACTTAGTGTGTACTAAGTGCTTGAGAGAGTGTGATACAGTACAATGGGTAAGAATAATAATGATGATGATGATTGTAATAATAATTGGGGCATTTGTTAAGTGTTACTAGGTGCCAAACACTAAGCACTGGGGTAGATATAATCAGGTCCCACAGTCTAAGTAGGAGGAAGACCAGGTTAGAAATCTCCATTTTGGAGATGAGGGAGCTGAGGCACGGAGAAGTGAAGTAACTTGTCCAAGGTCACACAGCAGGTACTCTGACTCCTAGGCCTGTGCTCTGTTCCTTGAGTAGCTTAAAGTTTAAAATTAATTGCAGGCAGGGTTAGTACCTAACTACCATTTCACTGGCTGCCCATTGGAATCAATCAATTAACTAACCAACCAATAGTATGTACTGAGCACTCACTGTGTACAGAGCATTATTCTAAATGCTTGGGAAAGTACAATATAGTAGAGTTGTTAAAACATATTATCTAGATTGTAAACCTCTAAAGGCAGAGACTATGATTTCTGCTTCAAGTGCCTCTTCTCCAAGAGCTTAGTACAAGGCTCTGCACAACCAGTAGGTACTTGATAAACTCCACTGACATGGCCTGCCTTCATGACCAAAACTCTATCGAAGGCAAGTTCAGTGAGGCTTAGTGGAAAGAGCCCGGGCATGGGAACCAGAAGACCTGGGTTCTAATGCTGCCTCTGCCACTTGTCTGCTATATGACCCTAGGCAACTCACTTCTCAGTTACCTCAGTTCCCTGTCTTTAAAATGAGGATTAAGACTGTGAGCCCCATTTGAGACAGGGACCATGTCCAACCCAATTTGCTTTTATCCACCCCAGCACTTAGTATAGTGCTTAGCACATAGTAAGTGCTTAACAACTGCCATTATTATTTTTATTATTATTGTTGTGTTGCCATGTGGTACAGCCAGGGAGGAAGGTAGCATTAGGAAATGGCAGTAGCTAGATGATGAGAATCCTGGTCTTCTGTAGTAAGGCAGTGACGGCTTAGTTTGAGCAGCTTAGGAGAACAAGAAGGAGAGATATAAAGATGATCGGCCCTTTAATCGGGGATTCCACTGCCTTATAGCAGCCTGGGGAACTCCCAAGCATATACAGATGGCGCTTCTTACATGTAAGTCCTTTTATTTATCAAGCCTGGACCATCTACTTCATGTCACACTTGCACAGTTGGCATGGCAACGAGAGATGAGTGATGTCATGGAGGCAACAATCAATCAATCAATCAATCATATTTATTGAGCACTTACTGTGTGCAGAGCACTGTACTAAGCGCTTGGGAAGTACAAGTTGGCAACATATAGAGACAGTCCCTACCCAACAGTGGGCTCACAGTCTAAAAATGAAATTACCTCACAAAGACAAACCCAGAGAATCAGATGGAAATCACACAGACTAATATAAACATAGCCCCAGAGACTGACCCATAGTTACACATACCCACTCAGCCCTAATGACCCTTTTTTACAGAGTCAAATAGAAATCCAGAGACACAACCAGAAACAGTCCCTCAGACAGGATTCAAACAGGCCTACAGGGTTATTGACAACCAGAAAACAAGGCACATGTCCTAGCGACCCTTTTTTTTGGAGTCAAACAGAAAGCCAGAGACACATCCAGAAATAGTCCCTCAGACAGGATCCGAACAGGCCTACGGAGTTATTGGCAACCAGAAAGCAAGGCATATGCTTCTTTAGACACACAGATAAAAGGAAGGCAAACACAGACACCAGATGCATAGACCCCAAGTTAGAGGCCAGGATTATGACGTGCTGGGCAAACTGGTCTGAGGACCACACACCCACAATTTTCCCAGCCCAGTGGGGACTGACAGTAATGGTGGGTTGGGTTGGGGAGGTTGGGTCAGGATGCAGGGCTGGGTCAGGTGAAAGTAGGCCCTCCTGCGGAAAAGGGGAGTTGCTGCCCTTGGAGTGACAGGTGTATGCCATGGGTAGAACCGGACACATCCAGTTTGGAGGTTGCCTGCGCTTTCTACTGCCTTCCTGTCCCCTAAATATACCAAAACAAGGAACAGGTCAGGGGAACGTAGGTGACCACCCTGCCCAACCTGCTTAATCCACCTTGTCCTGCCAGAGGGAAGTACGATGATTATAATAATAATTACTATTATTGTGATCCTTATATTATTTTGGCATTTATTAAGTGCTTACTATGTGCAAAGCCTGTTCCAAAGTTAAAGTCCCCTTGACTTTAAAGATCATTTCCCTACTGAACAATGTCTTCCCCCACGCTTCCTTCCTCCACACCTACTGGAGGGGAGTGGAATGTGGTTTTCCCGACCTAGCTGCCGGGAGACCCCGTCATAAGGGAGCTTAAATTTCTACAACTTCCAAGAGTAGAGTTTTGGAGTGCCAAAAGGAAGTCACTTAAACTGAAGTGAATAATCCAATAGAGTCATTTGCCATCATCAATTTAAAACCATGAGTCGGGTTGAATAAAGAGTAAAAAAAAAAAGATTTTATTTTCTCTAGATGATTTATTAGAGGCATATTGAGGGCCATGCCATTCCAAATAATCCAATATTCATTATGTTTCCTGAGGGAGTTTGCCCTGTATCATTGCTGAAATTCAAATCGTGGATTTCAGGCGTTTCAGGTATTATTCTTACTAGAATGATTATATTGGATTTTTTTAAAACAAGACTAAGAATCTGGGAATAGTGTTTTTTAAGCTTTATAAATGATGGTGAATGCCCCTTTCACACTATATTTCAGTGCAACCGATCTGTGACCATCACTTCAATTTAGGAAATATCAGCTACCATGACCAGAAGTCCCACTTCAGGGGAGACTGAGCTGATTTTAAGAAAATAAACCCTGATTTTAACGTCTATAATTGTAGTATTTATTAGGCACGTACTCTGTTGGAGCAGCTGTGGCCTAGTGGAAAGAGCACAGTACTGGGAGTCAGAGGACCTGGGTTCTGATCCCAGTTCTGCCACTTGCCTCTTCTGTGAGCTTGGGCAAATCACTTCACTTCTCTGTACCTCAGTTTTCTCATCTGTAAAATGGGTATTCCAAAACTGATCTCCCGTCTACTTAGACCTTGAGCCCAATGTGGGACAGGGACTGTGTCCAACCTGATTAACTTGTATCAACCCCAGCGCTTAGAACAGTGCTTGACACATAGTAAGTGCTTGACCAATAGTAATATTAATATTATGGTAAACACTGGGGTCAATATAAAATCATGTTTGTCCACAGTCCCTACCCTACACAGGGTTCATAAAGTGGTCCAACGGGAATATTTGAAGCAAAAAGGTAATTTGAGGACTTTAAGATTTCAAACTTTAAGATATCAACTGGTTGCAATGTGAAATCAACCCAGACCTTCTTCAACCAAATTAAATGTTTAAAACGCTCCACGAGTAAAATGGGGCTTGTCAAAGAGGGCCTGTTAACTTGGGTGTTTTGTTCTCAAAGTCACAGAAATTCTGGGGAGATTTGACCCACTCAATCTCTCACATTTTTTGAGTGTTTTACTATGTGCAGAGCACTGTAAAAAGTACTTGGGAGTGTGCATTATAACAGACCCTGTTAACTTAGAGTAATACGGAAGAAATTTCCTGGGACAATTTTCACTAAATTTGGAAGGTGAAAACATATGCCAAGATTCAAATCCTAAGCACTTGACCCATCTAAAAACATTACTGAAACTTCCATAAACACATCCTCTTTTAAATTATTAAAAAAAGTCCTACAATCCAAGATCATCACACAAAGACATTAAACAGGAAACTTAGGATCCTTGACTGCATTCCCACAATAGCCAATCTCATTGTGCCTCCTACTTCATAATTATACTTTTTATTTATGAAATGAGTTTAATAATAAAAGCAATAGGCATCACAAATAGCCTGCTCACCCTAGGGAACAAGGATTTCTGTATGTTGGTAAACCTGCAGGAACAAGGCCCTTTAAATAGCTCATAATTTCTGATAAAATTATATCTGGGAAACTTTTGGGGAAATGAGACTATACCGTGCATCAGAGTTTTCTCCACACAAATTTCTCTTCTAATATAGGAGCAAGTCTTTTCATTTCACTTTGGGTACTTTGACTACTTTCAGTTTTGCTGTTTCTTTCAGAAGAAATGAAGGATAAACTTTTCCCTATCCAGGATGCCTGGGCTAGGCTTCTGGTCCTCTTTGATGGAGTACTACCATTGTATTCAATTCTTATTCCTAATTTGGCATTCTCAGAAATATGAGAAAAAACATTATTTGTTCTATGTGAAATCTCTGCCTAAGTTTAGTAGCTGAAGGCCGATGAATCGTGTGTGCTCTCTGAGTAAAAAAAAGACTTGAAATGTTTTGACACTAAGAAACATACATTTTGATAATAATAATAATAATAATTATGGTTATTTGTTAAGCACTTACTATGTGCCAAGCATTGTACTAAGCCTTTCTGTACTAAGCCTCACCTCCCTTCTCTCCTTCTACTGCCCAGCCCGCACCCTCCTCTCCTCCACCACTAATCTCCTCACTGTACCTCGCTCTCGCCTGTCCCGCCATCGACCCCCGGCCCACGTCATCCCCCAGGCCTGGAATGCCCTCCCTCTGCCCATCCGCCACGCTAGCTCTCTTCCTCCCTTCAAGGCCCTGCTGAGAGCTCACCTCCTCCAGGAGGCCTTCCCAGACTGAGCCCCTTCTTTCCTGTCCCCCTCGTCCCCCTCTCCATCCCCCCATCTTACCTCCTTCCCTTCCCCACAGCACCTGTATATATGTATATATGGTTGTACATATTTATTACTCTATTTATTTATTTATTTATTTATTTTACTTGTACATTTCTAGCCTACTTATTTTATTTTGTTGGTATGTTTGGTTCTGCTCTCTGTCTCCCCCTTTTAGACTGTGAGCCCACTGTTGGGCAGGGACTGTCTCTATGTGATGCCAATTTGTACTTCCCAAGCGCTTAGTACAGTGCTCTGCACATAGTAAGCGCTCAATAAATACGATTGATTGATTGATTGATTGATTGATTTCTGGGTCAGAGAGGTGGCCCATCCAATCTCCAGTTCCAACTCTCTTTTGCTCCCTCTCCTCTTAATGTCTATCTCCCCCTCTAGACTGTAAGCTTATTATGGGCAGGGAATGTATTTGCTAATTCTGCTTTATCATACTCTCCCAAGCACTTAATACAGTGCTCTTCCCAGTAAGCACTTAAATATAATGGATTGATTGATATATCTCTTGAGTGGCAACAGAATGCTAGAAGAACTGTGTAATGATTGCCCTCCAGGGCTTTGATGTTAGAGGTAGTTATAATAAAATCAAATCGGGCACAGTCCCTACCCCATGCAGGACTCACAGTCTAAGGGGAAGAGAGAACAGATATTTGTTCCCCATTTTATAGATGAGGAAACTGAGACCCAGAGAGGTTAAGGGACTTGTCCAGAGTCACATAGTGGATAAGTGGCAGAACCAGGATTAGAATCAGATTTCCTTAAAACCAATTGCAAGGAGATTCTGTTAGGCACAGAAGTTCAGGCATGAACTGTATCCAAACTTTCTAAATGCCGATGCCTGAAGTTATGTGGTCTTTGTCATCATTGTTGTAGTAGTAGTAGTAATGGTAGTAGAAATAATAGTATTATATTCATTAAACATTCCCTTGGTTCTAAGCATGCAGTATACTATACAAGGCACTTGGGAAGTACAGAATAATGAAGTGACCTGTTTCCTCCCCTCAAAGGGCTAACATTCCGATCAGAGAAATATCCACAGAAATGTTAAACATTCTGGTGGAGAATCATAGAGAAGCAGCGTGGCTCAGTAGAAAAAACACGGGCTTTGGAGTCAGAGGTCATGGGTTCGAATCCCAGCTCCACCACATGTCTACTGTGAGACCTTGGGCAAGCCACTTAACTTATCTGAGCCTCAGTTACCTCATCTGTAAAATGGGATTAAGACTGTGAGCCCCACATGGAACAACCCAATCACTTTGTATCCCCCCAGCGCTTAACACAGTGCTTTGCACATAGTAAGCGCTTAACAAATGCCATCATTATTATTAATGGTATTTAAGCACTTACTATGTGCCAACACTATACTAAGTGCTGAGGCAGACACAACATAATCAGATAACACATTGGGCTCTCAATCCAGGTAGGAGGGAAAACAGGTATTTTGCAGATGAATCAAATGAGGCTCAGAGAATTTTAATAATTTGCCCAAGGTTGCACAGGAGATGTGGTGGGGAGTGGGGGTTAGAGCAGGTCCTCTGATTCCCAGGTCGAGCTCTTTCCATTAAGCCACACTGCCTCTCAGCACCTGTCTATTCCGGTGGTAACTCTATTCAGCTAGTTGACCTTTAATTCCTAGAATTACCTGCAGGGTAATTCCGAAAGTCATTGTGAGTTGCCATGGTATGAAACCCTGAGATTGAGTGTGGAATAATGTCATATGAAATACTGTGTCACATATACTTTCTCCTCCTTAAATGCTCTCCAGTGTCCTCTTGCCTGAGATGATTGCAAGGACAGAATTTCAGGCTTGTACTTCTTCTGAGACATTTTGTGCTCTGGTGAATGCACAGTTCTTTTCTCTCCCTTGCCTGGGTGAAAAGGACATCGAGAGAATCCAAGATCCCAGAGCTGATCATTAACTGGCTTCAGTAACATTTTGTCAGAGGACAGATTTATTGGCTGAGAGTGTCGGAGGTAGGAGCAGAATTGACATATGCAGTGGGAGTGACAATTAGTAACCTAGGACTGGAGAAAATTTTGTAAGACTCTTCATCACTGGAAAGACATCTATTTGCCCCTTTCGATACAAAGCCGCAATTTTGGGGCAGTGACTATTCTGTTGTCCAAAAAGAATACCTCAATTTCCCTTTCTATGCAGTGTTCCATCCATTCCCTTATGGACAACCCACTCGCTTTAAAGAGTTTTATAAGCCAGTTTTATAAGAAGAGTCTAATGGGTAGAGCACAGGCTTGGGAGTCAGAGGACCTGGGTTCTAATGCTGGCTCCACTACTTGTCTGATCTGTGACCTTGGGCAAGTCACTTCACTTCTCCGTGCCTCAGTTTCTTCATTTGTAAAATGGGAATTAAGACTGTGAGCCCCATGTGGAACATGGACGTTTCCAACCTGATCATCTTGTATTTACCCCAGCACTTAGTAAACTACCTGGCACTTAAGTGTTTAACAAATACCATTAAAAAACCAAACAAACAGAGAGTTGGGATTCCAGGAGCCACTACACAGAGAAACCAAGGGGTAAAGAGCAATAGAAAGTTAATGAAGAATGGAATTATGTTAGAAAACTAAACACTCTGGTTAGCTGATGGAGTCCAGTTTTTCTTTATGCCCTTCAGGCATATTTTTTACTTATGAAGCAAAATTGTGGATGCAAATATATAGTCAGCAAGGTTGATTCTTGCAACCAGATAAAAAAAACCTTCCCTGTACTGAGTCAGCAGTGAACCCTTCCAAAAACTTCCCAGAAAGAATTATAAAGATCAGATGAAATATGTCTCCTTAACAATGGTTCCCTTACCAAGAAAGTGATTTTCACTAGACTGATTAAAAAATGCTGATTTCCCTGCTTTTCAAAATGGAATATGAGGAATTCTGGTGAAACTCCCAAACATTCCTGAAAGTTCAGTTCGGGAAAGTAAATGTCACCAGCAAAGCAAGAGGTGATTATTATTAAGATCCAGAGCAAAAATAGCTTTAGGACAATGGTTGTTTATTGTCAAATATATGGTTTAGTGTGTGAATAGCAATTATCATTGTATGATGTTTTGATATGGAAATTATAATACCAATAACCTTGATATTATTAGTCCTTTTTTTAATGGCATTTATTAAGCGCTTACTATGTGTAAAGCACTGTTCTAAGCACTGGGGAGGATACACGGTAATCAGGTTGTCCCACATGGGGCTCACAGTCTTAATACCCATTTTACAGATGAGGTAACCGAGGCACAGAGAAGTTAAGTGGCTTGCCCAAGGTCACACAGCAGACATGTGGTGGAACCGGGATTCGAACCCATGACTTCTGACTCCCAAGCCCACGCTTTTCCCACTGAGCCATGCTTTGGACTGTAAGATCCTTGTGGGCAGGGATAATGTCTAACAACTCTATAGTATTGTATTCTCACGATCTCTCACACAATAAGCAGTTAATAAATATCATTGGCTGATTGACTGGAGCACTCACTAGGGGCAGGAACAAAGTTTGTTCTGTTGTACTCTCCCAAGTGTGTAGTACAGTGCTTTGTATACAGTAAGAGCTCAATAAATACAATTGAATGAATGAATTAAGTGTATACTAATTCTGTTGTACTGGACTTTCCCAAGTGCTTGGCATAGTGCTTTGAACTCAGTAGATGCTGAATGAATACAATTGTTGATGACACGAGGAGCCCCCTTGAGTCCCTAGCAGGTCAGGAGTAGTGGAAATAACCCTAGTTCCTCAACCGCCTGGTGGTTTTGCTACCCTGAGTGGCAGCGGCATAATAATAATAATGGTACTTGTTAAGCATTTACTATGAGGTAGGCACTGTACTAAGCACTGGACTGGACTTTGGGACAAGATTTAGTGGTGGTTGGTAGTTAGGATACTTCCATTTTGTTCTGGAATGGTGGAAGAGTGGGGAGGGAACTGCTAAATGAGGAGGCGGTGTTTGATCCCCCTTTTAGACCGTGAGCCCACTGTTGGGTAGGGACTGTCTCTATATGTTGCCAATTTGTACTTCCCAAGCACTTAGTACAATGCTCTGCACATAGTAAGCGCTCAATAAATACAATTGATGATGATGATGATGATCATATCTACACACGATGGACATATATCAGTTCATTCATTCAATCAATCATTTTCAGCACTTTCTGTGTGCAGAACACTGTACTAAGCACTAGGGAGAGTACAGAATAACAATAAACAGACATATTCCCTGCCCTCAATGAGCTTACAGTCTAGAGGGGGAGACAGACCTTAATATAAATAAATAAATTACAGATATCATCATCATCATCAGTCATATTTATTGAGCACTTACTGTGTGCAGAGCACTGTACTAAGCGCTTGGGAAGTACAAGTTGGCAACATATAGAGACAGTCCCAACCCAACAGTGGGCTCACAGTCTAAAAGGGGGAGACAGAGAACAAAATCAAACATACTAACAAAATAAAATAAATAGAATAGATATGTACAGGTAAAATAAATAAATAAATAAATAGAGTAACAAATATGTACAAACATATATACATTTATACAGGTACTGTGGGGAAGGGAAGGAGGTAAGATGGGGGGATGGAGAGGGGACGAGGGGGAGAGGAAGGAAGGGGCTCAGTCTGGGAAGGCCTCCTGGAGGAGGTGAGCTCTCAGTAGGGCCTTGAAGGGAGGAAGAGAGCTAACTTGGCGGATGGGCAGAGGGAGGGCATTCCAGGCCCCGGGGAGGACGTGGGCCGGGGGTCGATGGCGGGACAGGCGAGAATGAGGCACAGTGAGGAGATTAGCGGCAGAGGAGCGGAGGTTGTGGGGTGGGCTGTAGAAGGAGAGAAAGGAGGTGAGGTAGGAGGGGGCAAGGTGATGGACAGCCTTGAAGCCCAGGGTGAGGAGTTTCTGCCTGATGGCGCAGATTGATTGGTAGCCACTGGAGATTTTTGAGGAGGGGAGTAACATGCGCAGAGCGTTTCTGGACAAAGACAATCTGGGCAGCAGCATGAAGTATGGATTGAAGTGGGGAGAGACATGAGGATGGGAGATCAGAGAGAAGGCTGATGCAGTAGTCCAGACGGGATAGGATGAGAGCTTGAACGAGAAGGGGAGCGGTGTGGATGGAGAGGAAAGGGCGGATCTTGGCAATGTTGCGGAGCTGAGACCAGCAGGTTTTGGTGACGACTTGGATGTGAGGGGTGAACGAGAGAGCGGAGTCGAGGATGACACCAAAGTTGTGGGCTTGTGAGACGGGAAGGATGATAGTGCCATCAACAGAAATGGGAAAGTCAGGGAGAGGGCAGGGTTTGGGAGGGAAGACAAGGAGTTCAGTCTTGGACATGTTGAGTTTTAGGTGGCGGGCAGACATCCAGATGGAGATGTCCTGTAGGCAGGAGGGGATGTGAGCCTGGAGAGATGGAGAGAGAGCAGGGGCAGATATGGACATAAGTGGTGTGGGGCTGGGAAGGGGAATGAATGTGGGGCTCACAGTCTTAATCCCCATTTTACAGATGAGGTAACTGATGCACAGAGAAGTTAAGTGACTTGCCCAAGGTCACACAGCTGACAAGTGCCTGAGCTGGGATTCGAATACATGACTTGCACTTTTCTGTTCATGAGGCTTGTATTTTATTCCTGAGCATTTCCCTGCATTAGATTGTAAACTTCTCAAAAGCAGAAAGATGACCTTCTAATAATAATAATGGCATTTATTAAGCACTTACTATGTGCAAAGCACTGTTCTAAGTGCTGGGGACGTAACAAGGTGGTCAGGTAGTCCCACGGGGGGCTCACAGTCTTAATCCCCATTTTACAGATGAGGTAATTGAGGCACAGAAAAGTTAAGTGACTTGCCCAAAGTCACACAGCTTACAATTGGTGGAGTCGGCATTTGAGCCCATGACCTCTGACTCCAAAGCCCAGGCTTTCTAGTAATAGTTATATAATTTTTCTCTGGGTCTAGTGTAGAATGAAGTGTACACTGTATATACAAAGTACTTGCTAGATGGATTCCCTAGAGCCAAGTGTTTTTTTCTAATAGGGTAATTACATTGTAGCAAAATTCTCTTGGGAATTTGTTGAAACATCCAAGTAATTTCCCAAATTTAGATGAGTTTAAGATATGCTGGAACTCGAACTTCATTTCTTTCTTCGTTCACATAATTAGAGCCGCACTAACTCTTTAGTAACGTTTTATGTACTTCAAACAGTTGAAATTCTAGAATGTTGATCCCCAATTTCCTGGCATTCCAGATTCTCCAGGAGCTCCTAAGATTCCTTAGGCCCTGCCCTTTCCACTAGGCCAGGGTCCTTTCCGGTTAGCACATTGGTATCGCTGTCATTTGCACTGGAATAGTAGTAACAATAATAATAATGATAATAATAATAATAATGATGGTATTTCTTAAGTGCTTGCTATGTGCCAAGCACTGTCCTAAGCACTGAGGGAGATACAAGCCTATCATGTTGTTCCAGGTGGGGCTTACAGTCTTAATCCCCATTTTACAGATGAGGTAACTGAGGCACAGAGAAGTTAAGTGACTTGCCCAAAGTCACACAGCAAGAAGATGTCACACAGCAAGAAGGTAATGATAATCATAATTGTGGCATTTGCTAAGGGCTTATTATGTGCCCAGCACTGTGCTAAGTGCTGTAGGAAATTCAAGCAAATCAGGCTGGACAAGTCCCTGTCTCAATCCTCATTTCACAGATGAGGTAATTAAGGTTCAGAGAAGTGAAATGACTTACCCAAAGTCACATGACACTACTAATGGTAAAATTCACCTCTGATGCGTGGAAGTGTGTCCGGAAAGCCCAATGCAGGACACAGAGCCCTGGTCACATTTTACACAGAAAAGGTCTGTCTTTGTTGTGAGTTTTGCCTAATGGCTTCTACTTTCTCTTTCTCTTCCTCATCTCTCATTCCTTTCGCTCAATAGCAGTGCGCTGGGCCGGTCTGTCCTTGGTAATTGTCTCCCAGTTTTCAGCTGGGATGCCACAGTGTCTGAGACTTGGTTTCAGGGGTTTCTGCTCTCTGGGTGGCCCCTGAGTTGCACAATAGAGCATCTGCCACCTAACTGAGGTAACATAATCAACACCGCTCTGCCAGCCCATACCTTCTTTTTTCTTTTTCCCCCACACCCCTGCCTTTCTCTCTCCTTTTCTCCACTTCCCTTGCCCCTTCAAGCCCTTTTGGCCCAACTTTCTATCTAGCTTTCACCCTTTCCTCCCCCTGTGCCCTCAATCCATCAATCAATAGTACTCACCGAGCACTCTGTACAGAGCACTGTACTAAGCACTTAGGAGAGTGTCACAGAGTTAGTTGACATGATCCTTGTCCTCAAAAATGGTATCTGTTAGGTGCTTACTACGTGCCAAGCACTGGGAAAGATACAATATAAGCAGATCAGACACAGCCGCTGTTCCTCATGGTACTCATGGAGCCCAGGCTCCCAAGCCTGGGCTCTTTCCACATGGAGCAGCAGTGTGGCTCAGTGGAAAGATCCCGGGCTTGGGAGTCAGAGGTCATGGGTTCTAATCCTGGCTCTGCCACTTTTCTGCTTGCTTGGGCAAGTCACTTCACTTCTCTGTGCCTCAGTTCCCTCATCTGGAAAATGATGATGAAGACTGTGAGCACCAGGTGGGACAACCTAATTACCCTGTATCTCCCCCAGCACTTGAAACAGTGCTTGGCGCACAGTAAGTGCTTAACAAATACCACCATTATTATTACTCACAGTCTAAGGAACAAAAGTATCCCCATTTTCACACGTGAAGAAACTGAGACCATTCATTCACTCAATTGTATTTATTGATGGCTGTGTGCAGAGCAGTGTACAAAGCTCCTGGGACAGTTCGATATAACAATAGACTCATTCCCAGCCCACAGTGAGCTTACAGTCTAGAGGACCACTAGAAGTGACTGGCTTGATCACAAAGCAGACAAGTGGCAGAGCTGGGCTTAGAACCCAAGTCCTCTGATTCCCAGGGTCATGTAATAATAATGGTAATGATAATAATAATAATAATAATAATAATAGCATTTATTAAGTGCTTACTATGTGCAAAGCACTGTTCTAAGTGCTGGGGAGGTTACAAGGTGATCAGGTTGTCCCACGGAGGGCTCACAGTCTTCATCTCCATTTTCCAGATGAGGTAACTGAGGCACAGAGAAGTTAAGTGACTTGCCCAAAGTCGCTCTAGCCACTAGCCATGCAGCTTCACTCCTCTGCTTTCACTTTTCTTTTTCTTTCTCCGGGCCTATTTATTTCCCTGCCTCTTTCTTAAATTTTCTTTCTCTGCATCTTTCTTTACTTTTGATTTACTCTTCTCTAGCTCTGACCATATCTGGTGATTCTCTATCTTTTTTTTTTTTTGGCCTATTTATTCATTCATTCAATTGTATTTATTGAGCGCTTACTGTGTGCAGAGCCCTGTACTAAGCACTTGCACTGTACTAAGTGCTTTTTAGCTCTATCCCCTTTCCCCACTCCCAGCTCTGGTCCACCTTTTAGCTCCCAAGAGTCTGTTCACTTTAAGAGGCAGAGACTGAATACCAAGCCAAGCACTGCGAAGCCAAGCACCTTCTAGACTGCGAACCCACTTTTGGGTAGGGACCGTCTCTATATGTTGCCAACTTGTACTTCCCAAGCGCTTAGTACAGTGCTCTGCACACAGTAAGTGCTCAATAAATATGATTGATTGATTGATTGACAGGGGACAAATCTGTATGCATGGCATGGAAGACTGTGAACCCGCTGTTGGGTAAGGACCATCTCTATATGTTGCCAACTTGTACTTCCCAAGCGCTTAGTACAGTGCTCTGCACACAGTAAGCACTCAGTAAATACAACTGAATGAATGAAAGGAAATCTCCGTCAAGCTTTGGCTTCTTCAATCCCACCGGCACCCATGGATACAGGTGGAGGGGACATTTTTAATTTGAGAAGCTACCACCAGGAACCCCCTGTCCAGTGCTCCCTGTGCCATATTTATTCTATTTATTTTATTTTGTTAATATGCTTTGTTTTGTTCTCTGTCTCACCCTTCTAAACTGTGAGCCCGTTGTTGGGTAGGGACCGTTTCTATATGTTGCCGACTTGCACTTCCCAAGTGCTTAGTACAGTGCTCTGCACACAGTAAGCGCTCAATAAATACGATTGAATGAATGAATGAATGAATGTGCCCTGCTGGGAGAAGCAGCATGGCCTACTGGATAGAACAGAGCTCTGGGAGTCAGAAGGACCTGGGTTCTAATCCCGACTCCGCCACTTGTGTGCTCTCTGACCTTGGGAAAATCAGTTCTCTTCTCTGTGCCTCAGTTACCTTGTCTACAGAATGGGGATTAGGATAATCCCTATGTGGGGCAGAGACTGTGTCCAACCTAATAAGCTTGTGTCTGCCCCAGGCACAGTGGTTACATCCCGGACCTGGGAGTCCAAAGGTCATGGGTTCTAATCCTGACTCTGCCACTTGTCTACTGTGTGATCTTGGGTAAGTTGCTTCACTTCTCTGTGCCTCAGTTACCCCATCTAGTAAAATGGAGATTGAAACTGAGCCCCAAGTGGGACAGGGACTTGGTCCAACCCGATTTGCTTGTAAACATCCCAGTGCTTTGTACAGTGCCTGGCACATAGTAAGCGGTTAACAAATACATAATTATTATTGCTATTATTATTGTTAGGGGAAGCAGTGGAAAGGGCATGGGCTTGGTAGTCATGGGTCATTCATTCACTCATTCAATCGTATTTATTGAGCGCTTACTGTGCGCAGAGCACTGTACTAAGGCCTGGGAAGTACAAGTGGGCAACATCTAGAGACGGTCCCTACCCAACAACGGACTCACAGTCTAGAAGGGGAAGACAGAAAAAAAAGGCCATCATTATCATCATTATTATTAATTAATACAAAAGAACCCCTCAGCGGCCCCTGGAGTAGCCCAAACCCTCTCGCAGGGCTGTGCAACTGCATGTGACGTCCACCAGATGGCGCCGTCGGGCAGCAGCCCCGCCGCGGGGGCGCGTTCCCCCCTCCCGGGCGCGCGCGGCGCGGCCCCGGCCCGCGTTCTCTTTCTGGTTAGTGCGGCTGCGCAGCGGAGCGCGGAGCGGGGTGCGGAAAGGGGCGCGGAGCGGGGTGCGGAGCGGGGCCGCGCGGGAATGGAGGAGGAGGAAGAGGAGGAGGAGGAGGAGAAGAAGGAGGAAGAGGAAGCGGCGACGATGTTGGAGACTCTGCGCGAGCGGCTGCTGAGCGTGCAGCGGGACTTGACCTCCGAGTGGGTAGCGGGAGCTCCGCGCGCGCTCCTGGCTTCGGGTGCTCGGGTCTTCGGGTGTTCGGATACTCGGGTTTTCGGTTACTCGGGTGTTCGGATCCTTAGGGCTTCGGGTGTTCGGATCTTCGGGTGCTCGGGTGTTCGGATCCTCAGGTCTTCGGGTCTTCGGGTGTTCGGGTCCTCAGCTGTTCGGATCCTCGGGTCGTCAGGTCTTCAGGTGCTCAGGTCTTCGGGTGTTGGAATGCTCACGTCTATCGGGTGTTCGGATCCTCAGGTCTTCGGGTGCTCGGTTCTTCGGATCCAGGTCTTTGGGTGCTCGGGTGTTCGGATCCTCAGGTCTTTGGGTGTTCGGACGTTCGGGTGCTCGGGTGTTCGGATCCTTTGGTCTTCGGGTGTTCCGATCCTCAGGTCCTCGGATCCTCGGGTCGTCAGGTCTTCAGGTGCTCGGGTCTTTGGGTGTTGGAATGCTCAGGTCTTCGGGCGTTCGGATCTTCAGGTCTTCGGGTGTTCGGATCCTCAGGTCTTCGGGTGTTCGGATCCTCAGGTCTTCGGGTGTTCGGATCCTCAGGTCTTCGGATCCTCGGGTGCTCAGGTCTTCGGGTGTTCGGATCTTCGGGTACTCGGGTGTTCGGATCCTCAGCTCTTCGGATCCGCAGGTGCTCAGGTCTTCGGGTGTTCGGATCTTCTGGTGCTCGGGTGTTCGGATCCTCAGGTCTTCGAATGCTCGGTTGTTCGGGTGCTCGGGTCCTCGGGTCCTCGTGGCGGCTGGAAGGAGCCGAGTGCCGGCGCCCGCGTGTTGGCGCCCGCGTGTCGGCGCCCGCGTGTCGGCGCCCGCGTGTCGGCGCCCGCGTGTCGGCGCCCGCGTGTCGGCGCCCGCGTGTCGGCGCGGAGTTGGAGCGTGCGGGCTCCTCGGGCCTCAGTTTCCCCCACCCTGGGGGGCCATTCCCCCCCCCACCCCGGACTGCTTGGTCCCCGCGGCCGGTGCTCGGAAAACAGCTTGGTATTCAGAAGCGACGGCTAGTAGAGAAGCAGCGTGGCTCAGTGGCAAGATCCCGGGCTTGGGAGTCAGAGGTCCTGGGTTCGAATTCCGCCCCCCCGCCCCTTGTCAGCTGGGTGACTTTGGGCAAGTCACTTCACTTCTCTGGGCCTTAGTTCCCTCCTCTGTCAAATGGGGATTCATGCATCCGTCCATTCAATCGTATTTATTGGTCACTTACTGTGTGCAGAACACTGGACTAAGCGCTTGGGAAGGACAAGTTGGCAACACATAGAGGCGGTCCCTACCCGACAGCAGGCTCACAGTTTAGAAGGGGGTGACAGACAACAAAGCAAAACATATTAACAAAATAAAATTTTGTTAATTTCACTTCAAGTTTGTCCTTTCCTGCCTTAACTCAGCCCTCTCTTCTGCCAGACAAAACTATTTCTCCTCCCTTATTGACACCCATGCCCATCACCCCTGCCAGCTCTTCCGTACACTCAACTCCCTTCTCAGGCCCCCGGTTCCTCCCCCTCCTCCTTCCCTCACCCCCAACGATCTGGCCTCCTACTTCATTAACAAAATTAAATCCATCAGGTCCGACCTCCCCAAAGCCTCTTCCCCCCTTTCTCAATCCCCCTGGCTCTCAGCACTCTCTGCTACTCTCCCATCCTTCTCAGCAGTATACTCAGAGGAGCTCTCCTCCCTCCTCTCAAGTGCTACTCCGGCCACCTGTGCTTCTGACCCCATTCCCTCTCATCTCATGAAATCTCTCGCTCTGTCCCTTCTCCCCTCCTTAACTTCCATCTTCAACCGCTCACTCTCCACTGGTTCCTTCCCCTCTGCCTTCAAACATGCCCATGTCTCTCCCATCCTAAAAAAACCCTCTCTTGACCCCACCTCACCTTCTAGTTATCGCCCCATCTCCCTCCTACCATTCCTTTCCAAACTCCTTGAACGAGTTGTCTACACTCGCTGCCTAGAATTCCTCAACAACAACTCTCTCCTCGACCCCCTCCGTTCTGGCTTCCGTCCCCTACATTCCACGGAAACTGCCCTCTCAAAGGTCACCAGTGACCTCCTGCTTGCCAAATCCAATGGCTCATACTCTGTCCTAATCCTCCTCGACCTCTCAGCTGCCTTCGACACTGTGGACCACCCCCTTCTTCTCAACACGCTATCTGACCTTGGCTTCACAGACTCCGTCCTCTTCTGGTTCGCCTCTTACCTCTCCGGTCGTTCTTTCTCAGTCTCTTTTGCAGGCTCTTCCTCTCCCTCCCATCCTCTTACTGTGGGGGTTCCCCAAGGTTCAGTGCTTGGTCCCCTTCTGTTCTCGATCTCCACGCACTCCCTTGGTGACCTCATTCGCTCCCACGGCTTCAACTATCATCTCTACGCTGTTGACACCCAGATCTACATCTCTGCCCCTGCTCTCTCCCCCTCTCTCCAGGCTCGCATCTCCTCCTGCCTTCAGGACATCTCCATTTGGATGTCTGCCCGCCACCTAAAGCTCAACATGTCGAAGACTGAACTCCTTGTCTTCCCTCCCAAACCTTGCCCTCTCCCTGACTTTCCCATCTCTGTTGATGGCACTACCATCCTTCCCGCCTCACAAGCCCGTAACCTTGGTGTCATCCTCGACTCCGCTCTCTCATTCACCCCTCACATCCAAGCCGTGACCAAAACCTGCCGGTCTCAGCTCCACAAGATTGCCAAGATCTGCCCTTTCCTCTCCATCCCAACCGCTACCCTGCTCATTCAAGCTCTCATCCTGTCCCGTCTGGACTACTGCATCAGCCTTCTCTCTGATCTCCCATCCTCGTGTCTCTCTCCACTTCAATCCATACTTCATGCTGCTGCCCGGATTATCTTTGTCCAGAAACTCTCTGGGCATATTACTCCCCTCCTCAAAAATCTCCAGTGGCTACCAATCAATCTGCGCATCAGGCAGAAACTCCTCACCCTGGGCTTCAAGGCTGTCCATCACCTCGCCCCCTCCTACCTCACCTCCCTTCTCTCCTTCTACAGCCCAGCCCGCACCCTCCACTCTTCCGCCGCTAATCTCCTCACCTTACCTCGCTCTCGCCTGTCCCACCATCGACCCCTGGCCCACGTCCTCCCCCGGGCCTGGAATGCCCTCCCTCTGCCCATCCGCCAAGCTAGCTCTCTTCCTCCCTTCAAGGCCCTTCTGAGAGCTCACCTCCTCCAGGAGGCCTTCCCAGACTGAGCCCCTTCCTTCCTCTCCCCCTCGTCCCTCTCTCCATCCCCCCCATCTTACCTCCTTCCCTTCCCCACAGCACCTATATATATGTGTATATGTTTGTACATATTTATTACTCTATTTATTTATTTCACTTGTACATATCTATTCTATTTATTTTATTTTGTTAGTATGTTTGGCTTTGTTCTCTGTCTCCCCCTTTTAGACTGTGAGCCCACTGTTGGGTAGGGACTGTCTCTATATGTTGCCAATTTGTACTTCCCAAGCGCTTAGTACAGTGCTCTGCACATAGTAAGCGCTCAATAAATACGATTGATGATGATGATGATGGTAAAATAAACAATAAATATGTACAAATAAAATAAATAGAGTAATAAATGCATACAAACATATATCCAGGTGCTATGGGAAGGGGAAGGAGGTAAGGCGGGGGGATGGGGAGGGGGAGGAGGGGGAGAGGAAGGAAGGAAAGACTGTGAGCCCCACGTGGGACAAAGGATTACCTTGTATCTCTCCCCAGTGCTTAGAACAGTGTTTGGCACGTAGTAAGCACTTAACAAATACCATCCTCATCATTATTGTTATTGGGTGGATAGAGCCTGGGTGGTCCTGGGTTCTAATCCCGACTCTGCCACTAGTCTGCTGGGTGACCTGAGGTAAGTCACTTCATTTCTCTGGGCCTCAGTTCCCTCATCTGTCAAATGGGGATTAGGACCGTGAGCCCCACGTGGGAAAACCTCATTACCTTGTATCCCCCGCAGCGCTTAGAACAGTGCTTTGCACATAGTAAGCACTTAACAAACGCCATTATTAGTATGATTGGGTGGATAGAGCCCGGGCCTGGGTAGTCCTGGGTTCTAATCCCTACTCTGCCACTTGTCTGCTGGGTGACCTGGGGCAAGTCACTTCTCTGGGCCTCAGTGACCTCATCTGTAAAATGGGGATTAAGACTGTGAGCCCCACGTGGGACAGGGACTGTGTCCAACCTGCTACCTTGTATCTACCCCAGCACTTAGAACAGTGCTTACTATGAACTTTGTACATAGTAAGCACTTAATACAGTGCTCTGCACACACTAAGCACTCAGTAAATACTATTGAATGAACAAGTACCATAGTAATTATTATTACAGTCCAGGTTTACATTATAGAAAATCGTGGGGTCACAGTCTCATCAATCAATCATGTTTACTGAGCCTAATACAATTTGCTTCTAATAATAATAATAATAATAATAATAATAATAATAATAATAATAATAATAATGGAATTTAAGTGCTTACTATGTGCCAGGCACAGTACTAAGTGCTGGGGTGGATACAAGCAAATCGGTTTGGACACAATCCCTGTCCCACTTGGGGCTCACAGTCTTAATCCCCATTTCACAGATGAAGTAACTGAGGCACAGAGAAGTGCAGTGACTTGCCCAAGATCACACAGCAGTCAAGTGGCAGAGCTGGGATTTACAAGCCTGTGCTTTATCCACTAAGCCATGCTGCTTCTCTATCCACCCCAGTACAGCATTTAACAAATACCATAATATTATTATTATTATTATTACTGATCGCGCAGCACTGTACTAAGGGCTTGGGAGAGGACAGTAAAACAGAGTCGATAGACAAATTCTCTGTCCACAACGAGCTTACAGTCAAGTTTTTTTATGGTTTTAAGTGTTCACTGTTTTGTCCATCACTGTTCTAAGCGTTGGGGTCGGTACAAGTTAATTGGTTGGACCCAATCTTCATCCCACATGGGACTTGCAGTCCAAATTGGAGGGAGAAGATGAGGAAACTGAAGCGCAGAGAAGTGAAGTGACTTGCCCAAGGTCACACAGCAGACGATCTTTTTGATCTCTACAGCACCTCTGCTTTTGGAATTAACTGAGCCTGAGCCAGCAGAGTCTGGAGCTCATCCCAAAGGAGACTGGATCTTTCTTTTGAGCAGTGTTCTAAGGTTTAAGCAGGGAAAGTATGCTCAATGCTTTTCCAGTCTTCTGGGTTATTGCTGAGCCCAACATATCTTGGGCATGTGTTTTTGTGTTGAGAGTTTTTGCTCCCAGCATGTTTTAACTTGTAATATTTCCCCACTAGAGGATTTGTTGGCACGCCATGTATGTGGATTCACCTTATTTTCACTTCTTTTGGGTTGGGGAAAACATCTGACTCCATATGGACCTGTTGTAATCATTAGAATGTGAGCTGTAAAAGGAGGAGCCCTTGTTTTTAGGCATAGTGGATTCTGTGAAGCTCATCTTATTTTTGTGTTTCTGTCTACGTCTTTCTTTGTCAGTTTCTGGGATAATTTTACTGCCTCTCTTTACTGCTAGCATTGCCATGCTTCTCATCTCTTGCTCTTCTTGCCCATCTGTCTTCTCCTCAAACTCCCCTAGTTTCCTCAATTCCTCTCCATTTTGGAAAGACAGACTGAGGGGAACCTGGTCAAAGCCTATAAAGTCACAAAGGGTCTGGACAAGGCAAACCCGTTCCCCAAATTCAATACCATCGGACAGAAGGATACCTTAAAAGACACTTTCATATTGTGGGTAATAAGCATGTAGGTTTCGTAACACGAGAAACCATGGGCGCTGTAATTACCAGTAGAGCCAAAGGGATTGCAATATCCGGCTGGGCAGTTGAGGATGGTTTGCTAAAGGGGAAATTAGGGATGTTAGGTGGTACTTTCCTAAATGTTAGATGGAGGTCAAAGAGGACTTCCACCACCCGCTTCGTTCAAGAATCCCGTCGCCACTGACAGAAACAGTAGCAGCTTGGAGTAACCATTGGTGGGGCCGAATGGTGGCCTCGATGTTTGATGTCTTATTCAATCATATTTATTGAGCGCTTACTGTGTGTAAAGCACCGTACTAAGGCCCAAGCCCCTATCATTAAGCCAGTGCCTTGCCAAAACAGACACAACTTTGTCACCTAACATTTTCAATAAGGAGACTGCACAATTCTTCAAGAGCAAGTTTGAGCATCACCTGTTGGCAGGATCTTATCTCCGAAGGCAAGGATCACTGTTGTCTAAGGGCAGGCTGGCCGATACATCCTTAGGCTCCGGCCCTTCCTCTCCGCAACCTGTAAACCAATCTTTCAATGGTATTTATTGAGTGCTTACTCTGTGCTGTACTAAGTGCTTGGGAAGAGTATAATGTAACAGAGTTCAGTGAATTGTCGTAGACCACTTTTGGCTGGCCTCAGATTTGGTTTCATATGCCAGGGGCAGTCATGTAGATGGGACCATCAGTCAGGGACCACCTCTGCTGCCAAAGGATGGAGAAACTGCGATAGTTGCTTGTTCGGGACATCTTTTAAACAGGCTCATTCTGTTTGGTACCTCCATGTTTCACTGGTAAAATATGTTAGAAGGGTGACTACCTGGAAGCAAAAACTGAAAGGAGGAAATTGCATTCAAAATGAAGGGGCATGAGGGTCTGTAGCTCGGTCACCTGGTGTGCAAGTTTGGCAGATTGTTTGAAACTGGACATGTTAATTTTGCTTCTGGCATAGTTTCTTGTGTTGGATTTCCATTGCAAGTTCCTGTTACTGAACTCCTGGAATTGCATGTAAAGGACAACATTTAAATTAAGTGGAAGCAGTGTAGTCTAGTGGAAAGAGCATGGGCCTGGGAATCAGAGCACCTGAGTTCTAATCCTGACTCCACCACTCATCTGCTCTGTGATCTTGGGCAAGTCACTTGGTTTCTCTGTGCCTCAGTTACATCATCTGTAAAATGAGGATTAAGACTGTGAGTCCCATGTGGGTCGTGGACTATACCTAATTTTATTAGTTTGTATCTACCCCATTGCTTAGCTTAGTGCCTGACATGTAGTAAGCGCTTAGCAAATACAAAATTAAAATAAGTAGATAAATAAAGCAAATAAAAATATTAATTCTAAGCATGTTTGTTGACTCATTTGGTGGAAGAAGCTGAAGATAGCTGCTAGAGAGTGAAGCAAGAAGGTTGTCTGAAGCAAGTGTTTTCTTTGCACAAGCCTGGAGTGAAAGGCAGAAAAATGCAAAATGGTGGAGCACGAAATTGAGAAATCTCTCACCTCCTCACCCTAGTTCCTTCTCTAGTTCTTCACTGTACACTTGAATCTTCACCCTCTAAGCACCGAAATACTTCATCCCATCCCCATACAACACTTACTTACAGATCTTTAAACTCAGTTCCTTCCCCTACCTGTATTTTATTTAAATGTCTGCCACCCTGGCTAAACTACTCCTTGAGAGCAGAGTTCATCTACTCTCTTTTGTACTCTCCCTAGTATATAGTACAGCACTCAGCGTAAGCACTCAATGAACAGCAGTAATTGAAAAAGGAAAATGTGTTGCCCAAAATAGGTTTGAAAAGAAATGAGTATCAATTATAGTATTAATAGCTATTATTTTAGATACTAGAAAACATTATGTCCAAAGAGCTCCAAGGTCATTGTGGATGTCATTTTCCCCAGTTAAGTCCAGGTTTGGGACAGGGACTGTCTGATCTGATTGTCTCAAATCTGCCCCAGTACTTAGTAAGGTGCTTAGCACATAGCTTACTACCTTAATAATTATAACATCCTCAAGAGGGTCTATCTGTTTCCTCAGTTTTCCAAGTGACACTCCTAAAGTTGATTATACATATCTATAAATTGTGTACATACTGTAAGTCATGTTGTACCAATTTGTGTATATTCATGTCTGAACCTCTAGAATTTCAGCTTGTTGAGGGTAGGGAACGTGTCTACCAATCCTCTTGTATGGGATTTCCCAAGTGCTGAGGACAGTGCTCTGCACACAGAAAGTGCTTAATAAATTTCCTTGATTGATTAAAAGCAAGGCCCATCTTGGAAGGGAAGACAGACCTTTGGTTGCTGTGCTGACCACCAGATCCCTCTGTTTAATTGGATTTTAAAAATCTTTCTAACAAATTCCATATAGCTCCTCGGTTTCCTACTGAGATGCCTTTCGGTTTCTTTGCTTTCTACAAAGCATCCAGACTGATGTGATTGTTGCAAACCTAATCAATCAATCCATGTATTTATCGAGCACTTACTGCCTGCAGAGCACTGTAAGTGATTGGGAGAATAGGGTATAACAACAATAATAGACATGATCCCTGCCCACAAGGAGCTAACCAGCAAGTGTGGAGAGGCAGACTTTAAAATAAATTACAGAGAGGGGAAGCAGCAGCACATAAGGATATAAGCTCTTTGTGAGCAGGGAACTAATCATTCGATCATATTTATTGAGCACTTGTGGGCAGGAGCACTGTGCTCAGCACTTGGGATAATACAATATAACAAGGTTAGACGTATTCCCTCTCCATGAGCTTCCAGTCTTAAAAGTAAGACAGACATTAATAAAAATAAATTTGGATATGTAGATAAGTGCCATGGGAAACGTTGGAAACGTGGTAAACTCTGTTGTACTCTCCCAAGCACTTAGTACAGTTCTGTGCACACAGTGAGTCCTCAATAAATACTGTGGATTGATTGACAGAAGTGCCATGGGGCTGGAAGAGGTCAGTATCAGAGTGCATAAGGGATAACACCCCAAGTACATAGGAGATGCAGAAGGGAAGCTGAATAGGGAAATTGAGGACCTAATCAGGAAGGCCTCTTGGAAGAGATATGATTTTAATAGGGCAGACTGAAGCAGTTAAACTAAAAATAAAGTATCGAGTGATAACGATGAATTTGAGGTTGCGTATTTGGTCCAAATCACGCATTAGTCTTCACTGGTATAAAGCAGACATTAGGTGTTCTAATGTGCTTTTAATGGCAGTTTTACGGGTGCGGCTTTGTATTTAGGAAGAGAATTAGACTAGGGCAGGGGAGGGGGAAGTATCAGTTATGAAAGCTAATGGGCCCCAGCTTTGTTTCAGCCTAGCATGACCAGATGATGGAGAGAGTCCATTAGCTCCACAACTTTCTCCACCTAGATGCTAGTTGCATTCAGAAACCCAAGAAGTCCTGGGAGGCTGGAGGGAACTCTGGCTGAGATACTCCGTCATTCTGCCAAATTACCACAGTGTCCCTTAAAAACTGGAATCATTCCTAATGTCTGGGAATATCAATTCAGGATAACTTGAATTGGCTTGACTGACTGTTTTAACATAGCTAATTTTTGAGCTGATGTAGGCTACAGCTAAGGATGTCTTTTGCGTAAAAAACAGAATAGAGCACTGTGAATAGAGCACTCTACTAAGTGTTTGGGAGAGTACAGTGTAACAAAGATGGTAGACACATTCCCTGCCCATTGTGCTTAGAAGGGTTTGCTTTATGGATATAAATGTCTTTCGCAACAGGCCAAGCGGCCTGACATAGGAAAGATGTTTAGCCTTGGGCAGGGACTAGAGAGTGTTCGAAATGAGGGGGAGAAAGGAAACCGAATGGTTTGCTAGACAAATACTCTCCCCACCTTCAAAGCCTTATTGAAGGCACATCTCCTCCAAAAGGCCTTCCCTGACTAAACCTTCATTTCCTCTTCTGCCTGATTTGCTGTTTTTATTTACCACCCCCACAGCCCCACAGCACTTATGTGTATATCCTTAATTTATTTATAGTATTGTCTGTCTTCCCCTCTAGACTAAGCTCATTGTAGGCAGGGAAAGTGTCTGTCATTATTGTTATTCTGTTATATAGTACTCTGCAAAGTGCTTAATGTATTGCACTGCACACAGTAAGCATTCAATAAAATTGGTTGAGATGGAAGTTGGTTTGGAGGGTCCAAACAGTTGTGAAAGTACTGGGGATGGTTTCAGTTTCTGCTGGTAGAGTGAGGTGGTTTTAGAGCTTCCTGAAGAGGGGTGAATCATCCCACTCATCTCTCCCTGCTTCCCGTTAAGCCCCTGAAATTCAACTGGTGGTGATTCACCCCCATAACACTCTATTCTCCGTGAATTTGTAGATTGAAGACCTCAAGTGACAAGTCAAGAGAAGCAAAAGAAAAAAGCAAACCAAGGTAAGAGTAATCATTATCATTATTATGGTATTTGTTAGGTGCTTATTATGTGTCAAGCACTGTTCTAAGCACTGGGGTAGGTACAAGATTAATCAGGTCAAACACAGCCCTCTGCCATCTGGGGCTCTGTAGGAAGGAGAACAGATGTATCGAATCCCCATTTTGCAGGTGAAGAAACTGAGGCAAAAAGAAGTGAAATGACTTGCCTGAGGTCACACAGTGGGCTGGTGGTGCAGCCGGGATTAGAACTCCGGTCCTCTGACTCCAGCCTTTACTCTTTCCACTAGGCCAAGGTGCATAATAATAGTAATAATAATGATGGCGTTCGTTATGTGCTTACTATGTGAAAAGCACTGTTCTAAGCGCAGGGGAGGATGCAAGGTGATCAGGTTGTCCCACTTGGGGCTTACAATCTTGATCCCCATTTTACAGATGAGGTAACTGAGGCACAGAGAAGTTAAATGACTTGCCCAAAGTCACGCAATTGACAAGCAGCGGAGCTGGGATTAGAACCCATGACCTCTGACTCCCAAGCCTGGGCTCTTTCCACTGAGCCAGGCTGCTTCTCCAAACTTTGAAAGTCACCATGTTCTTAAGCCTATTTCAGATAGAAGCACTCTAGTGATTTATTCGTAGCTCACTGTGAGCAGGGAATATGTCTACCAACTCTGTAGCATTCTACTCTCCCAAGTGCTTGGTTTAGTGTTCTGCACACAGTACGTGCTCGATGATTACCATTGATGAAGTATATGGAAGGCAGGATGGGCAGTGGACACTAGTGAGATCTAGGAGAAAGAGCCTCCTAGGAGTCAGGAGATCTGGGTTGTTGTGTGATGTTGGGGAAGTTATTGAACCTCGCTGTTCCTCAGTTTCTTCATCTGAAAATTGGAATAGCATATCTAATAATAATAATAATTGGTGGTATTTGTTAAGTGCTTACTATGTGCAAATCACTGTTCTAAGCGCTGGGGGGGGATACTAGGTGATCAGTTGTCCCACTTGGGGCTCACAGTCTTAATCCCCATTTTACAGATGAGGTAACTGAGGCACAGAGAAGTTAAGTGGCTTGCCCAAGGTCACACAGCTGACAAGTGGGGGAGCTGGGTTTCGAGCCCATGACCTAGGACTCCCAAGCCCACACTCTTTCCACTGAGCCACACTGCTTCCCCAGTATCTGTCTTCCCTTGCTCCACCAGGGATATTGTGAGGGTAATATAAGACAGTTTGCGCTTTGATTTGCTCCCTTTATTCACCCATCCCTCAGTCCCTAGCATTAATGTCCGTATCCAGAATTTATTTAATTATACCAAAGTCTGTCCCCTCTCCAGACAGTAACCTAGTTGTGGGCAGGGAATGTGTCTACCAACTCTATGATATTGTAATCTCCCAGGCACCTAGTACAGTGTTCTGCACACAGTAGATGCTCAATAAACATGATTGCTTGATTGACAGTTGATGCAAAAGCCTTTTGGGAAAATAAAAGCATTGTGTAAATTTGAAGCACTAGTAATCAACAGTATTTATTGAGCCCCCACTCTACTAAGTGCTCAGGAAAGAATAATAGAATTAGTAGACATTGCTCTTATGTCCCAGGTCATACTTGCTAAAGAAAGTAGTGTTAAATGATAGAGCGCTAAACAAAGTGTAGTTTTCCCATATGGCTTTATGAGAAGTAGCACTTTGGCCCCGTGTTTCGGAGTGGCATGTTGCCATCCCCTCCTCCAGAAAGCCACTCCTTTGAAGTCACAGCACCCACTTCATATCCAAGCACCCGAAATTGACCAAAACAATTTAAATGTATATATTAAAACCAGTGAAAAGTATATCGTATCAGGAGGTGGCTGTTCCAACAATGAGAGATTTTGAATGCAATTTTTCTTATGTGCATATGTAAATACTTCATTTTCAAAGTGTTATCTTTCCAGTCCTGTTCTGGGCTAATGGAACCTCATTATCTATGCTTTAATCACTCAGGCTAGGCAGTCAAAATACTTCAAAGGGAAGGGAAGTGCTTAAGCCAAGGACATTTTGCAGTGTAATCTCGAAGTAAGAGAGCACTGTAAGTAATTCAAGCATTAAAATTCAATCATCGAAATGCAATAACAGTTTGTTAAAGAGCTGTAGAGAATATAATGGGAAATGGATGTTTGTGATTCCATCCCAAGGAAATTGTATGAAACTTTTTAATTCTAATGGTAGTTAATGAGAGCCAACTATAATTTCTAACTTTCATTTTTATGGGACCAAAGGGGCTTTCTAGTTTGTCTGCTCCTTGAGGGCAGTGATCACCTCTGCCCATACTTTTAAATTGCTCTCTCCCAAGTTGGTAGCACAGGGCTCTGCACACAGTCATTCAATTAATACCATTGATTGATGAACAAATTCATTCACTCAGTCGTATTTATTGAGCACTTACTGTGTGCAGAGCACTTTACTAAGTGCTTGGGAAGTACAAATCGGCAACATGTGGAGGTGGTCCCTACCCAACAACGGGCTTACAGTCTAGAAAAAATTCCACAATTATTATTTAGAGCCCCAGTCATGTCATTCCAACACCCAAGCTTAGCGTCTTTGTATTTTATTCCTCTACTTTGCTCTTATAGACATAAGTATATTGTTGTTTATAAATGTATTTGTACAGTCAATTATGTATTCATTTCTTAAATCCTGATAGATTTATCGTACTTGTGGCTCATCTTATTATTCCTTTTGCCTTACATCTTTGTAAGTAATATTTGTCTTACTATTCCTTTTGCTTTCATTCTTTGTAAAATCATAATGTTTTTCTTTGTAAATATAAATTTTCATGCTCCCTGAGGGCAGGAAACATGTTTTACTATCATTCTGCTCTTCCAGGCTCCTAGTACGGTGCTCTAGACTAAACTCACTGTGGGCAGAGAATGTATCTGTTATATTGTTACATTGTGCTCTCTCTGCACACAGTAAGTGCTCAATATATACGATTGACTGACTGACTCAGGCATTCAAAAGTGCCATTCATTGATTGACTAACCTTAAATTTTTCAACTAAAAGTAATATTGAATGAAAAGCACATTGGTATTAAAAAGTAACACTGGTTGATAGGACCACTGTAGGCTCATTATCAGGTTCTCAAAAAAGCACATCAGTATCAGTTGCAATATTTTTCCTTTTCACCGTTCTAATATCCAGGTCTTTATAAAATGGAGTGTTTATCAGGTTCTGCACCTGTGTTATTGCCATCCTCAGCGATATAGTAAAACTCAATTTGGAAGTTAGTAAAGCCAGAGTGATATTACATGTAATTTGTATCTTGCAGTTGTTTCATACAGGTACCAAAGCATTAATGAACTATGTCTTTTGCAGGACTGTTCAGTATTTGCTAGATTTCTCTGCTGGATTAGAATTACTCAGCAGGTAAGCTTTTTGTCAGCCTTCCACCAATATTTTTGTCTTGTCTTTTCTCCCATAAAAAATATATAAAATTTTAATCAGACCTAATCATAGTTTGGAGTTCTTTCCAGCTGGACTAGTATGCTGTTGTTGATTCATGGTTGGCTTGTTTTTGTAAAAAAAAGCATCCCTGTTTTCTGTTTAAAGATTATCAGTTTTTTTCTTTTCTGTCCTCGATACTAGTGGGGAGAGCCAGCCTCAATACCGGGCTGCTTCCTGACCTGGAAACACTCTGGTTAGGAGGTTAACAGAGTCCACCCACCCTTCCTACCCCAACACACAGCAGAAAAGAGGCTCACTGAAGCTTGAAGCTTTGAGATTTAAAACAAATAAGAAATACTTTTTGACCCAGCAGAAGGCAAACACGTGGAATTTGTTGCCAAAGGAAATTGTGCACCTAGAAAATGTCCATAAATTTAGGGTAAGATGAAATTCATCGACAGGAGATTCAGAATTCGCTTCAATAATAATAATGGTATTTGCTAAGCGCTTACTATGTGCCAAGCACTGTTCTAAAAGCACTCAGTCAACTTGCCCCACTCCTACCTTAGCTGGCTGATTTCCTTCTGCTCACATCAGCCTGCTCACATCATTCCTCTAACACCGACCTACTCACTGTACCTCAATCGCATCTTTCTCAACACCAACTCCTTCCCGTGTCCTCCCTTTGGTCCGGAACTTCCTCCCTCCCCCTTCCTATGGGACTGACGATCGCTCTCCCCACCTTCAAAGACATTAAAATCCCAACCCCTCCAAGGAGCCTTCCCTGACTAAGCCTTCATTTCCCCTGCTCCCCTTTCCTTCTGTGTTGCCTGCCCACTTGGATCTATGGGGCTGTGATATTAGCCCCACAACCCTTACATCGTGTGTGTAGTGTACTTAAATTAATATCTGTGTCCCCCTATAGACCGTAAACTCCATGTGGGTAGGAAATGTGTCTACCCACTCAGTTGTAGCGTCAGCTTTCAAGCACTTAGTAAAGTGCTGTGCACACAGAAAGTGCTCTCTAAGTACCACTGATTCATTGGTTGATGAATCAGTACAGGGAAAGCTGGAGTTTACAGGTAGTAAGTATATGTCTAATTATAATGATGAATGTCAAGGGTCTTCCTAGTGTTAGAAGGAGAATAAGTGGGTGGGAGAAACGGTGATCCAGTACAGCATTTCTGTGTAAATAAATCAGTCAATCAATCCATCATATTTGAGCGCTTACCGTGTAAGAGTACTGTACTAAGCGCTTGGGAGAGTACAGTACAACAGATTTGGAAAGACATGTGTCTTGCCCGCAATGAGCTTACAGTCTAGAGGGGGACACAGATATTAATCAATCAATCATATTTATTGAGTGTTTACTGTATGGAGAGCGCTGAGTTAAGCTCTTGGGAGACTACAGTATAACAGAGCTGGTAGATGCATTCCCTGCCCACAATAAGCTTAAAGTCTAGAAAAGGAGACAGACAATATAAATAAGCAGATTACAGATAATAATAATAATAATTATGGCATTTGTTAAGTGCTTACTATGTGCAAAGCACTGTTCTAAGCGCTGGGGGGGGATACAGTATGATCAAGTTGTCCCACGTAGGGCTCACAGTCTTAATTCCCCATTTTTACAGATGAGGTAACTGAGGCTCAGAGAAGTTAAGTGACTTGCCTAAGGTTACACAGCAGACTTGTGGTGGAGCCGGGATTTGAACCCACGACCTCTGACTCCAAAGCCCGGGCTCTTTCCACTGAGCCACGCTGCTTCTCGCTAAATGTGTACAAACATATATACAGGTGCTGTGGGTTAAGTGACTTGCCCAAAGTCACACAGCTGGCAATTGGCAGAGCTGGGATTTGAACCCATGACCTCTGACTCCAAAGCCCGGGCTGTATCCACTGAGCCACGCTGCTTCTCCTACGATATGTACAGAAGTTCTGTGGGGCGGAGGGAGGGGCAAATAAAGGGAGTAAATCCCAGTGTGAGGGCCATGCAGAAGGGAGTGGGAAAAGATGAGATGAAAGTGTAGTCTGGGAAGACTTCTTGGAGAATAGGTGCCTTCAATAAGACTTTGACGGTGGGGAGAGTGATTGTCTAGTAATATGATTAGCAATTGCACATTAATATAAATAAATTATGGCTACGTACATATGTTCTGTGTGTAAAAAAAATTAAAGGCGAACAGTACATCCCTGGTGCAGCCAAGAAATCTCAACAGGGTCAAAGATGAATCTTGTCTTAAGACACCAACCTCCTGGGGAAAAGTGTCTCTTCTTTGCCCGAACTTTGGCCAGTGATGAGAATTTCAGTGTGCGTGTGAGATATTTGTTTTGAGCAGCCAAGGGGACTGTCTGGAATGAGCTTGACTCAGTCTTCAGGGATCTGTCTGTTAAGCCCGTAGATTGTACTTTGCTTTGTTTTTCAAACAGAACCCCATCTCTCCGTGAAACCAAAGGAGTCTGCATTGCAGGAACTAGATTAATTCAAGTCAATCCATTCATTCAGTTGTATTTATTGAGCGCTTACTGTGTGCAGAGCACTGTATGAAGCACTTGGGAAGTACAAGTTGGTAACATATGGAGATAGTCCCTACCCAACAACAAGCTGGCAGTGTAGAAGGGGGAGACAGACAACAAAACGAAGCATGTAGACAGGTGTAAAACCATCAGAATAATAGGATTTTATCTATAATAGAATTCCTTTCCTTTAGGTTCCTTTTCCCAGGCTCTCCAGATATAATTCCAGACTTTCCTGCTTCCAGGAATTGTTTTCTCTTTCAGCGGGTGTTCATCAAGTTGTCTGGTTAACCAAGGAAGACTGAGGGTTTTAATAACTAATCAGTGCTATTTATTGAGCAATTACTTTGTGCAGTGCACTGTACTGAATGCTTGGGAAAGTATAATACAACTGCTTTGGAAGACATGATCCCTACCCAGTGCTTTGCACATAGTAAGCGCTTGATAAATGCCATTATTATTATTATTATTACCCACAAGGAGCTTACAGTCTGGAAGGGGAGACAGACATTAAAATAAATTTCAGATTGTGGAAATGGAAGAGTGTAAGTAAATATTAGAAACTGCCATGGGGCTTAGGGTGGGATTAATATCAGTGGTTTAAGGGGTGCAGGTCCAAATGCACAAGTGATAAAGAGCTGAGGACTGGTAGAGGAAATGGTTCAATCAGGGAAGATGTCCTGGAAGAGATGAAGTTTTAGAAAGACTCTGAAGGCAGGGTGAGAGGTAGTCTGTCAGTTATGAAGGAGGAGGGAGTTCCATGCCAGAGGGAGGATGTGGGCAAAGGATCGGTGGTGAGATGGACGAGATGCAAGAATGAAGAGTTGTAAGTATTAGACGAGTGAAGTGTGTGGATGGGTCTGTAGTAGGAGATCAGCTTGGTGAGGTAGAAGGAAAGTACCTGGATGCCTTGAAGCTGATGGTAAGGAGTTTCTGTTAGATGCAGAGGTGGATGGACAACCTCTGGGGGTTTTCAAGGGGTGGACAGATATGGACTGAACTCTTTTTTAGAAAAAATAACCTGGGCATCAGAGTGGAGTACGGACTGGAGTGGGGAGGGACAAGATGCAGAGAGGTTAGCGAGGTGGCTGATGCATCCCACCTTGACTAAAGACTGTGAGCTTGTTGTGGATAGGGAATGTGTCCACCAACTCTGTTGTACTCTCCCAAGCGCTTAGTTCAGTACCCTGCACACAGTAAGCATTTAGTAAATACGATTGATAGGATAAGTACCTGGATTGGCATGGTAGCATTTTGGAAACTCTGAGACAAGGAAGAAGGTGGTGGTATCTAGTTGGATTTTCTGAATTGGGAATTATCCCCAAATTCTCTAGTTTCTTAGAAGCAAAAAGGCATAGGCTGTTGTCTTTAGAATAGGTGAGATTGACAAATAGTTGTGCAACCTTCCAGTGGCTTTGGGTAATATCTGTCCCTAAAATCCTACCTGAATTAGAGACGGATATTAGCCAAAGCCACTGGAGTATACTTTTTAAGCCTATACTAGGGTCTGGTTGTAACAAATGTTTTCTGTTGTTTAGGTATGAAGATACTTGGGCAGCTCTTCATAAAGGAGCCAAGGAGTGTGCAAGTGCTGGAGAGGTAAAGGATTTACAATTCTTAAAATAGTTCATCCAATGGTCAGTCATGTTTACTGAACACTGACTGTGTGCAGAGAGCACTGTACTAAGCGCTTTGGAGAGTACAATATAACAGAGCCAGTAGAAATGTTCCTTGCCCACAGTGAGCTCACAGTCTAGAGACGGACACCCTCAAAATCAAATAAAAGACAGGGAAAGCAACTTCTTTAGCAATTATTTCAATTGAAATGATTGAATTATTTGAACTTTAAATATTGTAAGGTGAATTAGAAACATTTAGGGATAATTTGAAAGCCATTAAAATTTATGTTCATGTTCAAGTAAATTCAATTGTATTGTAAATACAATTCCGTAAATAATGTTGATTGAAGTAAAGGCTTTAATTGGCATAGCAGAGGAACGGGCAGCCAGAAATTCCAGTTAAGGATCAGGATGAAGAATCAGGTTAATTTGGGAGAATCACTCCTAGGAGCGACCTTTGTATAGGTGACACAGATAGCTGTTGTGACTTAGTGGATAGAGCACAGACCTGGGAGCCCAAAGGACCTGGGTTCTTATCCTGGCTCCTCCGTATGTCTGCTGTGTGACCTTGGGCAAGATACTTCACTTCTGTGTGCCTCAACTGTGAGATGGGGATTAAGACTGTGAGCCCCATGTGGGACATGGACTGTGTCCAACTTGATTAACTTGTTTCTACCCCAGAGCTATTTTTCCCCTCAGCGGTTTTCTTATCTCTTTAGTTATTGATTTCCCAGAAAGCAGTTTGAACTAGAAATTCCATTTCTTCTGATCCTGCCAGGATTATTTTATTGTGTTGTCTCGCTTTTAAACCAAGTTGTAAATTGTAAGTGAAGCTGGTACTTTTAGAGGCCACATCCTTTTGAATTTTTTTTAAATCAGGACTGTTTTATTACCATGGCTTCTGTGGAATTATTTCTACGCTGTAAGGAAGAGGCAGTAAGCATTTAAAAATACTCTCGTAACTTTACCTCATCCATTGTAGACTCTTGAATTATTTAAGCATCACTGATTCCCTTTATTGATTGTCGGTTTCTTTTTTCCACATTCCCAAATTATTATTCAGGAAATAATGGAGTACAAAGTAATGTCAGAGCATTTCCATTTTGAATCTTGGCTCTTTATAATAATAATATTTATGGTTTTGTTAAGCGGTTACCATGAGCCAAACTCTGTACAAAAGGCTGGGAGAGATACAAGATAATCGGGGCAGACCCAATCCCTGTCCCACACTGAGCTCACAGACTAAGTAGCAGGAAGGACAGGTATTGAATTCCTATTTTACAGATGAGGAACCTGAGGCACCGAAATGTGAAGTGACTTACTTAACGTCACGGAGCAGGCAAGTGGTAGAGACAGAATTAGAACCCAGATCCTCTGGCCCATACTCTTTCCTCTCGGCCACACTATTGCACTTAGAACAGTGCTCGGCACATAGTAAGCGCTTAACAAATACAATTAATATACTACCCTCTTGAATGTACACAGTCAGTGGAAGACAATTTGTGTTGTTAGGGCCTCAAACTAACCACTATAGTAACGTCCTTTTACCTGAAAAATCCAAAGACATATTGTTAAACTGTAATGAAAAAGGAAGTAGAAGGAATTTTGTCTTTCTCTTGAATCGATCAGTGAAGTACTAAGGAAAGGTTCTTCCTGCCTTTTTTTAAGCATGGACTTGGGAGACAGAGGTCAAGGGTTCTAATCCCGGCTCCTCCACATGTCTGCTGTGTGACCTTGGGCAAGTCACTTAACTTCTCTGAGCCTCCTTTACCTCATCTGTAGAATAGGGATTAAGACTGTGAGCCCCACGTGGGACAACCTGATCACCTTGTATCCCCTCCAGTGCTTAGAACAGTGCTTCTCATATAGTAAGCGCTTAATAAATGCCATTATTATTATTATTCAAATTATTATCAAGGATAATGAAACAGTTCTTTAGAACTAGCATGGTCTCTAACAATGGTAAGTGATAGATTAGTTTACCTTTGCTTAGATTTTTTTAATACCCTCATTCAAGAAGTGCAGTTGTTGCTAAGTGGGTTTTGTGGTAGTTGACTAAAAGAAATCGAATTGTATATCTCTAAATAATCACTAGAGGGCACTCCAATTCTAGCAAGTTCCATATTTTAGGGCTGCTTGGGTTTTTATTTCTATCCACGTTATTTTTCTTTTCTTTTTTTATTAATGAAGTTTGTTAAGCTCATACTATATGCCTGGGTAGATACAATCAATCAATCAATCAATCAATCAATCAATCGTATTTATTAAGTGCTTACTGTGTGCAGAGCACTGTACTAAACACTTAGGAAGTACAAGTTGGCAACATATAGAGACAGTCCCTACCCAACAGTGGGCTCACAGTCTAAAAGGGGGAGACAGAGAACAAAACCAAACATACTAACAAAATAAAATAAATAGAATAGATATGTACAAGTAAAATAAATAAATAAATAAATAGAGTAATAAATATGTATGAACATATATACATATATACAGGTGCTGTGGGGAAGGGAAGGAGGTGAGATGGGGGATGGAGAGGGGGACGAGGGGGAGAGGAAGGAAGGGGCTCAGTCTGGGAAGACTTCCTGGAGGAGGTGAGCTCTCAGTAGAGTCTTGAAGGGAGGAAGAGAGCTAGCTTGGTGGATGGGCAGAAGGAGGGCATTCCAGGCCCGGGGGATGACGTGAGCCAGGAGTCGATGGCGGGACAGGCGAGAATGAGGCACAGTGAGGAGATTAGCAGCAGAGGAGCGGAGGGTGCGGGGTGGGCTGTAGAAGGAGAGAAGGGAGGTGAGGTAGGAGGGGGCAAGGTGATGGAGAGCCTTATAGCCGAGGGTGAGGAGTTTCTGCCTGATGTGCAGATTGATTGGTAGCCACTGGAGATTTTTGAGGAGGTTGGACACAGTCCAGTTCCCATGTGAGGTACCCAGTTTACAGATGAGATTACTGAGGCACAGAGAAGCGAAATTCACCCAGCAGACAAGTGGCAGAGCGGGGATCAGGACCCAGGTCCTCCCAAGCCCATGCTCCTCTCTTTCTTACCTGAACCTGAAGGAAAAGACTGGTAATTTAAAATGCAAAGTGCTGTTAATTTCTAGGTAGCACAAAGTGAAGTTAGAAGAGATAATTACCCCACCTCTGCCTTAGATTGACTTAACCCGCTGAACGGTTAGAGGCTTTGGTATCTATCTTCTCTTTTTAAATGTGGACAATATTCATAGTAGTGCGTATACTACAAAATATATAATAGTAGTTGCTCATTATATTGACACTTTAAAGAACAAGAGCTTCCCGACCCTTTCAGCACATTTAAATCCTGCACTGGTCTAGACAGTGAGCCTGTTGTTGGGTAGGGATCGTCTCTGTTGCCGAATTATACTTTCCAAGTGCTTAATACAGCGCTCTGCACACAGTAAGCGCTCAATAAATACAATTGAATGAATGAATTTAGATAAGTGGATAGTATCTCTTGTCAGTAACATCGTCTTTGCATTCAAACGACAGCAGCATTCTACTGCCACTTTTATTTTGGTATTTAAGTTCCTACTGTGGGTCAAGCGTTTGTTCTAAGCACTGGGGTGGTTACAAGTCAACAGGTGGGACACAGTCGTGGTGCCCCACGGAGCTCACAGTCTAAGGAGTCTAGTGCTTTGCGTATAGTAAGCGCTTAACAAATGCCATCATTATTAATTCTTGTTGTGCAGTTGAGGAAACTGAGGACCAGCAAAGTTAAGTGACTTGCCCAGGGTCCCACAGCAAGCTGTTGGCGTAGTCGGGATTAGAATCCAAGATCCTCTGATTCCCAAACTATGCTCTTTCCACCAGGCTAGCTGGTACTATTAATACTACTAGTATGACTGCTGCTACTTTGTTCTATAAAGTAGATGGCTCATTAACTTTCAGGGCACAGTGTATAGTGTTTACTGCTGCAGTGACTCGCCAATATACTTGCCGCTAATGTCCGATGTCAGGATACAAGTGAGTTAAGACCTGCTCCCACAGAGAGAATCTTACATACAGCAGGATCTGACAACTTGGCTTGTTCTTCTCTACCCTGTGGGTTTTTCCCAAACCTGGTGTTATCGGAAACTTGTGTTGTAAAGCTCAGGCCATGAATGTACACCAGACAGTTGAGCAAAACGGTTCCTTCTGATGCACTGTATCTACATAAATGCTATGGGAAGGATGACCCCTGTTTCTCTAACAGTATTCATCATCACATCATCAGTGGAATTTATTGAGAGCTTACTGTGTGCACAGTATTGTACTAGGCGCTTGGGAAAGTACAACATTTGTTTGTGTGACCTTGGGCACTTCTGGACCTCAGTTACTTCATCTGTGAAATGGAAATTAAGACTGTGAACCCCTTGCGGGCCGGGGGCTGTGTTCAACGTGATTAGCTTGTGTCTGTCCCATGCTTAGTACAGTTCCTGGCACATAGTAAGCACTTAAGAAATACATTAAAAAAGTATACCAGAGTTGGCAGACACCTTCCCTGCCCAAAGCGAGCTTATAGTCCGAGAGGGAGACAGACATTACCATAAATAAATCATTTATAATACGCAATTTAAAGTTATTTTTATAAAACACATAATGTAAGCCCGTATTTCAGAGGAGCTATGTCCAAAGGTTAATTAGATGTAGTCTCTCTTCCCACTAGGCTTGCAGCCAAAGAAAAGATTCTTGAGAAACTGTGGGAGATAAATGAAAAGTTGTAGAATAGAAACATACCTGATTATGAATTTGAATGTTTTCATCAGATCTTCATGTTAAAGGTTATGCTTTGGATAATACATATCTTCAACAAGCTCCACAAAGAAATTCCAAACAAAATCACTCCTCCTCTGGGAAAATCTTCACAGAGATTTGTGAAGCTTTAGTGACACAACTGACAGGCATTCCAATTGATTGCTAAAAGTGACATATGCTGTTATTATAGCAAGAAAGAGGATGAATTTTTTCCTCTTACAAAGGCATATTTTTAGTTATGTAGTCCTGCCAGTGTTTTGGGTACATTACTTCTAAGTTTGATTTCAAATTTGTCTTTGTTTATGTTTGGCTTTTGTATTTGAATTGTTTTGGAAACAATAAATCACTGGAAATCTGTCACTTAATTTCCATTTTTGTTTAGTACAATGCTATGGTTGTCTTTGCTCAGTTATTATAAACAATGAAACTTTGTTAAAAGCTAATGGTACCTGGATTTTTTTTAAAGCCATGTGAAGTTGTTTACCATATCATAGTCATTCATTCAATCGTATTTATTGAGTGCTTACAGTGTGCAAAGCACTGTATTATGCGCTTGGAAAGTACAATTCGGCAACAGAAAGGGTAATCCCTACCCAACAATGGGCCCACAGTCTAGATTGAACAATGATTTCAGCTCTTTAGCAAACTAAATGTTAAATTACCATTTTTAAATTTTTTTTTCTGCTTTAACCTATCAGTAATGCAGACAGTGTGACAAAATAACAGAATTACCTTTATTGTACAACTCAGCTTCAGTAACTCCATTTTGTTTTCTAAACAACACATTGCCCCATCTGATTAGTTCTTTTACAGAAGTGTGTTTGATATGTCAGCTTTTAAGTGATGGCTGACAGCTAAGGCTTGTGTTTCTGTAGTTTATTTAATCAATCAATGGTATTTATTGAATGCTTACTTTGTGTTGAGCATGGTACTAAGCACTTAGGAGAGTACAGAGTTGGTAGACATGTTCCTTACCCATAAGGAGCTTACAGTTTCTTTAGTAAGCTTTACTTTTATGCTATCTGTTACCAAATCGTAGTGGTTCTACCTTCACAACATCACTAAAACGCACCCTTTCCTCTCCATCCAAACTGCTACTACTCTGATACAACCACTTTTTTCCTCACCTTTACTACTGCACATGCTCCCTCGCCGACTTTCCTGCCTCCTGGCTCAACCTACGTTAATCCATTCTTCACTTTGCTGCCTGGATCATTTTTCTAAAACACCTTTCGGTCCCCATCTCCCCCTCCTCAAGAGCCTCCGTCCACCTCCATGTCAAATAGAAACTCCTCACCATTGGCTTTAAAGCACTCAACAGCTCTCACCCTCCTGCCTTATATTGCCGCTTTCCACTTCAGCCCAACCTGCATACTTCGCTTCTCCAGCCCCCGGGGAAACACTGGTTCAGAACAAGTCCCAGAATAATCTGTAATCTATATATTTATTTGTATACATCTCCCCCTGTAGACTGTAAGCTCCCTGTGAGCAGGGACTGTGTCTGCTTATTGTTATATTGTACTCTCCCTATCACTTAGTACAATGCTTTGCACACAGCAAGTGCTTGGCAAATATGATTGAATGAATGAATGGATCCTCTCTACACCCCGGAGTCTAAGAGGGAGATGAGGATGAAGATACCCAGGCATGACCTGACCATTTTGAGCTCACTCTCATTTGATTGAAATGTATGAGAATTCACATGTGGGATTCAGGAGCAGTGTTGCCTAGTGGAAAGAACATGAGCCTGGCCCTAATCCCAGCCCTGCCACTTGTCTGCTGTGGGAAAATTGGGGAAGTCACTTCGCTCCTCTGGGCTCCGGTTCCCTCGTTGGCAAAGTGGAGATTAAGACTGTGAGCCCCACGTGAGGCATGGACTCTGTCCAGCCTGTTAAATCTTCCTTAGTGCTTAGTAGAGTACTTGGCACATAGTAAGCACATAACAAATACCACTATTATCATTATTATTATTGTTAGCATCTATGGGTAGCTTTGTGCTGACTAGACTTTATATAAAATGCAGTCCTGTTACTCTTCTAATTCCTTCCTGTCACAAGTGGGAGAGGAAGATGGGCTTTCAATTCCTGCTATCACTGTGATTATCCTTTGTACTTGACAGGACACAGCAGAGTTTGTCTTCTGCTGCAACCGTCATGAGAGATTGGGACTTGATTATGGGCTTTTCTCACGTGTCAAATCGTACCAGTCACCAGGCTACAGCTGATAGTTTTCTCTGCGTTTTAATGATGACCTAAGATACTAAGGAGAAAACAATTTAGTCAGAGCCTTTTTCCCAGTACTTCTTCCCCCTCCTGCCCTGACCCGCACATAACTTAACTCTTCCTCAGTTCATCCTCCTTTTTATGTGAATGAAATTCTAAGCAGTGATGCCATGCTGGTCACCTTAGACCCTGGGGATTGTGAATGAATGTGACACTGGGAACCTGCTTGTCTCCCCCCCCACCTTTTTTTTTTGACATATTAGCAAATCTGTATTTTTCAATTACCTCTCTGAATCATTTGACGACTTATGTATCATTCGTACCCTCTCCCTTGAGCATGTCTTGGCTGGCTCCAGTGGATGTGGGTGCCGACTCTTCATTTTGCCTGTGAAGCTGAACTCTCAGAGCAGAGAGAACCAGTTCCAGCAACATCAACCTCTCCCCCTCTTTCTGGGGTTTAACCCACAGTGCATCCCCAATGAGGTCAGGAAGCAGAGATAATCTTGTGGTGTTGTCTGGTTGCCCCCAAACCCCGTGATCTGACCCGAGTGGTATCTGATGATGATGACTGTCAGACTTCCTGGTCTCTGGGAATGGCACCCCGAAATCCCCACAAGGCAACAGCGAGGGCTGCAGTAGGAAGTGGAGAAGCTTGTTTTTTCAGTCATGTGGTTGTCCTGATGTTACGGTTCTTGTGGTGGATTTCGAGGCAAAACTAGACAGTGAGCCTTCAAAATGTTCGTATTCCTGTAGGCAGTTGGCCCTTAACTGGAGGCAGGACAGGTGTGTTTTGGAGGCTCCAAGCTGATTTTTTTTGTCTCTCCCCTGCTAGAGGGGAGGCTCCTTGTGGTCATTTATTCATTGTCGGGTTCAGTGAGTACTTCCTGTGTGCAGAGCACTGTACTAAACACTTGGAAGAGTATGATATAACAATAAACAGACACATTCCGTGCCCACAATGAGCTTACGGTCTAGAGGGGGAGACAGACATTAATATAAATAAATTACAGATTTGTAAATTTATTACAGATAAGTGCCCTGTGCCTGGGAGGGGAGATGAAATAGGCCACTTCCCTGAAATTCCAAAGCACCTGTATAGTGTACTGCACAAAGTTTTTTTTAAAGGTATTTATTAAGCACTTACTATGTACCACACACTGTACTAAGCACTGGGGTAGATAGAGTATAATCAGATCAGACATAGTCCCTGTCCCACAGGGGGTTCACAGTCTAAATAGGAGGGAGAACGGGCATTGACACCCCATTTTGCAGACGAGGGAATTTAGACTTAGGGAAGTTAAGTGACTTGCCTGTGGTCACACAATAGACAGGTAGTAGAGTCAGGATTAGAACCCAGGTCCTCTGACTCTCAGGCCTTGGCTCTACCCACTAGCTTACGCTGCTTCTCAATAGTGGTTGCTCAATAAATGCTGCTGCTGCTACTGCTGCTACATAATGTGCCTGGCCAGTGGTCCACATTGCTCTGTTCAGATTAATTCCAGGGATATTGGAGAGGGAGAGCATAAACCCTCTAGACAGTAACCTAGTTGTGGGCAGGGAATATGTCTATTATATTGTTATACTGAACTCTCCATAGTTCAGAGCTCTGCACACAGTAAACACTCAGTATATGTGATCGATTAATTGGTTGGGAAAGGAGCCTGGGTAGGCAGAGGAAAGTGTTTGACCCCTTGGTGCTGGTTCTGATGTGCGTAAGCAGCCCTCGGGGAATCGGATGAGCAGTATAAGCAGTGAATTCTGGGCCAGCAGGGAGTTGAGTCAAGTTACAGACAAAGATTAAAAAAAAACGACAAAAAAACCAAATTTGGTGTAAGACAAACCCCAAAGATCAAGATATAGAGGACAGGCACATAGACAGAATGTGAGAAATGCATCTTGATTTCTGCATCAGCAGCTGGTCAGTTGAAATTCAAAATTCAAAAATTCAAAAAATTCAAATTAAAAAAAAAATTATTGCTTCCCATACATGGAACGGAACTGTAACTTGTTCCCATTTAAAGATTATGCTTGTTTATGAAGCAAGAAGTAGGTTGCCCTGCCCAGCCCCAGTTAAAAGTTTTTTCTCTCCCAGCTGCACTCAAATCTGCAGGGGTTAAAATACATTTCCCTCCTCCTCCTTCTCTTCCACTTCCTCCTCCAGGCCCCTGAGTCTCTACCTCACCAGGCCTGACCTCCAACTCCCTTACCTGTGTCCAGAACATCGCTATCTCGATGTCCCAGTGGCACCTGAAGGTGAAAGTGGCTAACCCTGTCTCCTCATGGGCCCTTCCAAATCCACTCATCATCGTAAATCTCCCATTGTAGACTGTAAGATCGCTGTGGGCTGGGAACATGTCTTCCAACTCTACTGTACTCACCTGAACGCTTGGTACAGTGCTCCAACCTCACCGCTGTCTTCCTTGACCAGAGTCTCAATCACAACCAACAATCTCCATCTGCACAGAGAAAAATTGGCGGCTTTCAGTTAACACAGAAATAATGTAACAAAATTTACCAATTGCCCATTCCAGCACTAGAACAGGGCTTTACACATAGTAAGCGCTTAATAAATGCAATTATTATTATCATTATTATCATCACTAGAGAAGGATTGTGGCTTAGCGGAAAGAGCCTGGGTCTGTGAGTCAGAGGACCTAGGTTCTAACCCTGGCTCTGTCATTGTCCTGCTGTGTGACTTTGGGCAATTTCTCTGGGCCTCAGTTTCATCATCTATAAATTGGAGATTCAAAACTTGTTCTCCCTCCCCCTTTGACTGTGAGTCCCAAGTGGGACAGTGACTGTGTCCAATCGGATTATCTTGTATCTACCCCAGCACTTTAGAACAGTGCTTGATGTTTAACAAATGCCATAGTGATGATGATGATAAAGATAGTCATTTTTGCTGTTTTCTAGCCCAATTAGAAGGATATTTTGTGGTGCTAGAAAGCCACCTGTTGCATCTCGAGGATATATGTGAGCAGTGTGAATTAGAGAGATACAAGCACATTCAGTCCCAGCAACTGGAAAATTACAAGAAAAATAAAAGGTGAGTTAACATTTGAAGTAAATACATATAAATGCATTAAAAAATATGGGCCAATCGATTTAAATATTGTTAACTTTAAAATAACTTCCAAATATTCTTGGAATTTGAGGAATTTGGTGGGCAGGGCCGGAGGAAGTATTAAAATTTACAAATTTTTATGCTTGCCAAATGTGTTGTGCCTATTGGTTGTGCACAACATCCTTACCTATGAGGTGGATATTTACCTTTTCCTGTTTAGAAGATGGAGAGGGGCAAAGTTAAAATAATTCGGCCAATAGCCTTTAGCAAGTAAGGGATGTTTTTGGTATTTGTGCTACCAATCTGTTCTAAGACATTTTAAGCAAATTCCTAACCATTGCATCTCCTTTATTCAGTCTCTCACTATAGTCAGTGAGAGCCTATTGAGTGCCTTTTGTGTGCAGAGCACTGTACTAAGCACTTGGGAGAGTAAGTAGAGATGCTCCTGGCCCTCAAGGACATCCCAGATAACACTCTTGATTCTTTTCCAGTCAGTTTACTGTTTCAACCTCAGACTAGTCTTTTCCACCTCTGGTATTCCCCCTTCTGCCTGGAACATCCAACCCCTTCTCTCCCCACCTTCTCCAGGAAGCCTTCCTTGATTTTTCTTCTTTCATGCAGTTTCCTCTCAACTAAGCACCTCAGCACTTTTGCAGCCCTGGCATCTAGCTACATATTGGCTTTACCCACTACTAATTAAGCACCTTCTCCTCTGCATAGTCATGTTTTCATTCTCGCTCTCATTGTTCAGTAAATTATACTCTGTCCATCTCCATCTCCTTGAGAGCAGGGATCCTGTCCCTGAACTCTTGTATTCTCTCAAGGAATTAGTACAGTGCACTGCACACAATGCACCTTCAGCAAATGCTTTTAACTGATTGAAATTCTAAATGCACAGAATCATCATCAAGACCTTGGGTTAATTTATATGCCATAAATTTTAGGTGTGTTGTAATATGACACACAATTCCATCCATTTATGGACAGGGATCTTTCTGAAGGCTTAAGTAGAATCTCATTCAGTACAAAAAAGCATGACAGCATACGTATGTTTTCAAAGGAAAGTTCTTGGTGGAAGCAATTTATTTAGATAGGTTAAACTATTAAGTTAAGCAATCAGTCATGCTAAAAATAGCTTAACTCAGCATGCTAGCAGTAAAAGGATTGAATGATTTTACTCTGTCAAATGTAACAAATAGCAAATCATAGGTTCCTTTTGATGAATAATGTAGAACATATTAGCAATCTGCTAAGTGGTGCATAATTTATATTTTGAGCAATATGTGTTGTGTTGATTTACTCATTTTAAAATGATGTTAGAGAAATAGGAATATCATTGGCCTGAAACCTGTACAGTGGAAAGATGTTTTACAATATCTTAAGCACACATTGCAGCCTTAACACTTGGTCTACTGAGGTTTGGGGCAAGGAATCTTGAAAATGAGCTTTGGGATATAAGACTGTGAGAGTTTAGTGAGAAGCGTGACCTATTGGAAAGAGCAAAGGTCTTGGAGTCAGACGACTTGGGATCTAATCCCAAGTCTTGCCACTTGCCTGCTGAGTGACCTTGCACAAAGCATTTAACTTCTCTTGGTCTCAGTTTCCTCATCTTCAAAATGGGGGTCACATAGAGAAGCAGCATGGCTCAGTGGAAAGAGCACGGGCTTTGGAGTCAGAGGTTATGGGTTCAAATCCCGGCTCTGCCAATTGTCAGCTGTGTGACTTTGGGCAAGTCACCTAACTTCTCTGTTCCTCAGTTACCTCATCTGTAAAATGGGGATTAAGACTGTGAGCCCCACGTGGGACAACCTGATTGCCTAGTAACCCCCCCCCCAGTGCTTAGAACAGTGCTCTGCACATAGTAAGCGCTTAATAAATGCCATTATTATTATTATTAGCAATCAATCATATTTAGAGAGCATTTACTGTGTGCAGAACACTGTACCAAGTTTCAAGGAGAGTACAATATAACCGAGTTGGTAGACAGGTTCCCTATCTACAAAGCTATTCTGGCTGGGCTGTCATGGGAGAGAAGCCAAATAGAAAGGAGAGGATTGATAGTGTCTAAAAGTCAAGTACTTTACTTTTAAAATACAGTTATTTCTGCTCTACCACAACTTTTCCTGACATGATTTGGCTATAACTAGCTGGAAGTATTCCAGAATATGCTTCTCCTGACATGAATATGTTCAGGATTTAACCTAATAATAACGACGATGGTATTTATTATGCATTTCCTATGTACCAAACACTCTGCTAAGCGCAGGGGTAGTTCCACAGTGCAAGTTGATTCAGAGTAGGAAGAAACTAATGGAGCATTAGTCAAAGCATGATGCTGCTACATTTTCCAGCCTTGCCTCGACCGTTTTGTACTAGGCAGTGCTTTATTTTCTTTATGGGTTGCCACTGTTCAGTATTTAATACAGCGAAATAACAGTGAGTCTCAAGAGTGTGGAACGCTCTGCTCCCAGCCGACATGAGAATACAAGAGTTAGTATTGAAAAATGTCTGTCAGGGTGGTGGCTTCAAACCATCTACCCACTTTACCCATTCTTTCCCATTTCATGAATGATTTCTGTAAAGTGTTTTTCCCGTAATGTGAGGTTGTTCAAGGCTACAGCTACTGGGCTATATAGACATGACTTCCAACTCTGCTGCAAGAGTTTACTATTCCAATGCTGCAAACACAGTAAGTGCTCAAGTAATACCACTGATTATAGCAGAAATACCTCTGTTTTGTATGGTATTTTGAATGAGTTGCTTAAAAAGAGCCTTATTGCCTAGCAGTTTGGTTTGGATTTCTCCCAGAGAAGTGGCTTCTGATTGTAGAGGCAGGGTGCTGCCCCCTGTGAAGATTATCATACCTTGGAAGGCATTCAACCTGTAGTTCCAACCTATTACATGGGCCTCATGCTAAATGTGTTCATTCTTGGCAGTACACAGAAGATGTATTTATTAATGCAACCCTGTTTTATTTTATTTCTCCCCTGTGGAGAAAATGATAAAATGTCTCTTTCGCCTGCTTACTAAAGTGCAGTGGTTGGATTGAACCGGATGCTATTTTGTTTGGGGATTTTCATTTTGAAGTTCCTTGCGCTTTGTAATAGCTGAAAGAAAATTGACAAGGCAACTGCTTCTGGCAACTGGGGAAATCTAAACTAAGGGACATACATTTTCCCTCTCAGGTCTTTTAAAAACACATTATGAAGCTAGCATATAATGACTATTATGACAAGTAAAAGTGCTGTTTAAATATTGCAGGAGGACAATATTTTGCCATTCTTTCATGAAGTTTATAGTTAAGCCCATTTGGTTTCATTTTGAAGCTTCCATGCCTCCAAGAAAAAATTTGACTGGATTTTGCTAACTTGGGACTGAAGGCAGTCTCTATGTAAGGTGGGTATTGTTTTGCTCTCCTGCCTCCAAACCAGCTGTGAGAAGGGTTTCAAAAGTCCAGTGACTCAGCCTTTTGTCTCTAACTTGGTTTGTTCATTTACCAATGTCTGGTGGAGGACTACCCGTGAAACTTGAGCCAAGTCCTTGATTAGCTGCTTCCCCAGGAAGCCCTTAACCATAGGAAGCATATGCATTGTTCAAGTGTTTCCATGGATAGATGTATGTATTCCATTAAGGGACTGCCACTGCCATCCAAATGCTGAGAAGCAGTGTGGCCTATTGGATTGAGCACCAGCCTGGGAGCCAGAAGAACCTGGGTTCTAATCCTGGCTCCACCACTTAACTGCTCTGTGCCTTGGAGAAGTCATTTCACTTCCCTTCTCCCCTCCTTAACTTCCATCTTCAACCGCTCACTCTCCACTGGTTCCTTCCCCTCTGCCTTCAAACATGCCCATGTCTCTCCCATCCTAAAAAAACCCTCTCTTGACCCCACCTCACCTTCTAGTTATCGTCCCATATCCCTCCTACCATTCCTTTCCAAACTCCTTGAACGAGTTGTCTACACGCGCTGCCTAGAATTCCTCAACAACAACTCTCTCCTCGACCCCCTCCAGTCTGGCTTCCGTCCCCTTCATTCCACGGAAACTGCGCTCTCAAAGGTCACCAATGACCTCCTGCTTGCCAAATCCAACGGCTCATACTCTGTCCTAATCCTCCTCGACCTCTCAGCTGCCTTTGACACTGTGGACCACCCCCTTCTCCTCAACACGTTATCTGACCTTGGCTTCACAGACTCCGTCCTCTCCTGGTTCTCCTCTTATCTCTCCGGTCGTTCTTTCTCAGTCTCTTTTGCAGGCTCCTCCTCCCCCTCCCATCCTCTTACTGTGGGAGTTCCCCAAGGTTCAGTGCTTGGTCCCCTTCTGTTCTCAATCTACACTCACTCCCTTGGTGACCTCATTCGCTCCCACGGCTTCAACTATCACCTCTACGCTGATGACACCCAGATCTACATCTCTGCCCCTGCTCTCTCCCCCTCCCTCCAGGCTCGCATCTCCTCCTGCCTTCAGGACATCTCCATCTGGATGTCCGCCCGCCACCTAAAGCTCAACATGTCGAAGACTGAGCTCCTTGTCTTCCCTCCCAAACCTTGTCCTCTCCCTGACTTTCCCATCTCTGTTGACGGCACTACCATCCTTCCCGTCTCACAAGCCCGCAACCTTGGTGTCATCCTCGACTCCGCTCTCTCATTCAACCCCTCACATCCAAGCCGTCACCAAAACCTGCCGGTCTCAGCTCCGCAACATTGCCAAGATCCGCCCTTTCCTCTCCATCCAAACCGCTACCCTGCTCATTCAAGCTCTCATCCTATCCCGTCTGGACTACTGCACTAGCCTTCTCTCTGATCTCCCATCCTCGTGTCTCTCTCCACTTCAATCCATACTTCATGCTGCTGCCCGGATTATCTTTGTCCAGAAACGCTCTGGACATATCACTCCCCTCCTCAAAAACCTCCAATGGCTACCGATCAATCTGCGCATCAGGCAGAAACTCCTCACCCTGGGCTTCAAGGCTCTCCATCACCTCGCCCCCTCCTACCTCACCTCCCTTCTCTCCTTCTACTGCCCAGCCCGCACCCTCCGCTCCTCCACCACTAATCTCCTCACTGTACCTCGCTCTCGCCTGTCCCGCCATCGACCCCCGGCCCACGTCATCCCCCGGGCCTGGAATGCCCTCCCTCTGCCCATCCGCCAAGCTAGCTCTCTTCCTCCCTTCAAGGCCCTGCTGAGAGCTCACCTCCTCCAGGAGGCCTTCCCAGATTGAGCCCCTTTTTTCCTCTCCCCCTCGTCCCCCTCTCCATCCCCCCGCCTTACCGCCTTCCCCTCCCCACAGCACCTGTATATATGTATATATGGTTGTACATATTTATTACTCTGTTTATTTATTTATTTATTTATTTTACTTGTACATTTCTATCCTACTTATTTTATTTTGTTGGTATGTTTGGTTCTGTTCTCTGTCTCCCCCTTTTAGACTGTGAGCCCACTATCGGGTAGGGACTGTCTCTATGTGATGCCAATTTGTACTTTCCAAGCGCTTAGTACAGTGCTCTGCACATAGTAAGCGCTCAATAAATACGATTGATTGATTGATTGATTCTCTCTGCCTTAGTTCCCTCATCTGTAAAATGGGGGTTGAGACTATGATGTGGGATAGGGACTATGTCCAACCCTATTTGCTTTTATCCATCTCAGCGCTTAGTAGGGTGCCTGGCACATAGTAAGCGCTTCACAAATGCCACAAATGCGTCTTTTCCATCTGATGCACATTATTATTATTATCGTATTTGCTAAAAGCGTTTACTATGTGTCCAGCACTGTTCTAAGCACTAAGTAGGTTAAAGTTAATCAGTTGGACAGAATCCATGTTCCATATGGGGTTCAGAGTGTTGGTAGGAGGGAGAAACAGGTATTGCATCCCCATTTTCCAGAAGAGGAAACTGAGGCATATAGTGAAGCGACTTGCCCGAGGTCATTCAGGAGGCAAGTGGTGGAGTGGGGATTGGAACCTAAGTCCTCTGACACCAAGGCCTGGGCTCTTTGCATTAGGTCATGCTGCTCCCTACACTACAGGAAAGCGCTGGGGAAGACAGCATCATATCCTCAGCCAGCCCTGGAAATTAGGCTGAACCTACAGGCCCAGAGCCTGAAATGAATCAGCCCAGAGTTAAAAGAAATAGGACTTTAGACACACAAGAATTTTATTGAAAAAAGAAAGCCCTGAATTCCTTTAGGCTGTTGATGCTGTAGTAATTTTTATTAGCTCTGACACTGTTTAAGTTTAGGGAGCTGTGGGGCTATTGGTTTATAACTGGCAAAATGTGCTTAGAGGTTCTCCCAACCTCAGAATTAAAATACCATAGTTACCCAAATACTCTGCACCCCACAAATAAGATCCTGCCTTTTGGCAATCTGTTTGGAAAAACAACAACACTGAAATTGATGTTTTGAAGAACCGGCTCGGGTGTCCGAGATTCCTGCCCAGTCTCGAGGCGAAAATGGGATCCAGTTGGAATACGAGGGCTTCGCAGCTCTGAACTCCGCTCCAGTGGTGGACTCATTCCCAGCGCTGGAAACCATTAGGCTTCCTAGTGTGCAAACTTAGTTCCCAGGGGGCGGGTTTAACTAGAAGGGGTGTGGGTGCGGTCAGATAGACATCGGGCCCTCTCATCCCGACTGCCTTTTTCATTACCAAAACAGCAGAAGTAACCCGAAGGGAAGGATCCCAGGAGCAGAGTGGACCTAACTTGCCCTGATGGCCAGCGGCACCCAAAAGCTTGGGAGTAGCCACCTAGCCTGAGCCTGTAGTCCGTAGAGGCTTTGTTGGCCAGTTGCTGGGCTGACAGCATCATTGTCGCTGGTGTGTGGCAGTTGGTTTGGTTCCACCCCCACATGGCTCTCTGGGTGTAGAAAGGGGTTAAACTTTTCCCCTCTCATACTCCCCTGGAAGTCAGCGAGAGCAGTGTCTCCCTCTCTATGCAGGAGGAAAAGCAAGGTTGTTGTTTATCATTATTAATTTATTCTTATTACTACGAATCATGGCTTCTGTGAAAAGCACTGGTACACACTAAAGCACTTTCTATAAAATATACCCAGCAAACCAAAACAGAAAATTATTCCCAACCAAGAAGCAGCATGACCTAGTGGATTGAGCACAGACCCGGGAAAAGGAAGGGCCTGAGTTCTAATCCTGACTTCCCCACTGGTCTGCTGGGTGACCTTGGGCAAGCGCTTAACTTCTCTGGGCCTCAGTTATTTCATCTGAAAAATGGGGATTAAAACTGTGAGCCCCTCAAGCGACATCCATTGTGTCCAACCTGATTATCTTGTATCTTAGTACAGTGCTTAGTACAGTGCCTACCAAATAGTAAGTGCATAACAAATATCATTAAACCCCCCCACCCTGCAAAAAAACAACAAAAAACCAACCGAGTGCTAGCTGACCCAAATAAATCTTCTCTCTCTCTCTCTCTCTCTCTCTCTCTCTCTCTCTCTCTCTCTCTCTCTCTCTCTCTCTGTGTCTCTCTCGCTCTCTCTTTTTTTTGGTGGTAGTTAAATGCTTACCATGTGCCAGGCACTGTATTAAATGCTGGGGTAAATATAAGCTAGTCAGATTGGACTGTATATATGTATATTTGTTTGTACATATTTATTACTCTATTTATTTATTTTACTTGTACATATCTATTCTATTTATTTTATTTTGTTAGTGTGTTTGGTTTTGTTCTCTGTCTCCCCCTTTTAGACTGTGAGCCCACTGTTGGGAAGGGACTGTCTCTATATGTTGCCAACTTGTACTTCCCAAGTGCTTAGTACAGTGCTCTGCACACAGTAAGCACTCAATAAATACGATTGATTGATTGGTTGACACAGTCCATGTCCAACGTGGGGCTCACAGTTTTTATGCCCATTTTATAGATGAGGTAACTGAGGCACAGCAAAGTGAATTTACCAAAGGTCACACAGCACACAAGTGAGAAGCAGCGTGGCTCAGTGGAAAGAGCCCGGGCTTTGCAGTCAGAGGTCATGGGTTCAAATCCTGGCTCTGCCACTTGTCAGCTTTGTGACTTTGGGCAAGTAGCATGGCCCAGTGGAAAGAGCACAGGCTTTGGAGTCAGAGGTCATGGGTTTGAATCCCAGCTCTGCCCATTGTCGGCTGTGTGACTTTGGGCAAGTCACTTAACTTCTCTGTGCCTCAGTTACCTCATCTGTAAAATGGGGATTAAGTCTGTGAGCCCCACATGGGACAACCTGATCATCTTGTAACCTCCCCAGCACTTAGAACAGTGCTTTGCACGTAGTAAGTGCTTAACAAGTGCCATCATTAGTATTAGTATTATTATTATTAAGTGGCAGTCAGAATTAGAACCCAGATCCTTCTGACTCTCAAGCCTGTACTCTGTCCACTAGGTCATGCTGCTTCTCTCTTTACAGTTATTGTCCTTACTAGCATTAGGCTGTTCTTATTTTCAGAAAGACCTAGTGAAATTTGGAGGATAAAAACCTTTACAAGGTGTTTCCTCCATGTCTTTATTTCTATCTAATGGAGCATGTTTATTTCCTGTCACTGTGCTTCATGAATATATTTAGGATTTAATTATATGCAGTGAGATTGTAATGGTTTTTGATGCGTGCAATTCACTTCTGTTTTAAAACCAGAACTATTGTTGCGGAGTCACACATCCGTGCTTAATATGGGAAACTGGAAATTTTGATTCATTGCCTTGCTGAGTTTATGGGAGCTGTGTGACTTTAGGAAAAGAGGAGACTGCTGACCTTCTAATTTAAGTACCTTCCTTTGGGTTGGTGGTAGAACATTCTCTGCTTTGTCCTTTCATTATTAGGTAACTTGCCCACCCTTTCTAGCAGCTGTTAACCACAATCGCCAATTTAGGAATAGGAAGGGTACATCATTAAGTGGGGAAAAATAAAGGATTCAGGGACTTAAGCCCAGATTTGAAGAAGAAAGCAGATGATCTATCATGATGGGGCTATCGTTTCAAGTTTCCATTTAGTCAGTACTGCTGTGAAGAAAAATTCCTTGGAATCAAAACCAGAACATAAAGTCTTCCCAGTGATGTCCAATGTGTTTCATTTTGCATGTATTTATTAATTTTCCCCACCTCCACCTGTAGTATCCTCCAGGCTACTTTGTATTCCAGTTTCCTTAATTGACACTGACAAACTAATGTGCAGGCTCTCTCTCTCTCTCTCTCTCTCTCTCTCTCTCTCTCTCTCTCTCTCTCAAGGCCTTGCCACAACAAGCTATCACATGCTTTTTGTTGGCATGGAACCCAATCATGAACCTCAATCCATAAACATTGGACTTTCATACTGCACTTTCAAGTTCTTAGTGCAGTGCTGTGCATATAGTAAGTGCTCAGTAAATGCCACTGATTGATTGATTCACCAGTACAAAGTAAGAATGATTATTTCCCTGTTCTTGATATCAGAAAATTCCTATTGATACTAAGTTGTATTAGGTTCTATTGAACAAATTCCAATTTGTATATTGTCATTTTCATCAGTTGACTCATAGCTGGTTCCAAAATACTTGCTTACCAACATGTTGTGTCAGTGGTGGCATTTAAATTCCTATAAAGATTCTGAATTAAAATCCATTATGGTTAATAGCAAAAGAACAAAAATAGTAATAGCAATTGTGATTTGAATGTAATTTTAAGCCAATGTCTTTTAGCTTTCCATGTAAATTTGGTTAATCTCTAATTATCTCTAAGCGAAGTGACCAAAATGAATTTTTAAATGTTAAGGCAAATATGAACCAAATATAAACAGTGTGTTTAAATTACCTTTAGATTATCTGCAATTTTACACTTTGTTTTTCCTTTTTCATAAAGGAAAGGAACTAGAGACCTTCAAAGGTAATTTTGGGTGTTATTCTACATTTAAACCAGTGATTGATTGATTGGGGTGTAAGTAATGTGGGATAGAGTTGTCTTGCTGAAGATAAGCAGATTTAGCCTCTAAATTGGATGCTTTCTATTTGCAACAAAAATTAACGGTGTATTGAATCTGAGCACATGAAATGGATAAGTGGAGAGGGCATCACAACCACCAGTTGACTCTGCTGGTTCTTTTGAGGATGAGGTGATGATCAGGAAGTGGCAAATGAGCCTCTGGCCCTTATCCTGTAGGATCCTTGGAATCTGGTGGACGAGTCCAGAATGTTCCTTGGGATTTATGTGAGGTCCAATTGTTTGGAGTGGCGGGATGAAGACTCAGCCTTATTGAGAATGAACCCAAAGGAAACTGTCCCTCTCTCTTGAGCAGCAGGGACTTGATGTAGTAATTGTGGCATTCATTAAGCACTTACCGTGTGTCAGACACTGTACTAAGCACTGGGGCATATATGGTATATGCAGATCAGATGGAGGCTTTGTCCCACCTGGTCCTCACAGTCCACGTAGGAAGGAGAGCAGGTATTCAATCTCCATTTTACAGATGAGGAAACTGAGACACAGACTAGATGAGTGACATGCCCAGGGTCACACAACAGGCAAGCAGCAGAGCCAGAATTAGAACCAGGTACTCTTTTTATTTATTTATGGTATTTGTTAAGCGCTTATCATTTGCCAGGCACTGTTAGAAGTGCTGCGGTGTCCAATCAGGTTGGACACAGACCTCTTAATCCCCGTTTGACAGATGAGGGACTGAGAAGTGCCTTGCCCTTGGTCACACAGCAGACAAGTGGTGGAGCTAGAATTAGAACCCAGGTCCTTCTGACTCCCAGGCCCGTGTTATCCATTAGGCAACGCCGCTCATCTGATTTCCAAGCCTGTGCTCTTTCCGCTAAACCACACCGCTTCATGCTGCTTCACAATTCCCAAACATACCTTCCCTGGACCTACTTCTCCCATGGAAACTACTGGGGCTAGGCCGCCATTGGTGAAGGTTTCTGATCAAAGAACACCCAACTGCACATGGTATAGGCCATAGCAACTACTACGAGCAGGGCATATCTAGTGCTTTGGCACTCCGCCATGGTCACTGTGACCATAAATGCACAAAATCCCTGCAGCGCTGGTGCTGCCCAGTCTCTTGTTGCACCCCCTTGCCCAGTGGGAATACCGCTGTCAAGGTGTGAATGGCATTTCACAAGCCACCAGGTCTTGGTCCCAAAGGGTTCGTGACTGGATTGTGTCCCATTTGTTATTTAGGACAGAAGGCTCCCCCTTTGCTCGCCTCCTCCCCTGCTTGCCCTCTCCTCCTGGCTTCTTTTCTAAGCAAATTTCCGATGATGAAGCAAAGAGAAGCAAGGGCAATCTCTCTGTCAATTCTGATTTCACAGTTTGCTGTGCTTGCCAATTGATCCAGCTGAATCTGCCCAGGATTTATATGGAAGTTTTATCACCTGCCTACAAGATAACCGGGTTTGAGAGGAAGGCGGGTTCTTTGTCATGAATCATTTCTCGAAATGCTTCTGGAGAAAATACAGTGTGAGCTATTAAATGTAACTCTCAAACAACCTAGAATTTTTCGTGGCTGTGCTAGGTTTTTTAAGTTTACAATTTAAAAAAAATTATGTGACAAAGTTATTTTTTTAAATGGTATTTGTTAAGCTCCTACTATGTGCCAGGTACTGTACTAAGCGTTGGGTAAGAGACAAGATAATTAATTGTGTTGGGTACAGTCCTTGCCCCAGGTAGGGCTCATAATCTTAATCCCCATGACTTTTCTGCCATTTCCCCATTGCCCTATTCATTTCCCATTGTCTAATCTCCAATACCAATCCTATAAAATGTTAATACTAGTAGGTAGCGGTTGATAGTTCCTGCTTCTTTGGCCAGCTAATGGTTTCTGGTCTAGAAGAAGCAGTGGCAAAAGTGAAACAGAGCAGAAACTCAGGGAATGCATTTCTAAGGTCCCACGGCCTTTCTAGAATGCAAATGACAACTGAGTATATGAAAGAACAGAAAAAGTCAAGGTTCCCATATAGACACAGCTTCCAGGCTCCTGAGGTTTAAGTTTATAAGCTTGTTATATCCAAGGAAATCCACGTGTTTACAAAGTTGCTGAGAAACAGAGAGATGTCTGTGTCTAGAACTTAAAGCAGGCTTTGTTGAGAGTTTTGATTTCATGACATTATAAATACCATGAGGCCCTGTGAATTAGAAATCCATCTTCTTCTGGGACCCTAGGAATGGGAGTGTCCACCCTCAACCCTCATGGCCCTGGGTTCTGGAAGCAATTTGTCATACCTCATTTTCAAAGCAAAACGAAACCTCTTTCTCTCCCAGGGGAATGAAGGATTGCTTATTGTCAAATTACCTTTCCTTCCATCATAATGAGGTGGATTGAACTTTGGACTTTTCCATAATCAGTATTACCTTCTTTAGGCATGTTAGATACTTATCTGTATCACCAGAAGCAGCGTGGCTCAATGAGTCCAGCACTGGCCTGGGAGTGGGTACTTATTCCGGCTCCACCACTTGTCTGCTGTGTGACCTTGGGCAAGTCACCAAACTTCTCTGTGCCTCTGTTGTGGCATCTGTAACATGGGGATTAATACTGTGAGTCCCTTGTGGAATATGGACTGTGTCCAACCTAATTAGCTTGTATCTACCCTAGCGCTTAGTACAGTTCCTGGAACATAGTAACTCCGTAACAACTATCATAAGATAAAGTGGGAAAGATTTCCCTGAGCTCTTAGTACAGTACTCTGCACAAAGTAAGCACTCAATAAATACAATTGAACGAATTATACTGAGATTTTTGCTTTGGGGTATTAAAGAGATTAAATGGTAAACTTAGATTCCTGTGGGACTTAAAATTGCTTCCCACTGTTGAAGAAGGTTTAGTTTATGCTCAGTTTTTTTAAGGGTCATAATTAATACCAACGTGGCATAATGCTTTAGAACAGATATCAGTGTTCTCTTTTCCTGTTGAGAGCTAGGACTTGTGACCTTCATCTCTTGTGATATAACGTGAACATGGAAATCCTTGGGAAAAATTTTTTCAGTTCACGAGTTTAGCATCTTCTTACATAGCATTTTTTTTAAAGGAAGAGGGGGAAAAACCCATCAGTTATGTTAACATCAGAAGACAGTCAGGGAAAGAGATTATGTAAAATGTCAATTTGTCTGTATCCCAGGACAGTAGCTTCCTGTCATTGTTATGATAGCATTTAACATAAATTGATTTCAGAAAAGCCTAGCAAATGGTAAAAATGACATAGAGCATCCTGCACTCAGGGTCAAGAGGGGTTTGGATAAATTTGTGGATGAGCAGTTTATGATGATATACTAAGGGAAATGTTAGGGATGTAGCAGGAAAAAAGATTGGGATAGCAGATGGTATGTCCTTAAACATTAAAATCACTGTCAAGGAGGGCAGTCTTCCAAACAACTCAATGCCACTGTCAGAGACTAAATATGGGCTGGATGGAACATTGCTCTGACCCAGTAATGACATTGCTTCTTTTCTTGTGTCCTAAGTGATGAAACAATTTCAAAATTTAAATGGTTTAGTTACCAAGCTCGGGTTCCAATTAATGCAGTTACTGAAAAGTGTATAGAGTGTGCCCTTTGACATTTAGTGTTTAAATTGACTTGGGTAATTTTGACGTCGTGTTAACGCACATGGATAATTTTCTCTACGTTTTTCTCCATCCTTTGGAATAGTATGCTTCAGTAAATAATGACAATAATAATAATAATAATTATGGTATTTGTTAAGCGCCTACTATGTGCCAGGCACTGTACCTGAGGTGGATACAAGCAAATCAGGTTGGACACAGTCCCTGTCCCATGTGGGGCTCCCAGTCTCAGTCCCATTTTACAGGCAAGGTATCTGAGTTACAGAGAAGTGAAGTGACTTGCCCAAGGTCACACAGCAGACAAGTGGCAGAGCCGGGATTAGAACACAGTGAACAAGTTTACAGTCTTAGAGAAGGAGATTTAGCTAGGGTCCCTGTCCCTTGGTGGGGGGCTCAAGTTACTCATTATACTTAACATTTTAGGTAGAAATTTTCTGCTCTGCAGAGAAGTCTCTATGTTTGGCACTATCAGAACGTTTTATTACCTGAAGCTTTAAGGCTGTTCACTTCAACTTTGTTTTGGAGAATTGTGTTTGCAAGAATGATAACAGAATTAGCTTGGCTGCATTCTGAGGGGTATGTTAAGATATCTATTTAACTGCCTAAGTGGTGGTGAAAAATATATGGGTGAGCCATCAAATCTTTTGGGAGGTAAAGCTAATTTCTGTAGAGCAGACATGAGAAAGAGGGCACATTTGGTAGAAGAAATGGAAAGAAGCTTCATGAACATGAAGAGGCAAAGCATTTTGTTGCATGCGAGACTGAGAACATGTCACCCACCTCTTCCCAGTTTTAGTATTTATGCCGCAATCTCTGGGTTACAGCTTTGGTAAGGTGGAAAAGACGTAGTGAGGCACATTGCTGCTGATCGCACATGCTAGGGATGTAGGCGCCTGCTTTATTACACCAACTGTGGAATCTATTACTGGATACAAAATTATCCAGCCCACATCTTACCTCAGTATGGAAATCTCTTGCTTTGGAGGACAGGGGTTGGATGGAAGGAAAATTCCATTTTTTGAAGGTGTGGCCTGTTCCTGCCATTAACTTTGGGTGGCACCTGCTTTAATTCATTTATTTTGAGCGGCTATTTTTAAAAGGTGCATCTCAATGAGGCCCTTCCCTGACTCCCCCTAAATTTTGCCACAGCCCCTGGAACTCTTCCAGTCCTCAAGTTGCAGTTTTGCTTCAGTGCAGTTGGGCTGGGAGCAGAAATGAGGAGACTGGAGAGTCTTTTAATGATGATAATTGTATCTGTGAAGCACTCTATGGGCCGAGCACTGTGCTAAGCACTGGACTTGATACAGTCAGTCTGATGAGACACTGTCCGGGTCCCAGCGGGGCTCACAGTCTAAGAAAGTGGGAGAACAGGGATGGAGTCTGCAGTTTACAGATGAGGAAACTGAGTCCCAGAGAAGTTACCAGTTCACCTTGTTGATAGGTGGCCAGAATCTCAATTCTGTGTGGTGTGGCCTAGTGGAAAAAGCATGGGACTGGGAATCAGAGAATCTGTGTTCTAATTCTGGCTCCTCCACTTGCCTTTTCTGTGGCCTTGCAAGTCACCACATTTCTCCAGGCCTCAGTTTCCTCATCTGTAAAGTGGGGATTAAACATCTGTTCCTGCTCCCACTTGAATTTATGAGCCCCACGTGTGACAGGAACCACATCCAATCTGATTAGCATTATCTACCTCAGTGCTTAATGAAACGCTTGGCACATAGCGCTTAACAAATCCTATTATTATTTAATTGTTTTATTGGTCTGTTTTTTTTTTACTGCATTCTTTTCACTGGGCCATGCTGCTTATCTTGTGGCTAATTCTTGCAACTCTTCTCATTAGAAGCAGCAGTAGTAGCCAGGGGTAAGTGTCTTGGAAGACTAGAGCAGGGCTGGCAAAGCCAAAAATACTTATCTTTGCCATATAGACTCCACTCTGGACACGGCTGCCGTTATATATCAGTCAATCAATGATTTTTATCTAGCGCTTACTGTGAACAGAGCACTGTACTAAGGATTTGGGAGAGGACAATTCAACAGAGTTGGTAGATGGGATCCCTGCCCACAAGGAGATAGTGCATGTTTTCCTTAACATATGTTTTGTGAGAACACAGTCTTTGCTGCACTCTGAGAGAACTGGGTACATTTCTAGTAGAGGACTTTATTGCTTTGGTGCAAGAAAGTTTAGAATGCTCTTACATCATATGATTTTCTTGGAATAGTAGTTCAACTTTTTTCTAAAAACATGTTGCTCTGATCTTGATTGGCTTTTGAGAGTTTGCAATCTTCCAAATCACATCAGATTCAATAATTTGGATCTACCTTCTTTACCAGAGCATATCTTCTTTATTCAACGAAAATGTTTCCGTATACCATTTCCCCATCATGGGCAATAACAACAAGAATCATGATACTAATAGTCTCCTTGGCATGGATACAAAATATTTTGTTGTCTATTTTAATGACTGAGAGGTTATTCCTGTGGGTGTATTCTTTCCAGATGTGCCAAGTGCTGATTTTCTTTAATGTCAGAGTGATTTCTTTGGAAACGATTGTACTTGTTATTATGTGTTATCTTCTTTGGAAACGATTGTACTTGTTATTGTGTGTTATCTTCACTACTGGCAGCGAAGACCTTAATGAGTAGACTCAGAGAAGGACGATAATGTTTGCTTTCACCTGATATGAAATTGAAGGGAAGGAAGTTGGAATCTGATTTTAAGAAAACTACATAAATTCATATTTTGGCCATGAATTTTATTTGCTTCAATTTGGAAAATAAGGATTGTAAAATGGGGCTGTTTTCATAATCATAGAGGAGGAATAATTCTTTGCCCTACAGCAGATTGTTCTAAAATATTTGATTATTAATTTGTAGAGCCTAAACATGATGAGTAACTTCTTTATTTGCACTTTAATCCTTCAAGGATTGAAAGGTCTTTTATGCAGGGCTGTTTTTACCCAGGGAGGATTCTCTCCAAGGGGAAGGAAAGATTACTTGTGATTCGAGGGGATACAAGGGAATGAAACTTCTTGCTTGCTGAAATCAAGGATGCTTTGCCACCACACTGATCAACAAAGCCATCCATCCCTACATTGATGTGTATAGCACTTTTATATTCCTGACTCTTTTTAGCACTTTTGAACACCTTGACTTAAGTTGCGTTATACTTTTTTAAAAAATCTATTGTGATGCACTGCTGTCACCAGCAGTTGCCAGCCATAATGTTCATTCTCCTGCTCCCACTATTTGTAAATAAGGGATATTTTTCTCTATCCCTTCTTAAAGTATAAGCTTCCTGGAGGTAGAAACAAAGTATTTTACTTTAATTACTTTAATTTGACTTTGATTCCTACTTGGACTGGGAGCCCCATCTGGGACAGGGACTGTATCTGGCCTGATTAACTTGTATCTACCCCAGCACTTAGAACAGTGCGTGACACATAGTAAGCATAAGCTTGTTGTGAGCAGGGAATGTGTGTTTACTGCTGTATTCTCCCAAGTGCTTAGTACAGTGCTGTGCACACTATATGAGCTCAGTATTCATGATTTGCTGACTGGCTTACCAGATACCATAAAAAAATTGTACTCATTACTTAATAAATACCATTGATTTTTTCCCCCCCTCATTCTGGGCTTTCAATAGTAGATCAATTACAACTTAAACATCACTTACCTGCCTTGGTCAAAGCGATGGGGAAGGGCGAGTGTATGTTGTGGTTGTCACCCAAGGTACTCCTGAATTCTTTTTTCATTCTATTTGTACTTGCACAGAAGACTGTTCATGCTTGAGGGTCGGACCCTCAGCAAACCCTGGAATTAATTGCCTTAATTTCGGAGAAGCAGCCTGGCCTAGTGGAAAGAGCATAGGCTGGGAAGTCACTGGACCTGGGTTCTAACTCCAGCTCCACCACTTGTCTGCTTGTGATCTCGGGCAAGTCACATCACTTCTCTCTGCCTCAGTGACCTCATCTGTAAAATGGGGATTAAGACTGTGAGCCCCATGTGAGACATGGATTGTGTCCAACCTGATTAGTTAGTGTCTTCCCCAGCTCTTAGGACAGTGCCTAGCAACATAGTCAATACTTAACAAATATCATAAAAAAGCAGACTGTCTCTTGCTTTAAAGTGTAGAACTGCTTGATTCTTGCCTTAAAGCTTGTATTTTCACATGAAAAAATCTCAGTATGAGAATTATTGGTCAGGTTGACTCTGGGCACCAGCTGTTCCTTCTCATACTTTCCCAGTTTCACCTAGCCACTTAGGATATGATTCGAATTCTGCTATTCATTCATTCACTCAATCATATTTATTGAGCGCTTACTGTGTGGCAGAGCACTGTACTAAGCGCTTGGGAAGTACAAGTTGGCAACATATAGAGACAGTCCCTACCCAACAACGGGCTCACAGTCTAGAAGGGGGAGACAGACAACAAAACAAAACATATTAATAAAATAAATAGAATAGTGAATATGTACATGCTTTCCACTCATTTTCGGGCTTGTTACATCGTCTCCCCCCGAAACACCCTCCCTCCCCACTCAAGTACATTTGGAAACAGGCTGTGGAGCTCAGGGGTTTGACCAGAGGAAGCGATAATTTGCGGGGGAGAGCCACAGCAGAACATTGTTGGGAATTCGCTGTGAGGACAGCAGCAGCTGCAGCCACAGAAGCTCCTACCACTTCGCCGTGGCTCAGGGGAAAGAGCCCGGGCTTTGGAGTCAGTGGTCATGGGTTTGAATCCCAGTTCCGCCACATGTCTGCTGTGTGACCTTGGGCAAGTCGCTTCACTTCTCTCAGCCTCAGTTCCCTCATCTGTAAAATGGGGATTAAGACTGTGAACCCCGGCGTGGGACAACCTGATCATCTTGTATCCCCCCAGCGCTTAGAACAGTGCTTTGCTCATAGTAAGCGCTTATCAAATGCCATCATCATCATCATCATCACTTCCCAGCTGTTGCTGTTTCAGCTCCTTGATGAGGTGAGAACTCTGGGGAGCCGAAGCAGGAGAGAAGCAATGAGAAAAGGCCCCTGCTATCGGGCTCATGTCATTTCTCTGGAGCACATGACCCCAGAAGCCAGCGATCACTGCAGAAGTTTCCCTCTTCTCACCCCCTTGGCTGTGTGTCTGTATGTGTGAGGCTCAATCATATTTATGGAGCACTTAACTGTGTGCAGAGCATTGTACTGAACACTTGGGAGAGTACAATATAAGGATGGGAGTGAGGGGCAGAATGCTGGGGGGGAAATTATCATCAAGGGCCATCGAGTCAATTCTGATTCATAGGGACTCTATGGATGTATTTTCTCCAGAACGTCCTGTCTTCTGCTATAATCCTTCACCTTGCTAATGGTGCTTCTGTTATCATTATGGTCTCTATCCATCTAGTTGCTAGTTTGCCTCTTCCACGTTTTCCTTGGAGTTTTCCTAGCATTGGTGTCTTCTCCAGAGAATTGGTCCTCTTGATTATGTGTCCAAAATATGCTAATGCACTGTACTAAGCACTTGGGAGAGTACAATATAAGGATGGGAGTGAGGGGCAAAATGAGAGAGGGCAGGTGAAACTCGAGGCCGCAGATTTCAGTGACTTAAAACCATTGAGGACCCCCTCCTCCCCTCCGAGCAGTAGAACATCAGCTGGGGAGTTGGGCGGGAGTTGTACGTGGTGGAGTCTGAAGAAGGGGCTTGCCAGGGTTAAGCTGGATATTCAGACAACCACTTCCCTCGTGACTGTAGAATCATTTTCTGCAGAAGAAATTGCCACTGTCAGTGTACAGGTGGTATTTGAGTGCTTATTATTTGCAGAGCACTGCACTAAGCGCTTAGGAGAAAGCAATTGAGTGGGTAGATACTATCCCTGCCTTCAAGGAGCTGACAATCCAAGCACATGCCTGCCCTCACCTCACTCTGAACTGCACCCTTGTTTCGACATCCGCATCTCCCCCCACCATTTCACGCCAACCCTGGACATCAGTTGTCCCCAGGGAGCCTGTCAGAATGCAGAGAGGACAGCCAAGGGAGGGAAGATGATCACATTCTAGACATCCACACTCATTGTTCTTACTAGGCAAAGGGCAGCCTTCACCTCATTAGTCCACAACAGAAAACAAAACATGGAGTAGCACTGTTTGAATCCAGCTGGCATCAGGTAGTTGGTCTTCAGAGTAATAAGCCATGGTTTATGTTTAATTAGATTTCCATTTCTAGCCCATTGAGACTTGGAGTATGTAAAAATATCCATATTGAACAGGTAACACAGTTCAAGACCTAGGTTCTATTTGGTCAGAAATACTGCCAAGTGTGTAGACCTGTTGTAGAATGGGGAGCATTTAGTGGGAGCCTGATACATATAGACAGCACAAGCGTTGGTGGATTCGGAGGAGCCTTTTAAACTGGACTGTTTTGAAAATTAGGGGGCAGGAAGGAATGTCTTTGAACATCACAGCTTCAGAAATCGATCACAGAGGTAATTTCCACTGCGGTCCATTTGTCCAGGAAGTTCTGCCCCTGCCCAGCATACTAATAGCGCCTCTTTGTCATCCGGTTATGAATCGGAAAGGTTCATTGTCCTCCGTGCTCCCCTTTTCTTAAGCAGCATTTGGTATAATCCCAGATCCGTGCATGCATTCTTGAACACCACAGCTCCCTACAGCTTGCATTAGGTTAGGAAAGGCAGTGGATTGAAGAGTTTCATTGTATGTATATTTGTGTATGGGACCAATTGGCAAATTAAAGGGCTTCCTGCAGTTCTTTGAAAAAAAGCAGCCTCCTAGCTTCAGCCTCCCTCCTTTACTTCATCATCAGAGAGATGTCCAGCAGCGGAGCAGCCTGCTAACCGAAGCTTGACGGCCCGGTGCTTCTGTTTACTTGTTCACTTCTCACATCCATGTCTTCTCCAGGAGGCACCGAAAATAGTCAGAGGAATTCCTGTAGGTGGAATTTTTTTTTTCCATTGATTCCCCCAGAATCTTCCTGTTACAGCGTACTCGGTGGCTGAAGTGAACCTCGGGATTTGCATAGCATGGTTTGTCAGAGATGTCGTTAAATGCCCCAAATTAAATTTCAGCTCATTTGCAACTAAACCCAAACGGAATGTGCTGTGTTTTAACTTGGAAGGGGGTTCTTCCTTCGTGATGCTAACTAGAAACAATTGCTGAATTAAATGCATGAAACAGATCAGCAGAAGAATTCTGCACCACAGGGCAGGGCTTTTTCTATTGTTCTGTTTGGTATTGCCACCCAGTAGGAAAAAGGAATCAAACAGATATTTGTATGAGGCTGAGGTAGCATTAAAAGATAAATGTGGATGATTAGAAAACTAGTGCCAGGTGTGAGAGGAGTGTGACCAATTCTTAAAATGACCATGCTGGGGTTTTAACTCAGCTTCCTTTGCAGCCAGCACGTTAATATATAGTTGTATTTGGGAACCATATCCAATTACATTGTAAACTGAGAATTCACTCAAAGCCGTTATAGGGTGTAACTCAGCCAAGGAGCTAAAAAAGGAGTGTTTTCTTTCCAAAAGAAGGCTATACGTGGAATTTTTCTCTGCTTGAATCCAGGACAAGTCCGAGTTTAAGGGTATTTGTTTTATAAATCCCCGTCGTTTTCACAGACAGCTAGAACTTCATGGGCTAAAGGAGATCAGACTAACTTGGGATCATAATTTAGCACCTGTTGTACAAAGGCCATTGTTTCATCCCACCCCTCTAAGCAGATAGGTATTTAAGGTATGTGAATGATGAATATGCTCATTTTCCTTTCAGCCCCAAATGGTACATTTAAAATCATTGGGGGACTTTGCAAGTGACCGTGACTTTGCTGTTGTAGCCCCCAAATATTTGTCTTTGGAAGTACCGTACCTTGTAAACCAGATCTCCCACATTACAAATTCAAGATGGCAGATTGCAATCTGAGTCACCGCAAGTGGTTTATCAAAATGGCATGATAGTCGAAATTCTGCCTAGTAAAGGGAATAAAAGGACATTCTGTCTTGGTCAGTCGTTTCCTCCAATGGCTATGATGTGGACTTAGGTAAGTCACATGCCAAGATGAAGGAAAGTCTAGTCTCCTGCTCGTGTTTATTTTTATTTTTTCATTTCTAGTGAAAGGTAGCATGCTAAGTGCCTTTGTGATTCCCCGCTTAAATGACCAAAGCCAAATGGAAAGTCAAGGATGCAAATATGAAATCAGATCTGTAAGCGGAATGAAATCCCAAATTGGAAGGATGATCACATTCCTTCTTAGCATCTTTGGAGTGTCAAGGAGATTAGAGAAACAGGAAAAAAGTGCCTTGCAAGCACTTATGTAAAAGTCCATGATAAGAAAAAGGGGCTTTTCATTTCTTTCCTGATCTATTCCTTTGCCTGATGGTGGTGGGGAGAAGAAGAAAGCCGGGGTGGGAATGGCAGTATGGTTAAATTTAAAACTTTTCTCCTCATGTCTTGTGAGCTGAAGGCATTATTTTTACAAGTTGGATGTGGTTCAGTAGTGATCACTGTTGATTTCATTAACTCTTTTTGAATGCTTCCAATCTTGTTTCCAGTCTTATATTCTGCTTTTAATACACTTTGTGCATTTTCAATGTGAGTTGTATAGGCATTAAAATGAACATTTCTCTACATCACCAAGGTTAGAAGCTCTCTATCTCTTGGGCAATAAGATATAGGGAATGTTTCGGGGAATAATTTTTTTGACAACAAGCCTTGTTGAGGAGGTAAAAGTCCTCCAAGCCATTTGATCCTTCTACAAATTAACATCTTGTTCAGAAATTATTTCAGTTGAAGAGGTGAGATTGGGGTTCGTATGAGAGTTAAATGATATCTTTCCGATTGCTGACTCTAACTACACTGTTCCTGTAATTATAGTAATGCCAGGGTTTGTAGGAAATGCAATTTGACTTTTTTATTGAATAGCTTACTTCATATATAATATATATATACATATATCTATATATAGACATAGACATATATATAGATATATAGATATATAGATGTGGGGGGGTATATGTGTATGCTCTTAGTGAAACATCATATAAACGTGATAGCAAAATTTATTCGGAAAGCATATTTTCATGAAAAGGAAGATTCTACTAAAATTAGGCTGGTCAGAAGCAAGAAAAGAGATTATCTGTTGAATCACTTCATAACTTGTTTCCATATTTTTCAAGGATATATGCAGGGGACTCTTTTGTAAAACCTAGCAACTCCTTGTCTAAGAAAACACACACAGAAAAAACTGGGATATCAGGGGGGTTTATAGCAAAAATTGACTGAAAAGACCTGGAAATTTAATGTGGACCAAGATAAGCATTAGGACATTTCCAGCTGTTTGTAGTTCTTTTTTGTTTGCTTCTCACTCTTGGACTCTAGTTCAAACATTTTTACTAGCTAATATGGATTACAGTGTGTTGCATTATGTCCCAGTTGAAAAAAAAATATGGAATAGATGCATTCATGTTAGGTTAATTGTGGCTTTCAGTATAGAGCAGTCAATGGAATTCAGCCACCCATGGCTCTATGTATCTAGCCCAGCTTATTTTTTCTGATTAGAAGTAGTAAAATTGCACTGAGTTCCCAGCCAAAATATTTTAGTATATTCACTAATAACCAGATATTCTTGTTGAGTAAATTTGCCATTTTCTTGTCTTTTCAAACTGCACTGTTTCAACCACTCAACTCTTTATTGCTTTCCTTTGCTTTACAAGGCATATTCCATCTGGGTTTTTGCCTCTAGCTTTCTAAACCTGGTCGTCCTTTAATAGGCGACTGTCATGTAGTATTTATACCCTTCTTTCTTTCTACTCTCCGTCTTGTTCATAAGTGCTATACTTGGCTTCACAGCTGATCTTCCCTGCCTAAAAGAGTCTCCCCTCCCTCCCACCCCCAGCCCTGCAGCACTTACGTACAGAACTGTAATTTATTTATTTATATTAAAGTCTGTCTCACCCTCCAGACTGTAAGCTCCTTGTGAGCAGAGAATGTGTCTTCCAGCTCTGTGGTATTCTACTCTTCCAAGTGCTTGGTAAAGTGCTCCACACACAATAAGCCCCCAATAAATGCCATTGATTGATTGCCTGTGGAAGTTGATTAATTCAGTTCTTTCAGTCGTATTTATTGAGTGCTTATTGTGTACAAAGCACTGTACTAAGTGCTTGTGATGGATTGTGGAGCAGAAGGGCATAGTGGACAGAGCACAGGCCTGGGATTACTTCAGTTTGCCTGCTGTCCCTCCTACTTAGACTGTGAACACCCCATGGGACAGGGAATGGGTCCAATCTAATTAGCTTTTTATTCATTCAATCATATTTATTGAGCGCTTACTGTGTGCAGAGCACTGTACTAAGCGCTTGGGAAGTACAAGTTGGCAACATATAGAGACAGCCCCTACCCAACAGTGGGCTCAATCTAGAAGGGGGAGACAGAGAACAAAACAAAACATATTAACAAAATAAAATAAATAAATATGTACTAGTAAAATAAATAGAGTAATAAATACATACAAACATACATACATATATACAGGTGCTGTGGGGAGGGGAAGGAGGTAAGGTGGGGGGATGGAGAGGGGAAGGAGGGGGAGAGGAAGGAGGGGGCTCAGTCTGGGAAGGCCTTCTGGATGAGGTGAGCTCTCAGTAGGGCCTTGAAGGGAGGAAGAGAGCTAGCTTGGTGGATGTGCGGAGGGAGGGCATTCCAGGCCAGGGGGAGGATGTGGGCTGGGGTTCAATGGCGGGACAGGCGAGAACAAGGCCCCGTGAGGAGATTAGCGGCAGAAGAGCGGAGGGTGCAGGCCCGGCTGGAGAAGGAGAGAAGGGAGGTGTGGTAGGAGGGGGCGAGGTGATGGGGAGCCTTGAAGCCGAGAGTGAGGAGTTTCTGCCTGATGCGTAGGTTGATTGGTAGCCACTGGAGATTTTTGAGGAGGGGAGTAACATGCCCGGAGCGTTTCTGGACAAAGACAGTCCGGGCAGCTGCGTGAAGTGTGGATTGACGAGGGGAGAGACAGGAGGATGGGAGATCAGAGAGGAGGTTGATACAGTAGGATAGGAGGCTGATGCAGTAATCTAGTCGGAATAGGATGAGTGATTGTACTAATGTTGTAACGGTTTGGATGGAGAAGAAAGGGCATATCTTGGCGATATCGTAAACGTGAGAGCAACAGGATTTGGTGATGGATTGGATGTGTGGGGTGAATGAGAGAGCGGAGTCAAGGATGACATCAAGGTTACGGGCTTATGAGACAGGAAGGATGGTTGTGCCGTCTAAATTGACGGGAAAGTTTGGGAGAGGACAGTGTTTGGGAGGGAAGATAAATAGCTCTGTTTTGGACATGTTGAGTTTGAGGTGGCAGGAGGACATCCAAGTAGAGATGTCCTGAAGGCAGGAGGAGATAAGAGCCTGGAGGGAGGGAGAGAAAACAGGGGAGGAGATGTAGATTTGGGTACCGTCTGCACAGAGATGGTAGTTGAAGTCATGGGAGCCAATGAGTTCTCCAAGGGAGTGAGAATAGATGGAGAACAGAAGGGGACCGAGAACTGAACCTTGAGGGACCCCCACAGTTAGGGGATGGGAGGGGGAGGAGGAGCCGGTGAAGGAGACTGAGAATAAATGGCCAGAGAGATAAAAAAAGAACCAGGAGAGGACAGAGTTAGTGAAACCAAGGTTGGATAACATACCCAGGAGAAGCGGGAGGTCCACGGTGTCTAAGGCAGCTGAGAGGTCAAGGAGGATTAGAATGGAGTGAGAGCCGGTAGATTTGGCAAGGAGATCACCAGTGACCTTGGAGAGAGTGGTTACAGTGGAGTGCCCAGAGAAGTGAAGCAACCCACCCAAGGCCACACAGCAGACGAACGGCAGAACTGGAATTTGAGCCCATGACCTTCTTCCAACTGCCAGGCCCATGCTCTATGGCCTATATCATGCTACAAAGCACCATTCTGAGGTACACTACTAGAATTATAACTAATTCCATTATTACCAATACCAATTATTACCAATTACCAATTATTATTACCAATAATACCCTTAGTGAATTATAACTAGTAAACTACAGCAACAGAAGGTTATTTTTTCTTTCTAGCCACTAGCTAGAGGGCAATTCAACCCGATATCAAACATGCAGGCTGTTTAATGGGTGCCTTTATTTATAAGCACAAAAGTGCCCCCAAAATACAGTTGTAATATGTATCTTGAAAACGTGTATGTATTGTGGTCACTTCATGGGGAACTCTGTCCAACAGACTTATATGCAAGTAGTTTGATTCTACTGAATCTCTAAATTGTAAACTCATTATGGGCAGTGAATCTGTTAATTCTCTTTTACTGCACTCTCCCAAGTGTCTTATACAGTCTTCTACACATAATGATGATAAAAATAATTCCAGTGCACTGTACTAAGTGCTGCGGTAGATAACAAGTTAATCCGATTGGACATAGTCCATGTCCCATGTGGAGCTCACAGTCTCAATCCCCGTTTTACAAATGAGGGAACTGAGGCCCAGAGAAGTGAAGTGACTTGCCCAAGGTCCAACAGCAGAAACATGGCGGAGCCGGGATTAGGACCTGGGTCCTTCTGACTCACAAGCCTTTGCTCTGTCAACTAAGCTGTACTGCTTCTGAGAACTCAATAAATATCACTGATTGATTGATTGCAGAACAAGTCTCGACATGATGACAGAATCCGACAGGTAATTCAAAATTACACTGTAAATCATTTCCTGCCGCTGCCGTCCCTGCATCCCTTCTCTGCTTTTCCAGGGCACTCTCGACTGTAAGCTCGTTGTGGGCGGGGAATGTGGCTGTTCTACTGTACTCTCCCAAGAGCTTCGTACAGTACCCTGCACTCAGCAAGCACTCAGTAAATAGCACTGATGATGATGATGACGACCTTGTCGACCTCTGTGCATCCCAAACTCAGCCTCCGGTGCCCCGTCTCCCCAGTCCCCACCTCACTATTTTAACTTTTTTAAAAAGGAAATCTTGAGCCAGATGCCGCTGCCAGGAAAGAAGAAGCACCCCTAGAACCCCCAATGGCCAGATCCCTGAGGCCCAGCCCAGCTTGCATGCCCCAGATGGCAAGGAGGCAATTTGGTCTGCCCGAGGTATGTGCCCTTTTGCCACTCTCTGCAAGAACTGCAAAATCCAAGATCTTTCCTACTCTAGCTGTCTTTCAGCTTTCATCGCTGTGGAGAGCTGGCATTTCCAGCGGGAGGGAAAGCAGGGACCTGTGAAAGGAAAGGATAGCGAAGTCTCCTCCCAAGATGCCCGTCTGCAGTTAGTGGGAAGAAGAAGGACAGGCAGGGGATTTGGCTGGTTCAGCCCAAGACACTAAGAAGCCCCAACCGTGCTGCCTTCCTCACGAGACTCAGGCTGGACTGGAGAGTCACGGCTTCAGGTCTGTGCTTAGGAAGCAGCAGGGTGGAGACGGGGCAAGGAGAGGAAGGGGTGGGGTGGGAACTGATTTCCCCACAGTGACCGGCTGGAACATCCAGAGGGACAAGCAGTGTGTCCTAGTAGATAGACCCAGGCCTAGGAGTCAGAGGACCTGGGTTCCAATCCCACCTCTGCCACTTGTCTGCTGTGTGACCCTGGGTAAGTCGCTTCACCTCTCTGGGCCTACCTCATCTGTAAAATGGGGACTGAGAGCGTGAGCACCCTGTGTGACAGAGACTGTGTCCAACTTGATTATCTTGTAACTACCCCAGCACTTAGTACCGTGCCTGGCACATACTAAGCGCTTAACAAATAACACAATTATTATCATAATTTTGAGTAGTTACATCAACAGTGAGTGCATATTTCTCTGGATTTTTCCATACTGTGGACTCGTTGCGGGCAGGGAATGTTTTTCCGTATATTGTTGTCCTGTATTCTCCCAAGCACTTAGTACAGTGCTCTGTACACAGTGGGTGCTCAATAAATACAACTGAATGAATGAATGGTCATTTGGAACCTAGGGAACACCTGAATATATTGTGAGCCCGTTGTTGGGTAGGGATTGTCTCTATCTGTTGATGAATTGTACTCGCCAAGCGCTTTGTACAGAGCTGTGCAAACAGTACACGCTTAATAAATACAATTGAATGAATGTATCCTCAGCTCATATTAGTGCTCACTCAGGAAGCAGCTCATAGTGTGTCAGCTTCAAAGAACAACATGTACTTGCCATATCCCAATTTGCTTCTACATTAAGGGATTTGTTTATACATTTTTCCTAGAGACTAACAAGATTTCAGTTCAGTTTTTAGAAATCAGCTACTCCCCTTAAAATCGGTTGGAATCACCCTAGGTACTTCTGCTAGTAATCTTCCCACTGGAACCTTGGGAAAATTCAAGAATTCTTTAGATGAATGAATCAATGAATCAGTGGTGTTTATTGAGCACCTACTGTGAATACAGTAAAATACTAAACACTTGAGAGAATATCTGGGGGTAAGAGACATGGACACTGCCCTCAAGGAGTTTACAGTGGGGGACTGGCAGACATAAGGGTTTTGCAACCACTATAGCTGCTGATACCAAAGGAATACTCAGAATTGTGCTATTTATTAAGTGTTTACTAGATGCCAAGCACTACCCTAAAATAATCAGGTTCCAGAGTCTAAGTAGGAGAAAGAACAGGTGTTGGATCCCCATTCTGCAGAAAGAAAACCGAGGCACAGAGAAGTGACTTGATTTGCCCAAGGTCACAGAGCAGACAAGTGTTGGAACTGGGTTCAAGCACTTAGTATAGTGCTCTGCACACAGTAAGCACTCAGTAAATATGATTGAATGATTAGAACCCAGGGTCTTGGACACCCAGGTCTGTCCTGGCATATGTTGCTGATTTATACTTCCCAAGAGGTTAGTACAGTGCTCTGCACAAAGTAAGTGCTAAATATGACTGAATGAATGAATAAATGAATGTGCTGTTTCCACTAAGCCATGCTGCTTCCAGAAGGGTAAATAGGTAAATTAATCTAAATTGAGAGTATGTATAAGTGCAAGGGTCTGTGAATATAAGAGATACAGTCACCTACTGGATGGGCTCAACCGGCCTTCTCATTCTGAAGTATTTCAAAACCATGACGGGAAGGGGAAGAAAGCTTAAAGAGGGCATGAGGAAGTGGGAGAGGGCTGGGGTATGTAAATCTGTAAGTCTGTGATGTAAATCCACAGAATTCCTGCACTGCCACCAAAGACTCAGTGCCCATAAAGTAACGACCTGGAATACCACTGAAAAAGGCCCGTACCAAGTCTCTGGAAAATCTTCCAAGTCCTGAAAATAATGTCGCATTGCCTCTTTAGCACTACAAAATAGATCTCATTACTAACCAAAGGAAAATAGCTCCAAGAAGGAAAATACTCATTCTCTGGACAAACGAAAGGCAATTTTTTCCCCACCGGCATTTCATTTCCAAACTATAAAAGAGGGTACAGTAAGAAAATACCACTCCTAAACCAGGCTGTTGATGAAAGGCCAATCTCCAGTTTTCTCCTCCATCCATGGCTGCCCACCCTACCTACTTCTAGATATGTTGTCAACTGCTTTACTCAGTGCAGCAGGGTGGAGGCCTCAGCATTGTCATGAAGACAGTATTATTCAAAATACTGATGTGAAACTTCGAGAGCCCTAGAGCGAGAGCTAAGAATCAAGCAATCAACAGAATTATTGTTTCAGTGCTTAACCACTTAGCACAGTGCTTTGCATATAATAAACGCTCAAATATGACAATGAATACATTTATTGAGCACTACTGTGTGCAGAGCCCTGTAATAAGCGCTTGACACACTGTAATACAACAGAGTTCATGGACATGATCTCAGCACTCAAGGAGCTTTGTCTAAGGAGGGGAGAAGAGGGCAAATAGTGGCAGATGATTATGGTATTTGTTAAGCACTTACTACGTGCTAGACACTGCAGTAAGCGTTAATTGATGAAGTTGTAAAGTGCAGAAGGATACGATACTGCTTTCTAGAATAGGTTGCTTTAGCAGATCCCAGGAATGGAACGGTTTGATTTCCCCCCTTCTCAGAATTGTCAGGCCTGAAACAGAACGTCTGATAGCACCCCTGCTTTCCTACTGGGAGATCACAACCTAGTAACAAGTAATGTAATCAAGAGTCAACTGCCAAACAGTTTGCATTTGAAAATACAGCTTCTTCTATTTCTTGTGATGTTTAATGCCTTTTTTGTCTCAATCCCAATTCAGTCAAAAAATCCCTCAAACAGACATGTGAGAAACAATTCTGAAATGACAGTAAGTCTTACTTCGGAAAATCATCACGAGAAAGTAACCAGAAATGAAATTCATATGAAACCCACTTCAACCTTTCCTTTTCTTCACAACCAAAGGGAGCCAGGCCAATTTTCCTCGCTTTTCAGCTAGGGATATCTAGCTTTGCCAATTCACATTCCTTACCCCTCAGTGTCTTTCAACGCTCACATCCAATCGCCTGCCAAATCTTGCCAGTCGTTTCCACACAACGCGTCCCAGATTCAGCCCATCCTCTCCACCCAAACAGCTGCCACTCTGTTGCAACCTCTACTCAAACAGTGGCTACACTATCACATCAGCCTCCCAGCCCACAGCACTTGTGTGCACATCTGTAATTTTATTAATTTATATTAATGCCTGTCTCCCCCTCTAAACTGTAAACTCGTTTTGGGCAGGGTAAACTCGTTGTCTGTTATATTGTTATACTGTACTCTCCCAAGTGCTTAGTACGGTGCTCCGCAAGCAGTAAGCACTCAAATACGACTGATGGACTGACTTTCTCACTAGTCTCTCTGCCTCCAGCCTCTTCCCACTTTCAGTAGACACTACAGGCTGCAGCATGAATCATCTTGCAGTAGCATTCGACACACAGCTTCCCACTCCTCAAAACCCTCCACTGCCAATGAAAGGCATAATACATAAAGGCATAAATACCATAATCTACTCCCATGTCCCTCTGAAACACCCTTCGTAATCAGCTTCAAAGATCTGCAGCATCTTCACCCCAAGCTTAACGTACCTTCACTTCTCTGTGCCTCAGTTCCCTCATCTGTACAATGGGGACAAAGACTGGGAGCCCCACTGGGGACAACCTTGTAACCTCCCCAGCGCTTAAAGCAGTGCATTGCACACAGCGCTGAATAAATGCCATCATTATTATAGAGAAGCACCGTGGCTCAGCGGAAAGAGCTCGGGCTTGAGAGGAGTTATGGGTTTGAATCCTTGCTCCACCACTTGTCAGCTATGTGACCTTGGGCAAGTCACTTAACTTCTCTGTGTCTCAGTTACCTCATCTGTAAAATGGGGATTAACACTGTGAGCCCCCCGTGGGACAACCTGATTACCTTGTATCCCCCCCAGCGCTTAGAACAGTGCTTCGCACATAGTAAGCACTTAACAAATACCATCATTATTATTATTATGATAACCTGCTCTCTTCAACCACTACTCTCCACCTCACTCTCTTCCTCCTTCCCAGGCTAATTTTGTTTTAATTATATCTGTTACGTTCTTACTAGGTGCCGAGCACTCTTCTAAATGCTGAGGTAGATATAAGGAAATAAGGTCGGACAAGGTCCCTGGTCCCACATAAGGCTCGCGGTCAGCTCGGGCTTGGGAGTCAGAGCATGTGGGTTCTAATCCCGGGTCTGCCACTTGTCTGCTGTGTGGCCTTGGGCAAGTCACTTAACTTCTCTGTGCCTTCGTTTCCTCATCTGGAAAATGGGGATGAAGACTGTGAACCCCACGTGGGACAACCTGATTACCTTGTATCTACTCAGCGCTTAGAACAGTGCATGGCACATAGTAAGTGCACAACAAATACCATAATAATAAGAATAATAAAAGGATCCCTCAGTTTGACCACTCACAACGGTCTAATCCCGACTCTGCCACTTGTCTGCTGTGTGACCTTGGGCAAGTCACTTAACTTCTCTGTTCCTCCGTTTCCTCATCTGGAAAATGGGGGTGAAGACTGTGAACCCCATGTGGGACAACCTGATTACCTTGTATCTACTCAGTGCTTAGAACAGTGCATGGCACATAGTAAGTGCACAACAAATAATAACAAGAAATAACAAGAATAATAAAAGGATCCCTCAGTTTGACCACTCACAATGGTCTTAATCTCCATTTTTACAGATAAGGTAACTGAGGCCCAGGGAAGTGACTTGACCAAGGTCATACAGCAGACAAGTGGCAGAACTGGGATTAGAATCCAGATCCTTTGACTTCCAGATCCATTCTCTTTCCACTAGGCACCCAATCTCTCACTCGACTCTCCCGCCTTTCAACCCTTAGCTCAAGTTGCTCTCCCCAAATCACAGCCCTCTCCATATTGATAGCTCTCCTGAAAGTCTACCCCAATACATTTCCTGCACCCCAAGTCATATATATGAATACAAACACATACACCAGCTGTTCCTAGCACTTACAAACTGAACTACACTCATCCTCAGCACTTACGTTTATTCACCTGTACATTCATTTATTTATTTTGTTTATTCTGGAAATATTTTTTCATCTGTCACCTCCATTAGAGCGCGAGTTCCTCGTGAACAGGGAACCTGTCACTTTTCTGTATATTCTCCCGAAGGCTTATTTAGTCTAGTACCCTGCGCACAGTAAGTGCTCAATAAATACCATTGATTGATTGATTCTCTGCTTTTTACTTCCCAAGCATTTAGTACAATGCTTGATAAATACTATCATAACTGCTACAGTTCCTTATTGTTGATGTCACCATCTTGAGAAAACATAGATGAGTGCCTCTAGCGAGGCGTGTCACGGAAGGAGGAAGCACATTATGCAGTGAAATTTTCACATTGGGAAAGCACCAAAGTTATCACCCTCAGAGAGGTATGAGCTTTACCCTTGTAAACATATCTCTTTTAGTGAATCCTTTAATACCTGGGTTAAATCACAGTAAATTACAACATTAACCTGAAAGACAGCATTCTAATTTGTGAAAACAAATCTACACACCATTTTACACCGAACCTACTTAACTTTGGCTAACACTGTTTGCTTTCTCTGTCTCCATGGTAATGCATGACACCCCTTTATATAGCAAGAACAGATGCTACGGCAAATGATTATGCTTTGACTTCAGTAACTTCTGTTGACAAACTATAATCAAGGCATATGAAGGAAGGCAGGGGAGAAAGATCTTGTATACATTAGTTTACAAGCCTGCGACCCAAATGGAGATTCTAAACATTGCCATATTCTAAACAAGACTCAAAATAAAAATCACCAAAAGTTGTTATGGAATTCTGTAAATAAGAGGGTAAACCATGACTGCGTTTCTTCCCAAAATTTCTGATTGATCCTGGGGACATGGTAAGTTTTATAGATTTTAGGTTTTCTGTTCATAATACCATCGATGATGCTGACAGTCTCAACCGTTAGCTATTTCTGCTGAAAAGTCTTGGGTCCAACATCATAACCATCGTTTTCTCAAAATAATAATGATGGAGAAAATGCTTACTGAATCTCTCTCCATAGACTGTAGTCTGGCAAATGGTGTTGTTCCGAATTGTTCCTTTTGATAGCTAACTTGGAAAGGGATTCCGAAGGGTCACTGTGGTTCCAAAGAATGTGTGCATGCTATCTTCCAATTAGTTTCATAGCACAATAATAATAACAACAGTATTTGATAAGAGCTTGCTATGTGCCAAACACTATATTAAGCACTGGGATACATACAATATAGTTAGACCCTGTCCCACATGGGACTGAAGACTGTAAGTTTGTTGTAGGCAGGGAGCATATCTACCAACTCTGCTGTACTGCACTCTCCCAGGCACTTAATACAGTACTGTGCACACAGTAAGTGCTCAGTAAATACCACTGACGTGATGATGGGGCTCATAACTACTTCTTTACAGGATGGGCTCACTCCATAACAAGAAATCTTCTCAACCACAGTAGAGATCATCTGTTTCGGAAATGCCGAGCCTACTGGTGCCATTTGATGATTCACGGATAATCTGTCTAGCCCATCCTCTTGTGACTCTCCAATTTCAGTCTCCTTCCAAAATGATGTGCCCTTTGGATAATATTTTTGAAGGGAGGCCAGAAGAATGTCACAGCAACTGAGCCTAAGATCTTTCTTTCTTTGGAGCTTAGACTAGAAATATCTCTTGCGTCCTTCATTAAGGTCTTATAACAGTTTGGATGTTCTCTTCCCAAATATTTGCAGCTTTCCATTCAGAAATTAACTCCTCAGAAGACATAAGAATTCTTTCTGCTCTAGCTCACTGCCTCCAGCCTGAACCTTCCACAGAGCTGAAAACTGGGGAAGAAAGTTGGTGAGTTATCAGCAGTTGAAGCTGTTCATGAATAATATCTCCACTCCCTCTACCAATTTAGAAGCTGGAAAAAAAAAAGAGCTGGCAGTGCCTAAACTGCAGTACCTGCTGTCTGACTTTCTACCAGGCTTTCACTCTGCCCTTCTGCTTGCTTGTGGTAGGATGAAAAAGATTTGCTTTACACCAGTCTGGATTTCTCCTTTCCCTGGAGCCAAAAGTTTCCAATCCAGACAGCAGGTTGCCAGGCATTTCAGGAGCAACTTCTTTCTCTAAAGCAGTACTGATCCTCTTGGTCTCCCCTTCCCCGCCACATCTAGATCCTTGACATTGAAAAATGGATGTCAGACAATGGCAGGTTCGCAAGAACTATTTGCTCGACTCCGGGCACCCACCTTTTTCCTTTGTTGACAAGGCGATTAAGAAATGGATTCGCCCTTGAAAAGGAAATCATACTGAGCCTCATACAAGGGGGCTCACTGACCCTACTGTTGGGTAGGGACTGTCTCTATATGTTGCCAACTTGTACTTCCCAAGCGCTTAGTACAGTGCACTGCACACAGTAAGTGCTCAATCAATACGATTGATTGATTGATTGACTGGCCATTTAACAAGAGGTAGACTTGTCCTCAAACACGAAGTGACTAAGAAACATTTTGTCATATGGTATCAATAACTCCAGGCCTCATGTTATGGGGATAATGATATTCGCTATCTGATTTTGAGAAGTGGAAGGAGAGAAAAAAGGAAAAAAGACAGGAAGACAGAGTTGATCCAATCAATCAGTGGTATTTATTGAGTGCTTACTGTGTGGAAAGCACTGTATTAAGCTCTTGGAATGCAGTAGAGTCAGCAGACCTGTCCCCTGCCCACAAGGAGCTTACAGTCTAGAGAGGGAGACAGACATTAATATAAACGATGGATATGTACATAAATTCTGTGGGGCTGAGGGAGAGGTGAATAAAATGTACAAATCCAAGGGCAAGGGCAGCACAGAAGGGAGAGGGAGAGGAGGAACAGAGGGCTTAGTCAGGAAAGGCCCCTTGGAGACTTGTCTTTGCTAAGGTTTTGAAAGTGGTAAGAGTGATCGTCTGTTGGATGTGAAGACGGAGGGCGGTGCAGGCCAGAGGTAGGAAGTGGGCGAGAGGTTGGCGGTGAGGTAGATGAGATCGAGATAACAGTGAGTAGGTTGGCACCAGAGGAACAAAATGTGTGGGCTGGGTTGTAGTATGAAAGCAGCGAGGTATGGAAGGGGGCAGCAGGGAAATTGAGTGCTTTAAAAGCAAATGGGAAGGGAAAGAGAAAAGAGGACTTATCAGGAATCCCTTGTAAAGGCAATAATATGCAGGGCTTCTTTCTGCATGAAATATGAGGCTTTCTAGTACCTTTACTTACCCAGATTGGTAAGTAGAAGGAGGATTTTCACAAGGCTGCCTTGTATTGTACTCTCCTGAACACTTAGTAAAGTGCCCTACACACTGTAAATACTCAATAAATACAATTGATGATTGATTGATTGATCGATTGGCCTAACTTCAGAGACCACATTGGCTACTCAATCAGAGCAAGTAGCTGGATACAAGACAGTTTCATAATGTGGAGAATTCAATGAGCTGCCCTGGATTACCTCCTCAGTATGCTTCCTTCACTCCTGTGATTGAGCTGTGGACAAGTATTGGAGAAATCCCCACACCAGGGTGACCTTGTCCACTCCAAACTCATTCTCACCTGGTTTAATTCTGCTCTCTCCTCTGTCCAACAACAATACTTCTCCATCCTTATTGAACCCCATAGCCAATGCTTGTGCCAGCTGTTCCGGATGTTTAATTCTCTCCTCAACGATCTGGTCATGTACTTTCTTAATAAAAATGAAACCACCGGGTGTGACCTCCTTGGAATCTCCCCTGCTCCTTTGCAGTCCATCCCTCTCCCTGCCCCTTCTTCAACTCTCCCATCCTTCCCAGTAGTATCTCAAGAGATCTCCTCTTATAATCGACCCCCTCCACCTGTGCCTCTGACCCCCTTCTATTTATCAAAATACTTGCCCCTCCCTTCTCTCCCTGACCACCATCTTCAACCTTTCACTTTCCAATGGCTTCTTCCCCACTGCATTCAAACATGTTCCGTTATAACCCTTTTCCTAAAAAAAAAAAAAGTCCCTTGATCCCACAGCTTCCTCCAGTTATCACCCCACCTCCCACTGACCATTTCTCTCCAAGTCCTTGAGCAGGTTGTCTATGCTGCTGCCTCCACTTCCTCTCCGATTCTCTTCTTGACCTCCTCCAATCTGATTTCTGCCCCCCTCACTCCAAGGAAACTGCCTTCTCTAAGATCACCAATGACCCTCTTCTTGCCAAATCCAATGGCCTGTACTCCATCCTAATCCACCTCAGCCACCTTCAACAGTGTGGACAACCTACTTCTACTTGAAACATTATCCAAACATTGCTTCACTGATGCAGTCCTCTCCTGGTCCTCCTATCTCTCTGAATGCTCCTTCTTGGTTCTCTTTTACTGAATCCTCCTCTGTCTTCCACCCTCTGACTGTAAGAGTCCCTAAAGGAACAGTTCTGGGTCACCTTCTAGTCTCCTTTGGAGAACTCAGCTACCATCTCTACATGGATGATTTCCAAATCTACCTCTCCACCCCCGACTTCTCTCCTTTTCTGCAATCTCACAGTTCCTCCGGCTTTTAGGGCATCTCTACCTGGATGTCCCGCTGACACCTCAAACTTAATACGTCCCAAACAGAACTCGTCCTCTTCCCACCCAAACCCTGTCCTCCCTCTCCCATCATTCTAGACAACACCACTATACTCCATATCTCACAAGCCCATACCTTGGCTTATCCTCAGCTCATCTCCCTCATTCAACCCACGTATTCAATGTCACCAAATCCTGTCGGCTCAACATTGCTGAAATCCACCGTCCTCTCCATGCGAACTTCTGCTATGCTGATCCGAGCACTTATATCCCGCACTGATGATTGCCTCTACCTCCTTACTGACCTCTCCACTCCAGTCCATACTTCCCTCTTTGTGAATCATTTTTCTAACAAAAGTTCAGTCCATGTTTCACCACTCCTCAAGAATCTCCAGTGGCTACCCATCCAACTCTGTCTCAAACAGAAACTCCTTACTTTTGGCACTCAATCACCTTGCCCCCTCCTACATTACCTCGCTGATTTCCTATTATAACACTACGCGCACACTCCATTCCTCTAATGCCAGCTTACTCACTGTACCTCAGTCTTGTCTATCTCCCTGATGACCCCTTGTCCACATCCTTCCTCTAGCCAGGAACTCCCTCCCTGTCCATATACAACAAACCACCACTCTTCCCAACTTCAAAGCCTTTTTAAAATCACATCTCCTCCAAGAAGCTTTCCCCAACTACACTGTCTTTTTCCCCACTCCCTCTCCCTTCTGTGTTACCTATGCATTTAGATCTGTACCCTTCAACCACTTGATATTCACCCCTTCCTCAACTCCACAGCATTTATATACATATCTTTAATTTATTTCTTTGTATTGATTTCTCTTTCCCCCTCTAGACTATAAACCTCCTGGTGGACAGGGAACGTGTCTACAACTTGTTTTAATAATAATAAGAATCATAATAATAGCATTTGTTAAGCGCTTACTGTGTGCAAGCACTGTTCTAAGTACTCTCCCAAGCACTTAGTACAGTGCTCGGCACATGGTGAGTGCTCAGTAAATACCACTGATTGATTGAATGAGTCCTTTTCCTCTCTAACAAACCATATCAAGTTTATGACACTGAAATTGTATTGGCAGCTACCTGCTACTAATATTCACCAGTTAGAAGTGTTGACAAACAAATAAAAAAAACAGAGTACTGCACAACCAACGCAGTAACAAAAGTCAGAGCAGTATGTTTTCTTTTTAAATCATCATGCGAACATGTAAGAATGGATGTCAAGAAATATCAAATGCAGACGCATGTAGATCTCATACAAGTACTTTATAGACTTGGAATTCTTACATTAAAACAAGAGGAAAAAGTCATTACTAAATTAAACTGATTAATCTGGGCTTTCTGAAGTTAAAATTATTCACCACAGACAAATCACACCCAAATCCACAAGAATGTGTGAAGATGGATTTTACGAACTAAGAAAACACTTTCAAATCACCACGCACATACTACTTCTTGACATTTTTCATATAATAGGAAGACTTTCTCAAATGAAATTATTTGTAACAGATGTACACTGAACTCATTAACCTATACGTGCCAGAAGACACTCTCCTTTCTTTTTTCAGCCATTGTATTTCATTTCCTCTACTTAAAGTCCTCTTTCCGTTGGAAATTCTGAGATAACATCAGAATCATTTTCCAAAGCATTTCTCTTGCTCAAACTCTAACAATAACTTTCCTTTTGCCCTCTCCTTCCCCCTCCAGTTCTTGTTTGACATCCTGTTACAGTTCACTAGCTTGCAGCTCAATAGTGGTCCCGCTACTCTGTTCTGAATAACGCAAGCGAAGGCATGGAGAGGTTTGTCGGGATAATGTTAGGTACGCAGTTGAAGTTATTCAAGATTTTAGAGTTTCTATCCCAACCATTTTGGGGAAGTTTAATTTTAGTTTCTGCTGCACCTGAAATTGGAACCTTTGGTTGTACTAGATCAATCATCCAATCAATGGTATGTACTGAGTGCTTACTATGGGCAGAGCAGTGTACTAAGCTCTTGGGAGAGTATAATATGACAGAGTTGGTAGATATATTCCCTGTCCACAACGCAGATGGGAAGTACCGCTCTTTGAAATGATTGGCTGCTACTTTAAAATTGCCATTTTGAAGAATTTGAAAATTGGGACATCAAATTCACACCGGCTTTCCTCAAACCATTGTTCTTAATTTAATCTAGTAAGGTCCACCTGCCACAGACATCTAAGATTTGCTGTCCTGCCAATGCCAATGAAATGGGACAGGAGGTCCATCTATAGCTTTGAAAGGAAAACTACAGGAAAACTACTAGTACCTAACGTCCTTAAATCCGATTCATTTTTTTTCCCTTGCAGAGGAGGATCTCTGGTTTCCTCAACAATAGCAAATGTAGGAACTAAAGCATGTGAATTACCTACCTAGCCTTCTGAATGCTCTCAATTCTAGCCAAGAACACAGTGCAGATATGCAGCACAGGCTACTGGCACAGCAGGTCCCAATTAAAGTCAGCCATAAAAGGCCTTTCAACTCCAAATTCCTGGGCAAGCAAAAGGCAAAAATCTCTGCACATGATTTCATTCATTTAGCTACCCTATTGATGTAAGTAGGTCATTTCATTTTTAATTTTTTTTGTAAACAGCCCTGCCCAAAACACTACTAATGTGAAGAGCATTTAATTCTATAAAGATGCTGCTGGGGAAAGAGGTGATAGCAGCGTTAAAAATCAAAACATAATACAATCAGAATGACCTTGTGTACTTGGAGAAGCGGTATGACCAATGGACAGAAAACAGGCCTGGGTTCTAATCTCAGCTCTGGCACTGCTCTAAGCACTGGGATAGGTTCAGGGTAATCAGGTTGTCCCACGTGGGGCTCACAGTCTTCATCCCCATTTTACAGATGTCATAACAGGCACAGAGAAGTTAAGTGGCTTCCCCAAGGTCACACAGCAGACAAATGGTGGAGCCGAGATTAGAACCCACATCCTCCAACTCCCAAGCCCGTGCTCTTTCCACTATGCCACGCTGCCTCAATCAATCAATCAGTCATATTTATTGAGCACTTACTGTGCGCAGAGCACTGTACTAAGTGCTTGGGAAGTACAAGTTGGCTTCCACCTACTTTGGGTAAGTCACTTAACTTCTCTGTATCTGTTTCCTTGTCTATAAACCTGCTGTCCCTCCCACTTAGATTTTGAGCCACATGCGGGACAGGGATTGTGCCCAACCTGATGGCTCTACCCCAGTACTTACTATGGTGCTTGGAACATCATAACCGCTTAACAAATACCACAAGTATTCTTACTGTACTGTGATAATTTCCAGGGCTACCCAACTCTAAAATGGGTGGAAATTAAGCCCGAAAGGCAAAAGTGTTTCCAACAAGTACTTACGTGATATGGTTTTAGCTGTTCGCTTGCTATGACTACCTAGATATGTGATAGGATGCACACATTTAATGCAGTAACAGAAATAAATTGAGACAACATTTTTTTCAGTAAGACAAATACCCTTTTTAAAAAGGTTTTACTTGTCAAAATACTTTTCTCCCCAACTTCCACACACTGAATGTTGAAACAGAGAAAAAAAATTAGACCAGGTTTTAAAAAAGATTCACTGTCCACCTCCTCGCAATTAATAAAAACTATACTATTTAATGCAAAATCAGGAGATTTTTAGAAAAATCACATTTATAACTCCCTCTGAAAGTTTCCTGACATGGGCTTCCGAGGCTTTTGACCTACCTCATCACACCACCTCAGGGTGGCACTGGGCAGCCCCTGCAGATGGCACGGCAAAAATCTGGTTGTGGATTTTCGTCCCCTACATTGTACGAATCCTTGTGAATAGCTGGTGGAGCCATGGTTCCTCGATCTTTGGGGATATCAGAAATTTGTGCCGACACTGGCTGCTATACATCTGTTTCTTAGTAAGATACAGAAAGAAGGAAATTGATCTCCAACAAGTAGAATTCTATTAAACACACAAGCTATATAACAGAAGTAAATTAGCCATCGACTAGGTTTGCAGTTCTGATGTTCAGAGTGCAAGTTTTGACAGCATCAGTAATAAATGCCAATATATAGATGTAGTGTTTATGTCTAGACTTATTTGAAGTTTACACTCGAGTTGTCAATTTATGTTTCCCATTAAGGTCATTGAGCATCCTTGTATTCTCTCCTATCACCCAACACGAGGGAATCTTTGCTACGTTTGTACAGAGCGTTAGTGGGATTTTGGAGGGAAGCCAGAATTTTCCATTGAAAGCTTTGGAGAAGTGATGGGGAGGGCAGCGAGGCTCCAGTTTTCCCTAGATGAGTGATGGAAAATCTTCAAAAGATTAAGGCAGAGATTTAGAATGACAATACAATGCGCCTTCCAAGCCTGGAATTTTAAATAGACGGATTATGGTTTGAAAACATTGGAACACTGACTCTTATAAACCTTACCTGAGGCCAGCTTTGTGAATAAAAGTATGTTAATGTATATACTTTCTTGCTGTATGTGGCTTGTTTAAGGAAACATATTAACTGATGAGATTTCTGTAGCCTCGTAATTCTGTGGCTGAATTTCTAGTCTGGTTCAGTCGTGACGACTACCAAAATTAGCCTTTTTCCCATTTAGCATCAAACATCATCAATTTTCCTATTCTTTAACAGAAAGGCTGAGTTCATTGCCTTTTCCCATTTCTTCTATGCTTGAAGAAATGATTGATTTTCTGCAGATTTCTAGACTTATGCATTCATTTTTGTTTTAATACGGTTACCCTAAAACATGCCAGATAAATGCCTTTAGGGAGCAAGCATTTTATTCTCAGGCAGGTGACATGTGCAACAGTAGTAATAATAATAGTGGTGATGTTTGTTAAGCACTTTGTGCCAAGAACTATACTAAGTGCTGGGGTAGACTCAATCATGTCAGACACAGTCCCTGCCCTTCATCAGGCTCACAGTCTAAGTAGGAAGGAGAACAGTAATATAATCCCCGTTATACAAACAAGGAAATTGAAGCCCAGAGAATTTGTGACTTGCCCAAGTTCAGAAGAGAAATGAAAGGACTCCATGCCATTTTTGCTCTTCTTATTGCAGTTTCCTTACCACACAGTCTGGATGCCATCTATTTTTGAAAGGCCTTTTCAGTATTTTATATTAACTAGCATTCTTGACACACCCATCCTCCACCCCTCCCCGCCAAACACTGACAAATGATTTGTCAGTGTTAGGTGAATTGAAAGCTGATGCAACAGTGGAGAACCACTTCTCCATTTTTCAGAATTTCTGTGTAGTCATCGACAATGAGTGAAACAATAGATTGTTGGTTTGTTAACTCAATCAATAATATTTATTGAGTGCTTCTGTTGCCTGTGTCTTGAATGTGCACTATCTAGGGAAGCAGTATGGCCTAGTAAATAGAGCACAGGCCTAGGAGTCAGAAGGACTTGGATTCTAATCCTGACTCCACTACTTGTCCACTGTGTGATCTTGGGCAAGTCACTTGATTTCTCTGTGCCTCAGTGACCTCATCTGCAAAATGGGGATTAAGACTGTGATCCCCATGTGGGACAGAGACTGTGTCCAACCTGGTTAGCTTGTGTCTACCCTAGTGCTAAGAACAGCGCTTGATAGGTAGTAAGTGCTTAACAAATACCATCATCATCACTATCAATTTTCTTTCACCAATATTTGATCGGTTTTCTGCTGCTTCTCTTCTACACATTCAGGCTATAAATCTTAACTAGTGTGCAATATTACATTTTCCATTTTTATTCACAAAGAGAGGTGTAATGGCGTCTGTTACTTTAAATTGCTTTGCACATTCCCCCCAAAACTCCACATCGTTTGTCACACTTAAACTGTAAATACTTCATATATTTTTTAATGTGACCATCAATGATGTGAATGTTATTTCAGTAAAGCAGCTAGATGCAACTTACTCAGAATGCAATTTTATTTACTTCGTGAATTTTACTACTTAAAGGTATCATTTAATTGTCAGCAGGGCCAAGATATTTGTCACCAAGCTGGATAGAAGATAGTTTAAAAGTCAGTGATTATGAATTAATCCTCCCATACTCCACCACTTTTAACTGAAAGGTTGATTAAGAGTAAATGCATCTGCAAATTAACCAGGTGTGCTGTGGGAAGCAAGGTGGGAAGACTTGGCATTTTGCTGTTGGTGAAAATTAATCAATGAATGGTATTTATTGAGTGCTTACTATGTGTAGAGCAATCATTCAATCAATCGTATTTATTGAGCGCTTACTGTGTGCAGAGCACTGTACTAAGCGCTTGGGAAGCACAAGTTGGCAACATATAGAGACAGTCCCTACCCAACAGTGGGCTCACAGTCTAAAAGGGGGAGACAGAGAACAAAACCAAACATACTAACAAAATAAAATAAATAGAATAGATATGTACAAATAAAATAAATAAATAGAGTAATAAATATGTACAAACATATATACATATATACAGGGGCTGTGGGGAAGGGAAGGAGGTAAGATGGGGGGGATGGAGAGGGGGACGAGGGGGAGAGGAAGGAAGAGGCTCAGTCTGGGAAGGCCTCCTGGAGGAGGTGAGCTCTCAGTAGGGCCTTGAAGGGAAGAAGAGAGCTAGCTTGGTGGATTGGCAGAGGGAGGGCATTCCAGGCCCGGGGGAGGATGTGGGCCGGGGATCGATGGCGGGACAGGCGAGAACGAGGCACGGTGAGGAGATTAGCGGCAGGGGAGCGGAGGGTGCGGGGTGGGCTGTAGAAGGAGCAGTAGTAGTAGTAGTACTAATAATAATAAATATTATTATTGTAGTAGAGCACTGTTCTAAGTGTTTGGGAGAGTATAATACAGCAGAATTAGCAGACTCATTCCCTGCCCAAAATGAGCCTGCAGTCTAGGGAGGGTCATCACATTTGGCACTAAGCTGAATAGGTGGTATTTCATTCAAAGACAATGAAAAGAGCTAAGTTTTTGTCCATAAATTTCCTTTTTAAAGCTTTACTGTCCTCAAATCAGAGAATGAACTGCTTAGGGACCACTGTATTGATGCTAATATTACATGAATTGTTCTGAGTGATTTTTTTTAGTTTGATTCAGTCAGCCCAGTTGGAATACATTTCCAGCCAAAGAAAGCCTGCAGGAAATAATAAGGATGCATTAAAAAGAAATGGTATTGACAGAGCAGTGTTTCAAATCCTTGGTCTCTTCATTAAGTGTATGTTTGAAATTGTAGAGTTCATTACCACAAGATGCACTTTTTTTCCCCCTTCCTTGTCTCCTCTGTGTGCATCTCATTTCTCAATTTGCTTTGAAAGGCTGCTGATAATGAGTCTGGGCCTTAATACCAGATTTTTTTTTTGTTTTTTTGCCTCTTGCAGAAAGCATCGAAGGCGGGGAGGAAAAAGCAGCTAGCACAACATCATGGGACCCAGAGCTTTAGAAATGCGATAAGATGATGACTTTGCGTATAGCAATAGGGAACAAAGCTCTTTTCTTATAGCGACTCCCCTGGGGCAGACTCTGAGACCTCTCCACCAGGAGCTTATGCTTTAGTGGGGAGACAGACATAAAACTGTTTACCAATAGAATGATCAGGATAATAATAGAATGCACAAGTTTGATGAATAAATAAATACACAAGTGCTGAGGATGGATATAAATTGATACGGAAAATGTCAGAGAAAGCTGGAAGGCTGAAAGTTTACTGAGGAGGTGGAATTTTTGGAGGCCTTCTACTCTAAGGTGAGCTGATGTCTTTTGGATTTGGGGAGGGAGGGCATTCCAGGCTGGGAGAACAGGGTCAACAAAAGGATGGAGATGGGAGAGTGATGCCAAGCGATTCTTCAGTCAATCGTATTTTTTGACCACTAACTGTCTGCAGAGCACTGTTCTAAGTTCTTGGGAGAGTACAGTATAACAGGATTAGTAGACAAATTCCCAGCCCACAATGCCTGCAGCGGGATACAGTATAGATCGGAGGGGAGCAAAGCAGGGAGACCAGTGAGGAGGTTGATAGAATAGTTTAGGTGTGGTAGTGCCAGAGCTTGGACCAGAGATGGGGCTGTTTGGGTGGAAAGGAAGGGGTGGACTGTGAGCTCCAAGTGGAACAGGGACTGTATCTGAACTGGTTAACTTGTTCTTTACACATAGTTCTTGACTTTTTCTTAACTCATAGTTCTTGACACATAGTAAACACTTAACAAATACCAAATTTGTTTTTGTTATAGCACCTCCTGCCTGGAAATTGTCTGACTTGCAGGGGTCAAAGAGACTGGGACACCCAAGGCGAGACAGGATGGTAATAGATCCTCTCCTTAGGTGATGCCCACTGCTGAGAGAGATGTGACACAACCCTCCTGGTATGGGGGTGTTGTGGCTGCAGTTGCAGTTTCTGCTCTTGGGTGATGTTGCCACTGCGCTGCTTCTGGCTGGGCTCCTGGAAGAAGCAAGAACTCTAGGAGCCCAGCAAGAAGTGAAGCTATGGAAATTGGTATGCAGCGTGGCCTAGTAGAAAGAGGATGGGCCTGGGAGTCAGGATCTGGGTTCTAGTCCCAGCTCTGCCACTTGGCTGCTGTGTGACATTGGGCAAGTTGCTCCACTTCTCTGTGCCTCGGTTACCTCATCTGTAAAGTGGGGATTAAGACTGTGAGCTCCATGTGGAAGCAGAACTGTGTCCAACCTGATTAGCTTGTATCTACCCTAATGCTTAGTACAGTGCCTGGCCAATGGTAGGCTTTTAACAGATAATAATAATAATAATAATGATGGCATTTATTAAGTGCTTACTATGTGCAAGGCACTGTTCTAAGCGCTGGAGCGGTTACAAGGTGATCAGGTTGTCCCACGGGGGGCTCACAGTCTTCATCCCCATTTTACAGATGAGAGAACTGAGGCCCAGAGAAGTGAAATGACTTGCCCAAAGTCAATCAATCAATCAATCAATCGTATTTATTGAGCGCTTACTATGTGCAGAGCACTGTACTAAGCGCTTGGGAAGTACAAAGTCACACAGCTGAAAAGTGGCAGAGGCAGGATTTGAACCCAGGTCCTTCGACTCCAAAGCCCAGGCTCTTTCCACTGAGCCATGCTGCTTCTCATTGAGAAGCAATAATTCCTAATAATTCCTATGACTGCCTAAGTCATAATAGATGCCACAACCACAGTTACCCTTCTGAAGGAGTGGAGGGAAATCACCCCCCTACTTGCTGATAGGAGTGTGTGTATATACAAAGAGATGTTAATCTTTTCATTGGCTGATTCATGCCCATTGCTATGCACCAGTAATTGTCTTTAAAAGTCCTGTACTTATTGCCTGGTCTATTTTGGGTGTTCTCTTTAATCACTTCTAAACGATCTCATTGCATCCCTTGAATTCATCAGCTCTACCTGCCTCCCTCACTTGCCAGCATCCTCCACTGAAATGTGCTCTTCGATTTTCTATATGTGGCTGAATTTTGAGAAGGTAGTATAATGTGGCTTTTTTGCCTTGGGAATTTGGTTAATTAAAAAAAGGATGATTCTGCCTGTACGACACCAAAATGTGTATCAATCAATCAATAAATCGTATTTATTGAGCGCTTACTGTGTGCAGAGCACTGTACCAAGCACTTGGGAAGTACAAGTTGGCGACATATAGAGACAGTCCCTACCCAACAGTGGGCTCACAGTCTAGAAGGGGGAGACAGAGAACAAAACCAAACATATTAACAAAATAAAATAAATAGAATAGATATGTACAAGTAAAATACTGTAAAAATATGTACAAACATATATACATATATACACATGCTGTGGGGAAGGGAAGGAGGTGAGATGGGGGGATGGAGAGGGGGACGAGGGGGGAGAAGAAGGAGGGGGCTCAGTCTGGGAAGGCCTCCTGGAGGAGGTGAGCTCTCAGTAGGGTCTTGAAGGGAGGAAGAGAGTTAGCTTGGTGGATGTGGGGAGGGAGGGCATTCCAGGCCCGGGGGATGACATGGGCCGGGGGTCGTTGGTGGGACAGGTGAGAACGAGGTACGGTGAGGAGATTAGCGGCGGAGGAGCGGAGGGTGCGGGCTGGGCTGTAGAAGGAGAGAAGGGAGGTCAGGTAGGAGGGGGCGAGGTGATGGAGAGCCTTGAAGCTGAGGGTGAGGAGTTTCTGCCTGATGCGCAGATTGATTGGTAGCCACTGGAGATTTTGAGGAGGGGAGTAACATGCCCAGAGCGTTTCTGGACAAAGACAATCCAGGTAGCAGCATGAAGTATGGATTGAAGTGGGGAGAGACACAAGGATGGGAGGTCAGAGGAGGCTGATGCAGTAGTCCAGACGGGATAGGATGAGAGCTTGAAAGAGCAGGGTAGTGCTTTGGATGGAGAGAAAGGGTGGACCTTGGCAATGTTGCGGAGCTAAGACCAGCAGGTTTTGGTGACGGCTTGGATGTGAGGGGTGAATTAGAGAGTGGAGTCGAGGATGACACCAAGGTTGTGGGCTTGTGAGACGGGAAGGATGGTAGTGCCGTCAACAGTGATGGGAAAGTCAGGGAGAGGGCAGGGTTTGGGAGGGAAGACAAGGAGTTCAGTCTTGGACATGTTGAGTCTTAGGTGGCGGGCAGACATCCAGATGGAGATGTCCTGAAGGCAGGAGGAGATGCGAGCCTACCACTGTGACTGTGTCTTTTGAATACCCATATAGCACTTGAAAAACAGGTTGCATTTCCCGTGCTGTGTGTGATTTGCTGTTGCTGCCAGGGTAATTACAGAGGCCTGCTGGCTGTCACCACTTTTTGCTGCTTCCAGAAGGGTCCGCTGCTACTTTCCTCTCCCTCCAGGCTTTCGATTGCCCTTGAATTGACCAGTTCAGCCCGGCCTGATAGCTGCATGCCAGGGTTTCCTGTTTGCTTAGCCTGTTTCCTAAACTGGTAGTTCCTTTGTCTGAATGTATCACTAAAACATTTGTCTTGACTTCCCCATTGGGGCTGCCTTCCTCTATGGCAACACGAGGCAACCCATTTAATACCCTGCTACCATTCTCTTTACGGTTCTTCCGTTTAGTCTGGATGTTTGCTGCCCTCCTTGCCATGCAGGTGGTGCTGATGAAATTTTCCCAGATTCAATGTGCTCTGGCTTAGCAGCATGACACAGAAGATTGGACAGCACTACCACACTTTGGATTTTGACTGTGGTCAAGAGTGTGCCTTTTTCTGACCACCACTGCCTTCTTTGCTAAAAATGCCTTATGTTTCCCAGTCCAGTATGCCCTCTTTCCGGTGGAAAGAGCCACAGATCTGGGAGTCAGAAGATGAGGGTTCTATTCCCAGCCGTATTCCCTTCTCCGCCGTGCCTCACCTGCTCTAGTCAGGGGCCAGGCCAGGGAAGATTTCAGGTTTGTTGGCAGCAGAGCTGCATAGAAAGATGCCACACCCATGCCTCTCTTTTTCAGCGATAGTGCCAAACCATTTTTGTGGGCAAGCTCATTAGAGCTGAAGGCTTGGTATTCACACCACCCTCAGCCCCTTAGCATATGTTCCTCTTCGTAATTTATAGGCTCTAAACTCCTCTTGGGCAGGGAACGTGGCCACCAACTCCATTGTACTGTACTTTCCCAAACGTTTAATTCAGTGCACTGCACACAGGAAGCTTTCAATATGTCATTGTTAGCATTCTCAACCCCATGCCTAGAACACGAACAACTGTAACAGCTTCTGAATTTGTTCTCTAAAGAGGTAATGGTGGGGGGCGGTTGGGGGGGGGGGGGAGGTGAGGACACTGCATCATTTGGGGAATGAAAATAAGAAAGAAAGGAGAAAGTTATTAAAAAAGAGCAGATATTTAATGTCTGAACACTTAAGGACATTTGAATTCATTTGGAAGATAGGGAAATATTATGCAAGTCTAATCCGGGCTCTGCCACTTGTCTGCTGTGTGACCCTGGGCAAGTCATTTAACACTTCTGGGTCTTAGTTACTTCATCTGTAAAGTGGGGATTAAGACAGCCCTGTTAGGAACAGGGACTGTGTCCAACCTGATTAACTTGAATCTACCCCACCACTTAGTAATAATAATAATAATGATAATAAAATAATGGCATTTATAAAGGCTTACTATGTGCAAAGCACTGTTCTAAGCATTGGGGAGGTTACAAGGTGATCAGCTTGTCCCACAAGCGGCTCACAGTCTTAATCCCCATTTTACAGATGAGGTAACTGAGGCACAGAAAAGTGAGTTGCCCAAAGTCACACAGCTGACAATTGGCAGAGCGGGTATTTGAGCCCCTGACCTCTGACTCCAAAGCCCGTGCTCTTTCCACTGAGCCACGTTGCTTCTCATAGTACAGTTCTTGGTACAGAGTAAGGGCTAAACAAATACCGTTTTAAAAAATGGATGAGAAAGGTGTTGGGGATATATGCAAAAGGTATTGCTCCTTCGTCCCTGTTCAACCCTGGGGAATGTGGTTGAGTATCCTTAAAGAGAATCTAAAGCTGGACATCAACTTCTCTTATTTCAGAGTCAGGTCTTACAGTTCACAGAATCTGGTAACTAGTTCCACCAAGAGAACTGCTTTTGATGCATCCTATTAAATAAGTGGTGTGGGTGTCAATTACCTCATTTATAAAATGGTGATTAAGACTGTGAGTCCCCTGGGGGACAGGGAATTGTGTCCAACCCGAATATCGTGTATCTTCCCCAGAGCTTAGAACAATGCTTGGCATGTAGCAAGTGCTTAACAAAAACTACAGTTATTATTATTATTGTTAGATACAGCCAACGGCATCACGGCCAACAGACTATCCTCTCAGGACCCAAAACATTCAACCTGGGAAAGGCAATTGTCTTTGATGACCTCATCTGCACTTTTAAAAGCCCAAAGATGGAAAAATTATTACAATAATAGCAGTGGTCTTCGCTAAACACTTACCATCATGCCAAATACTCAGCTAAGCTCCGGGTTAGCTGTAAGGTAATCAGTTTGGTCCCAACTCCTGTTTCACATGGGGTTCAGAGTCGGAAGAGGAAGAAGAGGTGCTGAATCCCTGTTTTACAGGTGAGAAAGCTGAGGTACCGGGAAGTTAAGATGACTTGCCCAAGCTCATACAACATTCTCATTCGTTCAAACATATTTATTGAGTGCTTACTGTGTACAGAGCACTGTACTAAGTGCTTGGAAACTACAAGTCAGCAACATACACGGTCCATACCCAACAGTGGGCTCACAGTCTAGAAGGGGGAACAGCATGCAACTGGCAGAACTGGTTTTAGAACCTAGATCCTGTAATGCCAGGGCTGTGCTTTTTCTAGAAGGACATATTGCTCCTTATGCCCAGTGTATGTCTCTTAATGCCCAAATTGTGTAGTACAAAGTATTAATCAGGTTTTTTTATCCCAGCATCCTGTTTAATCACGTGAAACAGCATTAATCCAGAACGAGCTAGGAGAGCATGTTTCCATTTATCCATTCTACAAACTTATATTTTGCAATTTTTGTAGTCAAGCTGTAAACCATGTTTATGCTTTTCTGTTTACATCTATTACATATTCTAACCGTTCACTTAATTATCCTGCTTTGACGTTGCACCAATAATGTCATTATTCTCTGCCAGCATGCCAAGTACATGGATGTTTGTCCATAATGCTTGTTTGAAAAGACATAGAGGACCATTTAAAGAGATTGTCAGTCTGTTATGTAAAATCCAACTCTCTAGAAAATCTTTGTATTCAGTAGGGAAGCAACATAATTTACCTTGACGGTACGCTCTGTGTCTTGTTAAGGTTGATTAATTAATACCTCGGTTAACAAATATGACTATTTGCCATCAAGAAGTAATGGACTTGGTTTTCACGTCTGGTCAGTAATCCTGGAGTCAAGAACAGGGGTCTTTGTCTTCCCTAATAGCATTACCAGTTGTCTCTAATCTGTATTTTCTCAGATGAAACTATGCTTTGTTTGTTGTCCAAGATTTCTCTAATCTTAAAAATGAACAAACATTTTGCTTACCTAAACTCGAAATTTATTCATCCAAAAGAGCTAGCACATTACATATTGCCTAAAAGTGAAATTCAGTTCAGTCATGTTTATTGAACGCTTACTGTGTGCAGAGCACTGTTCTAAGCACTTGGGAAAGTACAGAACAACAATAAACAGACACATTCCCTGCCCACAGTGTGCTTACAGTCAAGAGCAGGGGAAACAGACATTAATATAAATAAAGTCTGTCTCCTGTGCCAGACTGTAAACTTCTTGAGTTCAGGCATCAGGTCGACCTTCTCTATTGTTTTGTACTCTTCCAAGAACTTAGAACAGTGCTCTGCTCACAATAAATGCTCAGTAAATACCACTGAGTGATAATTGTCCACTCATCCAAATCTATTTCTTTATTGGGTTTTAGCTCATGAATCAGTCTCTGAAATGTTAGGATCCTGAGAGGCATTTCTCGTTATTTTGCTGAACGGGTGAGGTTCTTCGCTTCTGGAGGCATGAGTGGGTATTTTGGAGGTTCTGTTGGAGCACTCATTTTGAGAGAATGCTTATAATAACAATTTAATGGGTGGGATGTTTTTAGGGCCAATTACAGGCTTTCAGTTTGCCTGTAGCTTTGCCTGAAGCAGATATAGTCAGTTAAGGATGATTAAAAGGTACCCTTCTTATGGACTGAATTTAAAACAAAACAAAACAAAAAAAGTTGTTGCCCTGTGGCCCAAGTCATTTTTGGATGGAAATATTTCCCCTTTCCAAGTGTTAACAATGGGAATAATATTTTGTTTTCAGCTTCATAATAGTTGGTAGGTGATAATATTGGACAGAAATCATAGAGTGATCTGTAATAGTAATATTATTGGAAATAATAAAAATAATGTCATAGTATAGCATGAGATGGGCCAGATTTTACAGGCATTTCCAAACAGATGGATTCAGTATATAACCATCTTTTACAAATATCCAGAATTGTTTATATTGATGAGTAAACAATTAAGCAGCTTTCTGGTAAATTAGAGTGGTGTTTGTAGTGAAATAATAAATATTCATATTGTTCATTTCCAAATTCAGTATTAGTATGGGGGAAAACAAATGTCCATTTGGGGGGAAAAAAGCAATGAGCAGAATTTGCATGGCTTCACAGCAGAGACATTTGCAGGCTTGTTTTCAAGCAGACAAAAGGGGCATTTTAATGTTCTTTGTTGCGTATTAAAGAACTGCTGAAATGATTTTAGGAGAGCTTTTCAGAGATGCCTGAGATTCTGCATGAGAAGCAGCGTGGCTCAGTGGAAAAGAGCACGGCTCCACCAATTGTCAGCTGTGTGACTTTGGGCAAGTCACTTAACTTCTCTGTGCCTCAGTTCCCTCACCTGTGAAATGGGGATTAAGAATGTGAGCCCCCCGTGGGGCAACCTGATCACCTTGTAACCTCCCTAGTGCTTAGAACAATGTTGTGCACATAGTAAGCGCTTAATAAATGCCATTATTATTATTATTATTATTATTATTATTATTATTATTATTATTATTATTATTATCTTTGTTCTGCACCCAGTAAGCGCTCAATACATCAGGGGAAGCAGCATGGTATAGTGGATAGAGCATGGCCCTGGGAATCAGAAGGTCATGGGCTTTAAGCCCTGCTCTGCTCTTCATCTGCCATATGGCCTTGGGCAAGTCACTTCATTTCTCATCTGAAAAATGGGGCTTAAGGGGCTTAAAATGGGGCTAAAATGGAGCCCTACACAGAACAGGCACAGCGTCCAACCCAATCCACCCCAGCATCGGGTACTGCCCCTGGCACATAATAATTGCTTAACAAATACCGTAAAAAAAGAATCCCATTAATATTGGTTGATAAACGACTCTCCACTCTTTCGTCTACCTCCCCCAGAAGGCGTTGGATATGGTATACTTTTGATCTCTACCCAGCTTTCAGATTTAGTTGAGATCAGTCAATTAATCAGTGGTATTTATTGAGCACTTACTTTGTGCAGAATCCTTTATAGAGAAGCAGCATGGTGTAGTGGATAGAGTACCTGCGAGTCAGAAGGTCATGGGTTCTAATTCGTGCTCCGCCACTTGTCTGCCTTGGACAAGTCACTTCACTTCTCTGGGCCTCAGTTACCTCATCTGTAAAATGGGGACTAGATTTTGAGCCCCATATGGGACAGGGACTGTGTCCAACCTGACTAGGTTGTACCTACTGCAGTGCTTAGAACTGGGCTTGACACAAAGTTAGTGCTTAACCAATACTATCATTATTACTTAGAGCTTGGGACAGCGTGGTATCCCCACCCTCAAGGAGTTTTCAATCTAGTGAGTGTACAGTCTAATGAAAAACACAGTGAAGTAAATGTTATCTTATTAAAGATCTCTTTGGAATCAAATCATTTGGCTTCATCTCCGACCTCCGACCTCCGACCTCCGTCCGACCTCCCCAAAGTCTCTTCCCCCCTTTCTCCAACCCCCCGGCTCTCAACATTCTCTGCTACTCTCCCATCCTTCCCAGTGGTATCCTCAGAGGAACTCTCCTCCCTCCTCTCAAGTGCTACTCCGGCCACCTGTGCTTCTGACCCCATTCCCTCTCATCTTATGAAATCTCTCGCTCCATCCCTTCTCCCCTCCTTAACTTCCATCTTCAACCGCTCACTCTCCACTGGTTCCTTCCCCTCTGCCTTCAAACATGCCCATGTCTCTCCCATCCTAAAAAAACCCTCTCTTGACCCCACCTCACCTTCTAGTTATCGTCCCATATCCCTCCTACCATTCCTTTCCAAACTCCTTGAACGAGTTGTCTACACGCGCTGCCTAGAATTCCTCAACAACAACTCTCTCCTCGACCCCCTCCAGTCTGGCTTCCGTCCCCTTCATTCCACGGAAACTGCGCTCTCAAAGGTCACCAATGACCTCCTGCTTGCCAAATCCAACGGCTCATACTCTGTCCTAATCCTCCTCGACCTCTCAGCTGCCTTTGACACTGTGGACCACCCCCTTCTCCTCAACACGTTATCTGACCTTGGCTTCACAGACTCCGTCCTCTCCTGGTTCTCCTCTTATCTCTCCGGTCGTTCTTTCTCAGTCTCTTTTGCAGGCTCCTCCTCCCCCTCCCATCCTCTTACTGTGGGAGTTCCCCAAGGTTCAGTGCTTGGTCCCCTTCTGTTCTCAATCTACACTCACTCCCTTGGTGACCTCATTCGCTCCCACGGCTTCAACTATCACCTCTACGCTGATGACACCCAGATCTACATCTCTGCCCCTGCTCTCTCCCCCTCCCTCCAGGCTCGCATCTCCTCCTGCCTTCAGGACATCTCCATCTGGATGTCCGCCCGCCACCTAAAGCTCAACATGTCGAAGACTGAGCTCCTTGTCTTCCCTCCCAAACCTTGTCCTCTCCCTGACTTTCCCATCTCTGTTGACGGCACTACCATCCTTCCCGTCTCACAAGCCCGCAACCTTGGTGTCATCCTCGACTCCGCTCTCTCATTCACCCCTCACATCCAAGCCGTCACCAAAACCTGCCGGTCTCAGCTCCGCAACATTGCCAAGATCCGCCCTTTCCTCTCCATCCAAACCGCTACCCTGCTAATTCAAGCTCTCATCCTATCCCGTCTGGACTACTGCACTAGCCTTCTCTCTGATCTCCCATCCTCGTGTCTCTCTCCACTTCAATCCATACTTCATGCTGCTGCCCGGATTATCTTTGTCCAGAAACGCTCTGGACATATCACTCCCCTCCTCAAAAACCTCCAATGGCTACTGATCAATCTGTGCATCAGGCAGAAACTCCTCACCCTGGGCTTCAAGGCTCTCCATCACCTCGCCCCCTCCTACCTCACCTCCCTTCTCTCCTTCTACTGCCCAGCCCGCACCCTCCGCTCCTCCACCACTAATCTCCTCACTGTACCTCGCTCTCGCCTGTCCCGCCATCGACCCCCGGCCCACGTCATCCCCCGGGCCTGGAATGCCCTCCCTCTGCCCATCCGCCAAGCTAGCTCTCTTCCTCCCTTCAAGGCCCTCCTGAGAGCTCACCTCCTCCAGGAGGCCTTCCCAGATTGAGCCCCTTCTTTCCTCTCCCCCTCGTCCCCCTCTCCATCCCCCCGCCTTACCGCCTTCCCCTCCCCACAGCACCTGTATATATGTATATATGGTTGTACATATTTATTACTCTGTTTATTTATTTATTTATTTATTTTACTTGTACATTTCTATCCTACTTATTTTATTTTGTTGGTATGTTTGGTTCTGTTCTCTGTCTCCCCCTTTTAGACTGTGAGCCCACTATCGGGTAGGGACTGTCTCTATGTGATGCCAATTTGTACTTTCCAAGCGCTTAGTACAGTGCTCTGCACATAGTAAGCGCTCAATAAATACGATTGATTGATTGATTGATTGATCTGAATGGTAGGTAGCCTGTGGAGTATGTTTGAGTAACCCTAGATTGTGCTCACTTCCTCCTAGTTAATTGGTGGAAATTAGCAGGGCCTTCTGGAAGCTTGGATCCCAGAATAGCATTTCCTGTAATGCATTTGAGAAGCTGCTCTTCCCCCAGCTGCTTTGCCTGAAATGAGTAACACTGCATAGGAGTGACAATGAATTGTCTGTCTGTCTGTAGATGGTTATTCAGTTTGGGTGCCTTCAAGAGCACCATAGTGTAGGTAAGTGTGTACTGTTCTCTGTTGGTTGAAAATATCTCTCTGTGGAGGATGGCTAATTTTGAACTTTGTTTAGAAAGAGCCCTTTTAACTTCCCGGGTCAGAAATGTTAACTAGGACACATTTCCCAAGTTTTGCCAGTTTTTACAGGGGCTGTGTAAAGATAAGACAAGGCTGTGATTTCTCTCTCAAATGGTATGCAATGGCATTAATGGAGAAGGAGTGTTGCCTTGTGGAAAGACCAAAGGTCTAGGAGCCAGAGGACCTGAATTGTAATTCCAGCTCTGCTTCTTGTCTGCTGTGGGCCTTTGGACAAACATTTCTGTGTGCCTCCGTTTCCTCATCTGTAAAATGGGGATTAAGACTGTGAGCCCTATGTGTGTCAGGGACTGTGTCCAACCCAATTATCCTGTACCTACCCCAGAGCTTAGTACAGTGCCTGGCACATAATAAGCATTTAACAAATACTATTATTTTATTTACTGAACACATACTGTGTGCAGAGCACTGTACTAAGTACCTTAAATGTTAACTCAGGAATGAAGAGGGGAAATCAGAACTTTCAATTGCATGTATAATGTAAATTATTAAAGAAGTAGGAACATTTTTTTCAAAGCCTAGAGAAAATATTGCTCTAGGGTGGACTGGAAATAGACGCATCAGGCATTGACTTTGAAATTTTGAAATAGGTTTTAAAAAATCTGTGCAACTGAAGATTGTTTTTTGTCTTTGACTAATGTGACTTGCATTTGGTTCTTAGATTCAGGAAGCAAAAAAAATTAAATATTAAATAGTTGAGCGGATCTTTTAAACAGCCTCTCTTTCCTTTGAAATGGGCAAGGGGCTTAAGACTAGAGGACTAGAAAGGAATTAAATAGTAAGAGCATACATCTGCTGGTAGATATTCTTGTGGTGTTAGTCCTTTTTTTTCAGTTTTAGAATATTCTAAATTTTCTCTCTAAACCTTTTGTTTTAAGGATAATGGGGAAAGCTATCAGAAAGGAAAATGTCCCAGCATAGAGAGTAGTGCCTGAAAGTCAAAGTTCTATGAAAGAGATGATGACTTCATTCATATTATTATTCTGCTTTTCTTTAGCTCCAGTAAGAGCTATTTTGAGACTATCAAAATCCTTGTTATAATTCTTCCCCCATTAATACCTGTTTGCAGAGTTGCTGATTCTGGAGTGTCTGAAAATAAACACTTTAGTTAACTTCCTTTGAAGTGTTTTAAATACATATAATATATTGGCACTTTTAGCTTGGACTCACTCTAAAATTCTTAGAAGTCCTGAAGGATTTGAGCAGTTACTTTTGACAGCTGAACTTGAAAATAGATGGGATCCTTGAGAAGTTTACTGTTTTTGTAAAAAGAGCACTTTGAACTGATGACAAGTTTATAAAAGGATTGAAAAAGGATTGTTTTATATGGGCCAGATTGTGTCAGGGTGAGTGTGAGGTTATTTCTCAGAACTGGAACTTAAGTTAATGTTCATCAAGATCCTTGTAGTTTATTCTGTCCTGTTCTAGTCCTCTGTAGGATGTAGGCTTTTGGGCAGGGAACACGTCTGCTAACTCTGTTGTATTGTACTTTCCCAAGAGCTTAGTACAGAGCTCGGCACATAGTAAGCACTCAAAATTTGAAGAATCAGACTGCATTTCAACTCTTGCTGCCTTGCCTGAGAATCAATCTCTGGTATTTATTGAGTGCTTATTGTGGGCACCGGACTGTATTAAGTGCTTGGGAGTACAATACAGTCTAAGGAACTAGTTCTCCAGTCAAGAGCCAAATACAGTCCTGTACTTTTTTTTCAGCTTAACCAAGCTTTTAAGTCTATTATCTGCTAACATTTGACCCCTGGAAGATCATGAGATAGTGTATATCCTACCACGCAGCTGTTTTTGAAAAACTTAAGAGAATTGCTAGTTTTTTTCAAGAGCTCATTGGAGAGTGCAAGCTCCTTGTGGGTAGTGAGCACATTAAACACATTTGTTTTGTTCTTCCCAAGCCCGGATCATTGCTCCATATTTCTACTGCTAAATTTAAGGGATCAGGTCTACCAACTCTATTGTATTGCATCTCTCAAGTGCTTAGTACAGTGCTTTGCAAACGGTATGTGCTCAGTAAGTCCCATTGTTTGATTAATGGATAAAATCCCAGCTGCATTTGGGACATCCAAATGGAAACTTTGGACAGTTTTGAATGTCAGCAACTGAACACTGACCATCCTAGAATGTAAGCTTGTTGTGAATGGGGAGCGTGTCCATCGGTTCTGTTGTATGGTACTTTCCCAAGTGCTTAGTACAGTGGTTTGCACACAGTAAGTGCTCAGTGAATACCATTGATTCATCCTGCTATCTCCACTTAGATTATAGTAATAATAGTAATAATAATAATAATAATAATAATGGTATTTGTTAAGCGCTTACTATGTGCCAAGCACTGTTCTAAGCGCTGGGGTAGATACAAGGTAATCAGGTTGTTCCACATGGTGCTCACAGTCTTAATCGTCATTTTACAGATGAGGTAACTGAGGCACAGAGAAGTTGTGACTTGCCTAAGGTCACACAGCAGAGAAGTGGCAGAGTGGGGATTAGAACCCACGTCCTCTGACTCCCAAGCCCATGCTCTTTCCACCAAGCAATGCTACTTCTCAGATCTCCCAATCAATCATATTTATTTAGTGCTTAAGGGAATACAGTATAACAATATAACAGAGTTGGCAGACTCTTTCCCTGCCCACAGTGAGCTTACAGTCTAGAGGAGGGAATCTCAATTGAGAAGTAGCGTGGCCCAGTAGAAAGAGCATGGGCCTTGGAGTCAAAGGACCTGGATGCATTCATTCATTCAGTTGTATCTATGGAGTGCTTATTGTACTAAGCGCTTGGATTCTATTCCCAACTCCACCACCTGTCTGCTGTGTGACTTGAGGCAAATCACTTAACTTCTCTGTGCCTCAGTTAACACATATGTAAAATGGGGATTTAGATTGTGAGCCCTATGTGGGATAGGGACTGTTTCCAATTATCGTGTTTCTTCCACCTTCCTAATACAGTGCCTGGCATATGTTGCCAACTTGTACTTCCCAAGTGCTTAGTACAGTGCTCTGCACACAGTAAGCACTCAATAAATACGATTGAATGAATATAGTAAGCATGTAACAAATACCATTTAAAAAGAAAATCCTGGCACTGCTGATTTCTTCTCACCTATTTCTAAAAATGGATTATTCCCTGAAGTAATAGTCAGTATCTCTTGAGCCCCCTGTTGGATAGGGACTGTCTCTATATGTTGCCAACTTGTACTTCCCAAGTGCTTAGTACAGTGCTCTGCACATAGTAAGCACTCAATAAATACGATTGATTGATTGATTTTAAATTAATCTTTAATCCAATTTTAAACAGATTTTTTTGAAAACAATGATGGCCAAAGTCAAAGGTTTTAATATCAGAATTTGTAACATTTTATCTCTTCCTTTGTATTTAGTAACTGTAGGCCCAGTGTTTGGATAGTTGCACTCTTTCAAGCATTGCATATGCATTGAGTGCTTAGCATGCAGAGCACTGTTCTGAGTGCTTGGGAGAGTACATTAGAGAAAATTAGACATTTAATACAATCATTGTTCTGCAGTGAAGAATCACTGAACTTTGCACCTGGCACTCAACCCTTGTGAGAACTGATTCACATGTAATTTTGTCTTGAGTTTCTTCCTCTTCCCTGTGGGCCTGCCCCAGAGCATTTCCGATATCATTTGTGAGAAGCAATGTGGCTCAGTGGAACAAGCATGGGCTTTGGAGTCAGAGGTCATGGGTTCAAATCCTGGCTCTGCCTCTTGTCAGCTGTGTGACTTTGGGCAAGTCACTTAACTTCTCTGTGCCTGAGTTACCTCATCTGTAAAATGGGGATTAAGGCTGTGAACCCCACATGGGACAACTTGATCACCTTGTTAACTCCCCAGCGCTTAGAACTGTGTTTTGCACATAGTAAGCGCTTATAAATGCCATTATTATTATTACTATTCATGGTGAGAGGCAGGGGACAGCCAGTTTCGCCCCAGCGGAATTCCGGCCTCTCAGTCCATGCCCTCGGAGGCCCCCTCCCGTATCCACACTTTACTTGTGTGGGCAGGGCAAAAATGCAATTCTTTTAAGGCCGCATCTTATTTATATATTAAATATGTAGACCTTGCAGTAAGACTTTAATGCTAAATCAATAGTCAAGTTTATTATCCAAATGTAATTAAGCTGTCGTATTGATGTCTGTTAGAAATCTTGACTGGCTTTTTTTCTGGAGAGCCAAAGGGCAGCATCATTTTTTGAAAGCAGCATTGTGGCATCTACACCTGACTCTTCCCAAGAAGCTTTGTTCAAGAAAATTCAAATATGTCAGAGAACACGTGGAGACAAGATAACTTCAAGGCATGATATCTTTGCACAAAAAATGGCTCTCTGAATCCTTTGCAATTCCCCATTGTTTTGAACCAACTGTAGGTCTGTGAGGGAGTAGTTGAGGTTGGTTAGGTCATTCATACCCTCGGTAAAAGCTTTTGGTGTCTTTGCGGTCTAGCACTGCAAAGTTATTCATTGCTGGATTATCTTATTAAATGACCTTAAGAGGATGGCCTAAATGAAAAGGAAAGGTGGTTCGTTTTTTTTCTCCACTGAGGTAGAGGAGGAAAGATGGCACAATAAATGCCTGACACGGTGCATTTATTTAGGTGATGGCTGCTTGAGTCTAAAATTCCAATGAAATAATAGTTTCTCACCAAGTCTCAGTAAGCACTAAAGTTTTCATTTTCCTCTCCTGACAACATTACTTTAAGGGACTGTTGGCACTTGATGTTCTCCATTCATTCATTCAGTGCTGTTTATTGAGCACATTATAATAATAATGATGGCATTTGTTAAGCACTTACTATGTGCAAAGCACTGTTCTAAGCGCTGGGGGGATACAAGGTGATCAGGTTGTCCCACGCAGGGCTCACAGTCTTAATCCCAATTTTACAGATGAGGTAACTGAGGCTCAGATAAGTGCAGTGACTTGCCGAAGGTCACACAGCAGGAATGTGGCAGAGCCGGGATTCGAACCCACGACCTCTGACTCCAAAGCCCGTGCTCTTTCCACTGAGCCACGTTGCTTCTCTATCTAATATATCTATTAATATAACATATCTAATTAGTATTAGGCAATTTTACCCTAAACAGAGGGGCTTGACGTTTCCCCATATTCAGTACATCGGCACGTTAAACTCTCAGAACTCCTATTACCAGAGAATATAAAAATGTTTTTCTGATTACCCAGGGATTACCCCCAGTTCTGTAGCAGACTTTGCAAAATTACGTTATGCAAAGATAGAGAAGATTCAAAGTAGGGAACTCCACCATCTTTGAGGTGGTCTGTTGTTATTTTGGAAACCAAAAAGGAAACACAGGGACAGAAAACAATTGCCTAATTAGAGACCAAACAACAACTTCAATTCCTAGCTGATAGAGGAAAAAAAAAGGTTTGTAAGCATGTGTAGAGCACTATATCACAATGAACTCCACCCTTCGCCCCACAGCACCTATGTTCATATCCTTACACCCTGTCGTTTCCCCTACTTGTAATTAATCTGAATGTCCATCTTCCCCTTGTAGATTGTAAGCTCCTTGTGGGCAGGGATCGTCTACCAACCCTGTTATGTTGTACTCTCGCAAGCATTTAGTGTACTGCTCTGCATACAGTAAGTGCTCAAAAAATACCACTGATCTGTTGAGTGATATATTATCCACTGATCCAAATCTGTTTCTTTCTTGGACCTTGGCTTATGGCACAGTCTATGGCTGTATCTCATGTCCCTAACCTAGCGTGAACCTCATCAGGGATCTGAGCTGCTCAGGAAGCAAACATACCGATGGTTGTTTTCATCATTTGCTTTACACTTAGTAAGCACCATTATTATTATTATTATTATTATTATTATTATTATTATTATCTGTTCAGAATAGTAAGAGTCACCTGCCCTGCTAAATAGGGTTTGACAACCGCACATCATTATTATTATTATTATAACATTTTAGTATTTCAGTGCTTATTCTGTTCTAAGCAGTAGCTACAAGTTAATTAATTCATTCAATCATTTATTGAGCGCTTACTGTGTGCACAGCCCTGTACTAAGTGCTTGGGAAGTACAATCCAGCAACAAATAGAGACAATCGCTGCCGATCACAGGCTCCCCATCTAGAAGTGGGGGAGACAGACAGCAAAACAAGTAAACAGGCATCAGTTAATCAAGTTGGACCCAGTCCCTGCCCCACATAGGACCCCTCTCCACTCATTTGGGAAGCAGCGTGGCTCAGTGGAAAGAGCACAGTCTTTGGAGTCAGAGGTCGTGGGTTCAAATCCCCGCTCTGCCAATTGTCAGCTGTGTGACCTTGGGCAAGTCACTTAACTTCTCTGTGCCTCAGTTACCTCATCTGTAAAATGGGGATTAAGACTGGGAGCCCCACGTAGGACAACCTAATCATCTTGTAACCTCCCCAGGGCTTAGAGCAGTGCTTTGCACATAGTAAGTGCCATTATTATTATTATTTATGACAGCCTTAAGTAGTGGAGAGTGATGCTACCCGCTTACCTCAACATTCATTCATTCAGTCATATTTATTGAGCACTTACTGTGTGCAGAGCACTGTGCTAAGGGCTTGGGAAGTACAAGTTGGCAACATAGAGAGATGGTCCCTACCCAACAGCGGGCTCACAGTCTAGAATGGGGAGACAGATGACAAAACAAAACATATTAACAAAATAAAATTAATAGAATAAATATGTACAAATAAAATAGATAGAGTAATAAATACGTACAAACATATATACATATATACAGGTGCTGTTGGGAGGGGAAGGAGGTAAGGCGGTGGGGATGGGGAGAGGGAGGAGGGGGCTCAGTCATTCATTCAATCGTATTTATTGAGCACTTACTGTGTGCAGAGCCCTGTACTAAGCGCTTGGGAAGTACAAGTTGGCAGCATAGAGAGACAGTCCCAACCCAACAGCAGGCTCACAGTCTAGAAGGGGGAGACAGACAACAAAACATATTAACAAAATAAAATAAATAGAATAACTATGTACAAATAAAATAAATAGAGTAATAAATACGTACAAACATATAAACATATATACAGGTGCTGTGGGGAGGGGAAGGCGGTAAGGCTGGGGGATGGGGAGGGGAAGGAGGGGGCGCAGTCATTCATTCAATCAATCGTATTTATTGAGTGCTTCCTGCATGCAGAGCACTGGACTAAGCACTTGGGAAGTACAAGTTGGCCAAATAGATGGTCCCTACTTTCCAGACGAGGCCACCGTCTGGGTACAGGGTACCAGAAAGCAGGGAGAGGGAATGTGGATTGAGCGAGGGCATAGCTTTCTTCAAGCTGATGGTTAGTCCCATTGCAGAGCTATTGCTGAAAGCATTTTTCCTTAGACTTACTTAGAACACAGATCCTTGAATAATTGGGGGTTTGAAGTGATCCCAGTTCACAGTGTCCTGCGCCTTTCTTCTGTCCCCAGCTGAACTGGATGCCCAGCACACCCAGAAGGCGCTGGACATGGAACACACCCAGCAGATAAAGCTTAAAGAACGCCAGAAATTTTTTGAAGAAGCCTTCCAGCAAGACATGGAACATTACCTCTCCACGGGTTACCTGCAGATAGCAGAGAGACGAGGCAAGTGGGAAGCTGCATGGCTTAGTGGAAAGAGCACGGGTTTCCTAGTCAGAAGACCTGATTCCCAGCTCTGATTCCCAGCTCTGACACTTATTTGATCTGTGACCTTGGGGAAGTCACTTACTTGCCCATTAAATCCTACTCCCTCCTTAGACTGTAAATCCCATACTGCTAAACACTGTATTAAGAGCTAGGGTAATAATAATGATGATGGCATTTATTAAGCGCTTACTATGTGCAAAGCATTCTTCTAAGCGCTGAGGAGGTTACAAAGTGATTGGGTTGTCCCTCGGGGGGCTCACAGTCTTAATCCCCATTTTACAGATGAGGTAACTGAGGCCCAGAGAAGTTAAGTGACTTGTCCGAAGTCACACAGCTGACAGTTGGCGGAGCCCAGATTTGAACCCAAGACCTCTGACTCCAAACCCCGGGCTGTTTCCACTGAGCCACACTGCTTCTCTTAGGTACAAGATAGGTTGGACAGAGTCCCTGTCTCACATGGGGCTCATGGTCTAAATAGGAGGGACTACAAGTATTGAACTCCCATTTTACAAATGAGGACACTGAGGCACTAAGAAGTGAGGTGACTTTCCTTAAGGACCTTAGCATTTAGTACGTGGTACAAAGTAAGACCTTAACAGGTACCATTGAAAAAAAAAAATACCTCCACCTATCATGCCACGCAGTTCAAGGTCTTCTTCTGTTGGGGTGCCAAATAGGGCACGTTCCAGAGAAGCCAACTAGATTTTCTGCACTAAACTGTGGTTTCTGCTCTCCTCCTCCATATTTAGGACCTAAAAGGCATACAGTGTGATTAGGTAAATGCTCTCTTCTCCACCACGGTTTTTCACCTCCCAACCCGTTTTATTTATCTCAGTTTGGGTAATGCTAAAGTCTAGGATTTCCTGTCTAGTGTGGAGTGGAGATTTTTCTTCCATTTTGAGACTGACAACTCCATTTTACCAGTGGTGATGATGGAAATTGAGTGATATCATGAGATTTGTCTTTGCTTTCTGAAAAGCCTAAGTCTTGCAATGGAGTTTCAGAGGCAGAGTCAAGTAAAGCATGTGATCTACTTGGCAAATTTTGAGACGAAAACTCTTTTATCTTTCAGGCAGGCTGATTTTCTGCATCAGGCTGGTTAACACCTCCTTTTTCCAATTCTTTTGAGACCTAGAGTCATGGCTTTTGTGACTTGCAGGGCATTTTGCTTTAAAATGCAAAGTGGGGACCCTATCACTGCCCCTCTGTTTTCAGACTAGCTTAGGGTGAAGGACAGTCCTTGAATTTCCCCCAAAGAAGTGTCCTGGGGCAGCTGGATTAATATGCTTTGCTGTGGCAAGCAAAGGGCCAGACACTGAAATCTGAAATCAAAATGGGCTAAAGTACCAGATTGGTGGTTTTAATCTAGGTGTTTTCTTCTCCTATTGAGTTAATAATAATAATGATAGAGAAGCAGCATGGCTTAGTGAAAAGACTTTAGGCTTGGGAGTCAGAGGTCATGGGTTCTAATCCCAACTCTGCCACTAGTCTACTGTGTGACATTGGGCAAGTCACTTAACTTCTCTGTGCCTCAGTTCTCTCATCTGTAAAATGGGGATTAAGACTGTGAGCCCCACGTGGGACAACCTGATTACCTTGTATCTACTCCAGTGCTTAGAACAGTGCTTGGCACATAGTAAACACTTAACAGATACCATTTAAAAATAATATTAATAATAATGATTGTGATGTTCGCTAAGCACTTACTACACGCTAAGCATTAGGAAGCACTGGGGTAGATACAAGACAACCAGTGAACACAGTCTAAGTAGGAGGAAACCCAGGGATTGAATCCCCCATTTTGCAGATGAGGGAAGTGAGGCACAAAGAAATAGTTTGCCTGAGATCACCCAGGAGGTAAGTGGCTGAGCCAAGATTGGAACCCAGGCCCATGCTAAGTCACAGTGTGGCCTAATGGAAAATGACACCTTTCTTCTGATTGTTCCCTCTGCTTCCTCAAGGCCTGGAACCTGTGACTTTTCTCACTTTACACTCACAAGTTCTGACTTCCACCTCTGGCTTGCTAGGTCAGACCCTGTGTGATCTGACACTCCCTCTTACCTCCAAGATATACTCTACAAGCACTCCCAGCTGCCACCTCGAAGATCAATGTATCGAAAAGTGAATTCCTCTCCCCGGCCACTCCCTGACCTTCCCATCCCTAAGAGTCCCATGATTAACCCTGATTCCTTTCCCTCCTTCACCTCACGTTCAGTATCCCCCTAAGTCCAACTGATGTTTCCTCTTCAACAGTTCCCAGACCCTCTCTCCCTCCCCTCAGTCCAAATGTCTGTCACCCTGGTCCAGCCAAGTCCCAGCTAGATCCGAGATTAGCCTTCTCACCCATGCCTGCCCTGTGGGAGAACCCCTGCTGGAGGGCCCATCTGATTCACTGTGTTCTCTTGTGCTTACTGCAGAGCCCATCGGCAGCATGTCATCCATGGAGGTGAACGTGGATATGCTGGAACAGTTGGACCTGATGGACATGTCGGACCAAGAGGCGCTGGATGTCTTCTTGAACTTGGGAGGCGAAGACAACCCCGCATCCTCCCTGGGGTTAGGTAAGAGTGTCTTATTTCCCATTCAGTTCCCACCCATGGAGTCTCTCCCGGCGCTTAGTACAGCATTTGATAAGTACTACTGCTAGTCTTACTAACCTTTTTTCTTTTAATATGGTATTTGTTAAGTGCCTACTATGTGCCAAGCACTGTACTAAGCATTGGGGGTAGACAGAAGATAATTAAGTTGAACACAGTCTGGGTCCCATGTTAATCCCCGTTTTACAGATGAGGGAACTGAGGCACAAAGAAGTGAAGTGACGTGCCCAAGGTTCACACAGCAGAGAAGTGGTAGAGCTGGGATTAGAATCCAGGTCTTAGGCCATGCTGCCTCTCCCTAACTGCAGACAAACTGCCTAAGCCTCCCAGGGCAGCGAGGACCTGCACCGCCAGACTCGGCTGGAGTACCAAGGGCTTCCCTCCTTATCTCTCCCTCTTCCCACCAAGACATGCAGTTGCAGGATGGGGTTTCTGCCCTTCTGAGGCCTAGAGGTTACCCCTTGTTTCCAGCCCCATCTCCTCTCCCCTCCAAGCCTTCCTTTCCCAGGTCTCTTAGAGCATGCCACACTTTGGAACAGGCTTTCCAAGTGGCCTCAACCAACTCCGCAACATCCAGCTAAACTGGGCCATCCCCTCCCCGTGACTGCATCTTGAGCCAAAGGTCAATGATGTGACCTGCTGCTCTGAAGTGTTTCCTAGCCAGAAAGGTGGCTTTTTTAAAAACAAAAACAAAACCAAAAATTTCCATTTTAGCCCCCAAGCAGGAGTCAGAGCCAGAATTCGAGTGTTTGCAGCGGCAACTGTCCCACCTATTGTAGTCATGCACTTGAACAGCTGCTGAGCAAATCTCTTCTGTCCCAAGCTCTAAACCCACTCAAGTCTTCTGGCCGGCCAGCCTTCACAAGAGGTGCCACTCTCACCCTCCTCTTCCTCCCCAGTTCTCTCCTCAGCCCCTGGCCTAGAACTTTGTCAAGTTATAATTAGCCTCTTCCTCTGCTGGCCTTAGTGAATTATGAAGCCTCCAAATCAGGGGAGAGGGTAAGTGCTCAGAGCCCACAGGGGTACAGCCTCTATCAAATCTAAAACGGTGAATTGTCCAGTGTGGGTTTAAAAGGTGGGAGGGGGGACTGCCCTGAGGAGAGGAGAGGGGTAGGAGATTCTCCCACAGTTCAGAGGGCTCAGTGAGCAGCAGCACCAAATGGATGACGATACAGCCACTGTGGAGACCCTCTCACTCTCCGCCTCCCCTACCACGAAGCTGTTGGGCCTCAGTGGAGACCTGCTACCTGACTCCAAGTGTAAAGGCCCTGTTTCCTCCTCTCTCTGCAGGGCTTGAATCCAAAATATGCCAGCATGAGCTAAACCTCCAGGTCCCAAACCTGGAACAACCGAGAACCAAACCATCCTGGTCGTCCTCTACCTGCACCAACTCTGCCAGTCAGGATGTTAGCGAAGGAGGAGAGTCCCCAGTGGTCCAGTCTGACGAGGAGGAGGTTCAGGTGGACACTGCCCTGGCCACTCTCACTACCGACCCAACGGCCAGCCCAGATGGCAGCAAGGAAAGTGACTCTCAGACTGCCTGAATCCTGGCCGGGGTCCCAAACCGCTCCGGCCGCTCAGCCGGGGTCTGGCTGGACTAGTGGACTTTTGAGAAAATTGCCAACAGCTGAATACGTCCTCCAAGCACCCACGATTTTCTCCAACAATAAGATCCAAGGGGTTTGAGCACCTTCAGATTATACTGAAGAAAATTCTCACAGGGGGTGAATCCAGGATTTTGTTTCCACAGTGTTCCCTGCAGGAGGCTGGAGACTTCCCCGCCTCAACCCTGCAGGGTTTTGCTTTTTTTCTTAAAAGAAGACAGTCTCCGGGGTGATGCGAAGAGACAAAGCCAACAGAGGGGCAGCGGCACGGTGGGCCCAACACAACGTCTACTCAACCCACGGGTCGGCCACCGCCTCAGGGATGGAGGGAGCTCAGCTTCTGAATACGACATTGCTCCCATACCTCAGGCCCTTTGTCCCTCAAGCTCAAAATCCAGCCATCTCTCACTCACCTTCCTTCCATTTCCACCTATGCCGTGCCCAGTGTGGCGACGCCGATGCCGGTGGCCCACCAGAAACCCAAGACCGACTCTGAGCCCCGAACCCGGAGGAAGGCTAAGCCTCACGGAACCCAACAGGAAACTGGCATCACCGAAAGTGACTAATCCCCGCTCCTCGTCCACGCTGCCTGTGGTCTGTAAAATTGAAGCCGATGTCTAAGGTAATTATCTCCTTCCCCCACAGCCAACTGTGGACTCGGGAAGTGGGGGCCGGGGGCATGTGGGAAGTTGGGGGCCGCCCCAACTCACCTCTGGCATAAAGTGGCATCCAAGAGTTGCGACCTGGGTTTGCCTCAGCTTGCATTCTTCTCGCTAAAGATTGGGTGGGGTTAGAAAGGGGTAAGGGGAAACTGAGGAGGGGCGGGCACAGTCACCCAACCCCATGGGCATGAGGACCCCCCGACCCTTCCCATCTTACTTTGGGTTGGGTTTCAGAAACCGCTTCCATCCAAGCACTCATCTTCCATGAGACAGACAAATGTCCAAAAAACTTTTGTTTTTTATTAAACCTTGTAGTACAAACCTGAAAAGTAAACAAAAACTGGCAATAAACAACATGAAGTCTTTCCTTACAAGGAAAGAGAGCAGAGCAGCGCTAATAAATTAAATGTCAAACTGTAAGCCATAGTCAGAAGTTTACTGTCCAAAAGAGGGGAAAAAGTACACAGCAAGGACATAAAAATTGGACAACCACATTGGAAAACACTCGACTCTGTTTATGTTCTTGTTAAATATTCCAAAACAGTTCAGTCTTCTGCAACAACAACCAACAGATTGTATTCTAGGACTTTCCTGACAGTCTTCTCCTGGCAAGCTCAGTGCAATATGGGTAGCTACGGTATTGTGCGATTCAATTATGAAACAAAGAACAGTTTGTGAAAACATTTTTCCCTTTTTTATTCCACACATACTGTACACACAACCGGAAATGGGAACCGCTACTCCATTATTATTTTTTTGTTGTTCAGTGATGTAAGCAGCACTTATAAATGTTACAAGAAAAACCCTGTAAGCATCCAAACCAACCGATGAAGAAACTGAAATGTAAGGCTTTTCTTCATCTTGTCTCTTCACCCCACTCACCCCATCCCACCCACACCCCCACCAAGAAAAAAGCTCAAGTATTTAAAACAATTTACAGGCTTATGTACAAAAGGGATGTGATCTTTTTCCTCTGTTGTTACAACATGAACAAAAAGAAAACAAGGAGGAACGCAAATGCAGTTTCACATTCAAAAAAGAACTACGCAGGTTTCCTAGTGGCTCTAAAATGTGATCTGAGAATGAAACAAATTCCAAAAGAAAGGTTAATGCTGACTGTGTGAAGCTGTGAACCAACAGCAGTGGAATGGAATGTTTGTTAGAAAGATTGCACATCTATGACAAAGAAGCACTTACGGCTTCAATCGCTTGGTTTTTTTTTTTTGTCCTTTTTTTTCCTCCACTTAAGGATGCTATTGAAGGGTGGTTTTTTTTGATAAAGTAGCCAACAGCACCAAAAAAATAACAAGAATAGATTTCCTAATGAAATCAGGCACAGTTTTCCCTCCTATGACTCCCCCAAGGCAGGCAGTGTTTTCTTCCCTCTTTTTTTTTCTTTTTTTTTTCCCTTAAACAGAATGCATAGTGATGCTGGTAAAAAAGAACCTAGTCACTCCCAATCTCATCATTTTTGCCTACAGTCAGGGAACAGAGTCTGTTTTCAGCTGCCAAAACCTCCTAAAGAGAAAAGAATGGGTCTCCTCCGATTAAAAAAAAAAAAAAAAAATTACTAAACTCATCTTGCACGTGACAAAAGAAAAGACAGCCAAAGTAAAGCAATTTCTTTCAAGTTTTTTTTTGTCTCCTATCCCTTTTCTCTCTAGAAAATCTGCTCACATGACTGGAGAACAAATTAGAAAACACATCAAACTTCAACCTACTCAAAAATGGGTTAAAAGCCTTTTTCCCCCACTTACCAAAACAAAACAAAACAAAACAAAAAACAACCAAAAAACCCAAAAGACAAAAACAAAACGAAACAAAACAAAAATTCCTTAGCTGGGGGGCGGGCAATACAAATTAGTATCTCATCTGTCCCCTCGGCGGTTTTAAAACAGTGAATATACGGCAGTCTCCAAAATCCGACTGCAGTATCTAACTATCCTAAGTACAAAAAAATTCAACAGTTTAATGCTAAAACAAAATTAGTTCTCTAAAACCAGAAGAAAGTCTTCTTTAGAGCTAGTGCAAAGACAGCTTGTATTCTACAGCAAGTACTCCAAACTAGGATATAATAATTACAAAAAATATATATAAATTGACAGCATGAGTGTTGGCATTTCAGGATGAACTTGCAGCACTTTTGGATGAGCTGGAGGAGGTCAGCCGGGCGGGGGGCACATCCACCGTGGCTCGCTTGCGGGGGCCTCGTTTGGGCGGCGGCTTGCTGAGACGGTGCTCGACACTGCCGTTCTTCCTGGACGCCTTCCCGCAGATCTGATTGACCAGGCTGATGATCTGTTCCTGGGCACCGGGTGGGAGAGGGAGACCACGGCATCAGCGAAGAGGAGGAGGAGAAGGTCGTGGGAGTTTCTGGGCCCACGTGAGGGAGCGCAGAGGGACTGGAAGCTGGCAGGCAGAATCGGACGTGGGGGCTTTCTGCCCACCCTGTTCCATCTGCCCAGATAGACCAGGCCTGCCCGGTTCAAAGGGTCCTGTGGTCAGCGGGCGAGTAGCCAGGCCTTGGGTAGATGGAGCCTGGGACTCCCACACCAGCCTGGCAAGGGAACCAGGGGGTGCCTGGCTGCCCCCACAACTGGCTTGCAAAGCGTGGTTACCCGGAGTCCCCTCCCTCCCTGGACTGGGGCGGTTTCTCTTTCGGGGAACAAACAATGCCCCTACTGACACTGTGAAACTTGTCCTCAATCCCCAGGGTGCTGCACAACTCCAACAAGCCTTGGCTGGGACCCCAAGGCCGCCCAAGGATGCCTCCTCTTCTCTCTCTTCCCTCTCACCAGGGTCCTCCCATCATCCCGGGCTCTGAAAGCTCAGGAGAAAGGGAGCGGTAGGCTTCCCGGCTTGGGAAGGGGGTGAGCCACCAGGGGAAATTCAGTCAATTGTATTTATTGAGTACTTACTGTGTGCAGAGCACCGTACTAAGTGCTTGGAAAAGTACGATACAACAGGAAACAGTGACATTCCCTGCCCACAACAAGCTCACAGAGTGCAGAAGCCAATAAAGGCTTGGCCACAGTGGGCCAGAGATAAGGGCCAGCGTGGCTCTGCCCTTCAATCAATCAATCAATCATATTTACGGAGCACTTACTGTGTGCAGAGCACTGTACTAAGCGCTTGGGAAGTACAAGTTGGCAACATATAGAGACGGTCCCTACCCAACAGTGGGCTCACAGTCTAGAAGACTTCTAGAAGAATGGCCCTTCGCCATTCTGCCTCTGCCAGCTCCACAGAGGCACGCAGCAGGAGGCCTCAGTGAGGTCCAGGCCTCTGCTCAGAATGCAGGCAACTGCCACAGCCAGACACAGGGAATATCGAGCTGAGGGTGGGCATCGCCTAGGCGGTGGCGGGCGGCAGGGAAGGGGGGAACGATCAAAAAAGAAGCATCTAGACCGAAGTTCGGATGGGACTACAGTCTAAGGGCAAGAGCAGAGCAGAGCAGACCATGGGTATCAGACCTCAGACAAGGGATCACAGTCCTGGGCAGGAGCAGGCTCAGACACCCAAGAGTTCCACGACCCAGCCAACCGGGCAAAACGCCATCATTATTATTAAGGCCGAGGTGCCAGACAACAAGACCCCCTCCCACTGGACACATACCTCCTAATTCCCTAAGGGCCCTGGCCTGGAGCACCCCAGGGGCTCCCCAGACCTGGCCACCAGCCGGCCCCCAGGCTGCTGCATTCGCCGGCACTAACCTCGTCATAGCGGTACATCAGCTTCAGACCCCGACAGGACTTCTGCTTCTCCACGTGATGCAGAGCACACTCAAGGCAGAACACGACATTTTCGTTTTCCTGCACTACCTGGGAAGCAAAACAGGAAAGCGTTCTGGTTCGAGGGAAACGTGGAGTACCCGGGCAGGGAGCCCCTCGCCACCACCTGGGCTCAGCAATGCATTGTGGGAGAGTATAATAATAATAATGGTATTTGTTAAGCGCTTACTCTGTGCCAAGCACTGTTTTAAATGCTAGGGTAGACAGAGGGTAATCAGGTTGTCCCATGAGCGGCTCACAGTCTTAATCCCCATTTTACAGATGAGGTAACTAAGGCCCAGAGAAGTGAAATGATTTGCCCAAAGTCACAGAGCAGACAAGTGGCAGAACAGGGATTAGACGCATGTCCTCTTACTTCCAAGCCCGGGCTCCTGCCTCCCTCCTTCCCTGGGCTTGGTGCGAAGGCCGCTGGGGGGGGACAGGAGGAGGGCAGAGTAGTGCATCATGGGAGGCGAAGGGTTTGATTTCAGCTCAGAGCTAGCCTGGCCAGTGTACAATGTCCACCAACTCCTAAAGCTCCAGGGAGGAAAGAGGTGTGTGGTCACTCGAGAGGGCAAGTGGGACATGTCTCTGTTGACCATTCTGGGTGATGGCGGGAGGTGAGGGGTGGGCTGCTCTCCCGCTCCGAGTCCAGGCCCAGCCCGAATCCTCCTCTGGTGGTGCCAGTTTGGCTGGGGAGGAAGAGGATGGGGCACACATCCCAGGCGGATCCTGCCATACAGCAGGTCTGGGGGCTGAGAGAAATGAGACCTGGTCCAGACAAGGTCAGGCTGCAGGTAAGAAGATCTTCCTGGCAACAGGACGGCCTCCATTGGGGGCAGCACCTCCACCTAGCTGGGGGAGCTGGGCAGCAACAGCCCAGTGGCCCAGTTGCCCACAACTCTGATCCACAGCCCAGAGCAGTTTGCCGATGTTGGCCCTGTCTCCTGGAGTCATGACCCTGCCACAGAATTCCCAGTGTTCCCTTTCAGCTCTAGGGCCGGGGGGACGGAGGGCAGACGGGTGGCCACCAGAAAACGGCTCTGCCAAGCCCCCTGCTGCGGGAAAGGCTGGAGAGGGAAGAAAACGCTGCTCTGCCTGCAGGGAGCACATCTACCAAGTATGGCATGGTCCTCTCTTGAGTGTTCAGGATAGTGCTCTGTTTACAGTATGCGCTCAGTAAATCCCACAGAAGGATGGACTGGTCAATTGGTTTGCCATCTGACAGAAGCAGCGTGGTTCAGTGGCAAGAGCCCAGGCTTTGGAGTCTGAAGTCATGGGTTCGAATTCCGGCTCTGCCAATTCTCAGCTGTGTGACTTTGGGCAAGTCATTTCACTTCTCTGGGCCTCAGTTCCCTCATCTGTGACTGTGAGTATCAGGAGGGACAATCTGATCACCTTGTAACCTCCCCAGTGCTTAAAACAGTGCTTTGCACAGAGTAAGCATTTAATAAATGCCATCATCATTATTATTATCTGCTGTGTGGCTGGGAGTGGCCCAGCCCACCTTCCTGTCCCACCCCTGCCTTGGTGCCTCCGCACCCCGGGGCGGGGCTCGCTCACCATGGACAGGTAGCACAGGTGCTGGCAGATCTGGCAGCGCCGCTCAGACGTCTCCAGCTGCAGCCATTTTCGAGGCTTTTTCTTGCCATCCGCCGCCGAGCCGCCGCCACAACCACCGCCGCCACCGCTGCCGTCGTGGCTGCCGTAGCGCGCCGAGGAGTGGAGGCCGGCTTCAAACAGCTGCCGTCGCTGCCGCAGCTCCGTGTCCCTGCCCGGACAGAGACCGCGCGGCCCCCGTCACCGGTCCGCTCGCCCCGGCCCCGCCGCGGTCTCCGGGCAGGCAGTCCGACCGACCGGCCGGCCCCAAGGCGACAAGACCCTGGCTCCGCCGCTGTCCCTCCACCCCGGAGACTCCCCCGCCAGCCCACCCATCCTAAGACAGAGAGCCCGTGGGCATGGCGGAGCTCATGCATGTGCGCCCGTGGGCACACACAGAGACCAAGACCACTTTAAACAATGCTTGCAGTTAACGGGCTATTTGTCAACACGCCAGCCAGCATCGGAGCGGCGGCGGAAAGCGGAGCGCTGGCCATCGGCGCTCGCCGGGCCTCTCCCCTGGGCGCAGGGGATCCGGCCAGCGGGCGCCGCTACAGGGTGGGAGAAGAAGAGACAGTTACACAGCAAGCCGAGCCCCAGGACACAGGCCCGTTGGCTCCAGGGGCCGCTCAGACAAGTGCCCCAGGCCCTGGGGTGGGCAGAAAGGGAGGTGGGGGTGGGGAGAACCCCTCCCCATGTGTAGGCTCCCGCTGAGATCCATCCCGCGTTCAGCTGTCCGTTCCTTGGGGTCGTGACCCTCGCCGGGAGTCCCGCTCCCCTAGACGGCATCTGTCCCTCGGCCACGGGAGGAGGAGGCCAGCCTCAGTGCTCACCGGGGTCAGGCGGATACCCCCAGCCTGCTGCCCGGGACAGCCGGAGGTAAGGTGGTCCCGGGGCAGTCTGCAGAGCATCTCTCTGGGGAGGCCAGGAGCCAGCCGTTACCTGAGCTCGTCCAGAAGCGCGGAGATTGTGCTGAGAGCGGGGCCGTTCTCCTTCTTGGCTTCCACGGTGGCGATCTGGTACAGTAACTTCTCCATGGAGAATGGCTTGGCGATGTGCCGGCGCTTCATCTCCTGAAGGGAGCGGCACGGCGTCAGGCCGGCGCAGCCGGGAGCGCGGGGAGCCAGATCCTGCCGGGGAGGAGGAACGGGGGGCACGCACGCCCACCGTGGCCTGGGCCTCCTGCCCGGCAGGAGAGGAAGGAGAGGCTTTACTGTCCAGAGGGGAGAGGTCACAGAAGATGGCCGCAGGACGTAAGGGGGGATGGGGTGGTCTGTCATCGCAGAGGAGGCACAGCCCTGGACCCAAGGTGGGCCGTCACCAGCCTCCCTCAATCTCAGTTCCCTCATAATAATACTAATGACTGTATTTGTCAAGCGCTTACTATGTGCAAAGCACTGTTCTAAGTGCTGGGGGGAATACGAGGTGATTAGGTTGTCCCACTTGGGGCTCACAGTCTTAATCCCCATTTTCCAGATGAGGTAACTGAGGCTCAGAGAAGCTAAGTAACTTGCCCAGGGTCACACAGAAGATGTGGTGTAGCCAAGATTAGAACCCATGACCCCAGACTCCCAAGCCTGGGCTCTTTCCATTGAGCCACGCTGCCTCATCTGCAACCTGGGGATAAAAATCCACCCACTTAGATGGAGAGCTTCATACGGGACAAGGACCATGCTTAATAATAATAATAATAATAATAATAGTGGTATTTGTTAAGTGCTTACTGTGTGCAAAGCACTGTTCTAAGCGCTGGGGGGATACAAGGTGATTAGGTTGTCCCACGAGGGGCTCACAGTCTTAATCCCCATTTTACAGATGAGGGAATTGAGGCCCAGAGAAGTTAAATGACTTGCCCAAAGTCACACAGCAGACAAGTGGCAGAGCCAGTATTAGAACCAAACCCAGGCTCTTTCGACTGAGCCACACTGCTTCTCTGATTACCCTGTATCTACCTCAGTGCCTCACAGGGTGGTTGGCGCACAGTTAGCACTTAAGAAACGCCGTCGTGATAATTCATTTCTATTAGATGGGGCAACTGGCAGGCCGGAAAACAGCTTCTGAGCCCACCCAGTGGGAAGGCTACTAAGGACGTAAAAGACGATCCTCCCTGTTCGCTATAGGAGTGGGGAGGGAGGCGCTGATCGTTTACTTCACTTCACTTCTCTGGGCCTCAGTTCCCTCATCTGGAAAATGGGGATTGGGACTGTGAGCCCCACGTGGGACAACCTAATTGTCCTGTATCTCCCCCAGCGCTTAATACAGTGCGTGGCGCATAATAAGCGCTTAACAAATACCATTATTATTATTATTATTATTACTTTATTATTATTATTATTATTATTACCCCGCAGGAGGAGCCGGATAGCAAGTACCCTGTCTCCCTAAGGGCTCTGTCCAGTGCTGGGGAGGGGTCCCTGGGGTGCGGGGTCCCTGGGGCGCGGGCCCGCCTTACCTTGGCCGTTTCAAAACCCATACTTGTCCACTGGGTGGTAGCAAAGTGCACAGTTTCAGAAACGCTGTAGCCGCAACACACTTTAGACACAAAGGATCCCGGGAAACAGACCACAAACTGGCCACTTTGCTGTACAGTACGATGCACTTTGATGCCCTCCTTGCACAGCACCTCCGGGGAGATCTGGTTGGGGGGGAAACGGGGGAAATGAGAAGCTGGCCTAGCGGGACAACCCAGAGGATGGGGGGTTATTCCTGCGGGAGGGCCTGACTCCTAGCTACATTCATTCAATCGTATTTATTGAGCGTTTACTGCGTGCAGAGCACTGGACTAAGCACTTAGGTTCTGCCCCGCACCTGCTGGATGACCAGAAGCTGGTCACTTAACAGCTCTGTACCTCGGTTTTCTCCTCTATGAAGTGGGGCTGAAACACCCACTGTCCTCACACCGGGAGCTTTATGTGGGGCAGAGACTGTGTCCGATTTGAATAATAATGATGGTATTTGTTAAGTGCTTACTATGTGCAAAGCACTGTTCTAAGTGCTGAGGATACAAGGTGATCAGGTTGTCCCACGTGGGGCTCACATTCTTAATGCCAATTTTACAGATGAGGTAACTGAGGCACAGAGAAGTTAAATGACTTGCCCAGAGTCACACAGCTGACAAGTGGTAGAGTCAGAATTACAACCCATGACCTCTGACTCCCAAGCCTGTGCTCCTTCCGCTGAGCCACGCTGCTTCTCTGAATCTTGGGTCCACCCTAGAGCTTGGTACACAGTAAATGCCTCATAAATATCATTACCATTCTGTTCACTCTCAAATGGTTTGGAATTGGGGTGGTCCGGAATGACCTCTGGCTCTTTCCAATCCTAGGATTGTAAGACCCAGGAGCAGTTTTTCATTAAAGATTTGATGGTGATCCTTTGAGAAAACAAATGATCGTTCCTAGTGGCAATCATTAAGTCTGCGGTTTAAAGGGTGGTAGCTCCCGGGATTGAGCAGGAAGCAAAAAGCTGGGGAGGTGAGGGAGACGGGGCCCTACGGGCAGCCATGCTGCCCGGTTGCCTATTCGCCTGCCCAGCCCAGGGTCCCTTGAGAGGAGGGAAGGCGGCGGGCCAGCTGCAAGCAGATGGGACTGAGCGGTCCCCAGCTCCGACGCCAGCCCTTGCCCTGCCCCGGGCACCCGGCCGGCCCCGGCGGCTGCTGGGACCATTCATCTGTCTCCCCTTCATTTGGGGACTCCAGCACCAGCAGCAGAGGTCGGCGGCAAACATGCCTGCCCTGCGCCATCTTTGGAAATAAGACAAAAGAGGGCTCTCCCGGTTTCACACTGCCGGGCACCGAATGCTGCAGCGACAGGGAGCTGGGCCAGACGGAGACAACTCTCCTGCCCTGCCCCTATTTCACAAGACCCTGTGACTCAGAGTCCCCTGGTTTTCTAGGGGTGGGGCAGGGAGCAGGGTGACATGCTGGCATGACAGCGTGGCTGGCAGAGGCCTGCAGGCTCTGGCTGTGCCGAGGAGCGTGGGGCGGGTGGACCCCCCCAACCCCTGGCAACATTGATGACTTTCCCAAGCCAGAGCCCTTCCCTGGGGATACGTGCTGTGTGCTTTGCACCCAGTAAGTGCCCTCTCAACCTCCCGGGGCCCCCGAAGCCCAGGTCAGTGACTCGGCCTGGGAGATGGGGATTGGGCCTGGGCCGCGGGTTCGAGTACCCCGGAGCCAGCGGCCCCGCTGGACGTACCATGACGTTACTTTCAAGCATCTCCAGGCCCGGGGTGCCATTGGCTTGTAGCAGGGTGTGGACCACATCATCAAGCTTGTTCTCTTCCTCAGCAGGAATGCAATACCTGGTCAGGGGAGGGGGAGGGAGAAAACAGAGGCCATGAGGATGCAGCCCATCGCCCCCTGCCCCCTTATCAGCGCGTCCACTGAATACATCCTGGCACAAAGCCCCACCCCTAAGTCTCCAGGGTCAGCGCTATGGGCTGGCAAGCGAAATGGCTCCACAACCCCGTGCCCAGCTGACACAGGGCTGCCTTGCCCACCAACCACGGGCTCCATCACCAGCCTGGGGCCTTCCCACCTATGGGGCAGGGGATGTCTCCTTGAGAAGGGGGACATATTGAATGGGTTCTGGCCCAAATGAATCACCCCAGTAAGAGGATAGCATTGTTGCCATGGAAATAAAGCGGTGAGGTTACACTGGGAAACTGTATGATGAAAGCAACTAGCAAATGGTTCTTGGTTAAAAAAAAAAAGTCCTCATAGGTATCCTGTGGCACTTAACAGCTAATGATTTCAGAATCCTGGGACCCTGTGTATTGGGCCCATAATAAGAAAAATGGTAATAATAATAATGGTATTGGTTAACCACTCACTATGTCAAATGCTGGGGTAGATACTCATTATTCAGGTAGGACACAGTCCCTGCCCCTCAAGGACCTCAGTCTAAGTAGGAGGGAAAACAGGAATTGAATCCCCATTCTTCAATTGAGGAAACTTAGGCCCAAAGAAGTGACTTTGCCCAAGGTCTCACAGCAGGTAAGTGGTGGAGCTGAAATGAGGTCCCAGGCTCCCAGACTCCCATTCCCGTGCTCTTTCCAACAGGCCATGTTGCTTCCCAAGAACTAGCTGGGTCCTGAACTCAGGTTAATCCTAATGCCCACACCTGGTCTTCAAAGCAGTCTTGGAAATAGCCACTCATCTGCTTCCACTCCTAGATTGTAAGTTTGCTGTGGGCAAGGAAATGTGTCTGTTATCCTATACTCTCCCAAGCACCTAGAACAGTGTTCTGTACACACTAAGCACTCAATAAATATGACTGACTTTGACTCCCAATGCACCTCCACACAGAAGAGCAGGCAGGTGGGACAAACTGATCTGGGAGGCTGTGTTAAAAACACAGAGGAGGAGAACCGCGGATGTCAAAAGATACACAACAGTGTCTTGCCTCAAGGGGACGGGCCGTCAGTAGACAGAAGGACAAAGCTCCAAAGGATCAAAGTCGGCTGTTCAAATAAGACCGTTCATTTTTATGTATTTAGCTGGGGTTCCACCCGCAAAGAGCAGAAAGTCCCTGGGACTTTACGAAAGAGCAACACAAGGCAGGCTTGAACACCAGGAAGGCCGTTGGCATCTCTCAAAATCGCACCCCAAGCTACTATTCTAGCCCTTGGGAGACCAGAGACCCAGGGCTCTAAAACCTCTCTCTCCCCTGTTCTAGGTGGGCAGCAATCAAACTCTCTGGTAACCAAACAAAGCGCGTGTACACATGTTCTCAGGGTGGGAGGACAAACTTTGAATGGAACAGAGAGAGATCCAGCCTACTTACCAAATACAATCAGCACCAGTGTGTAAGTAGTCAATGTATGGAAGGTGATTTTGGTCTCGAGACCAGCATGAGGTAGAAAAGACCATGCCAATATTTAGCCAGGGAATTGTCACTCCTAAAACGAAAGAGTTTTCTGAGAATTAGATGGCTTTCCCCCAGAAACCACACCCAGAAACCAGCTACCCTTCCATTTCCCCATCCCCAAAATGGATGCCAAAAAGGAGGTGGAAGTGGACAGTTCTCCATTTCCCGGGGTCTGCATCTTCTCCCAGTGCTGTAAAGAATGGGCTTCAGAAGCAGGGATGTGCCCAGCCCCAACCTGGCTCTGTAGTGTGCTGTGGGAATTCCGGGAATGCCCACGGGTCAGGGACCAAGAGGAGGATGACCCAAACCAGCCCTTTCCCAGTCACCCATGGGCGTCTTTGTGAGGGCGAGCAGAGGAGAGCAGAGCAGAGCAGAGCCGAGCAGAGCAGAGTGCCGTCCTCACTGCTTTGGAAACAAGCTTCTCAGAAGAGGGTGGGACGACCCTCCCTGTGCTCTGGGATTTCAAGGTGGCTGTTTACTTGTTTTGACGTAAATACACCTACAATTCTATTTATTTACACTGATGCTATTGATACCTGTTTACTTATTTTGATGTCTGTCTCCCCCCTTCTAGACTGTAAGCCCACTGTGCGTAGGGATTGTCTCTGTTGCTGAACTGTACTTTCCAAACGCCTAGTACAATGCTTTGCACACAATAAGCATTCAATGAATACGAATGAGAGAAGGTAAGTGACTGTTGCCAGGTTCCTTAATGTGGCATGTGGGGTCTGGAGCTAGCTTACCAGGCACAGCACCAAGATGACGCAGGATGGAGCCTGTGTTATTGGGAAGGACTGTAAGATTCCATCCATGCCTAAAGCAGAAGATCACAAAGATGGAGTCATTAGAAAGCCTCCTTCCTCCCACCCCGGCCCCAGAATCCCAGGTGTACACGATGGGGCAGATCCCAACTTCACCTTGAAAACGGTTCCGATTTCCCCACCGGAAAGCCACTCCCGTGCGTGTTGGTATCCACTTTCCCGCAATGCACTGCCACGTGGCAATCTTTCTGTTCCACTAACCTCCAGTACTCTTGCTGAAAGAGAGAGGGAGAGGGACATGCCCATATACATATCTATCTATGCACAGGAGGCAGGGGAACCGGGTTCAAATCACAACTCCTAAACTTGCCTGCCTTGTGACTTTGGGCAAATCACCTCACTTTTCCGGACCTCGGTTTCCTCATCCACTAATCGAGGATAAAATACTTAATTCTCTCTCCTTAAATCATGAGTTCCCTCTGGTAATCAGTGGGATTATCTCCCATCTACCTCAGCGCTTAATAAACATCATTATTTGTATTACTACTACTAATAATAATTGTGGTATTTGTGTTAAGCATTTACTATGTGCCAGGCCCTGTTCTAAGTGCTGGGGTAGATTCAAGGTAATTGGGTTGGCCACAGTCCCTATTTCACATAGGGCTCACAGTCTTAATCCCCATTTTACAGACGAGATAACTGGGGCACAGAGCAGTTTGAATGACTCGCCCAAGGCCATACAACAGACAAGTGGCAGAGCTGGGATTTGAACCCAGGTCTTTCTGATTCCCAGGCCTGTGCTCTAACTACTAGAGCATGCTGCTTCTGCTACTACTATTGCAGTTGCCTGCCAGAGGTGGAGAACTTGGGTCTGTGATAGACGGATGGAGTCAGAGTTGCCCCGAAGCAACTTCTGTGGCCACATTTGTGTTGGGGTTGCCCCTGGGGCCCAGGACCCCGAGAGGTTAGCCTGTTGACAAGGAAGCAGGAAAACGAAAGCTGAAAGACTTAACCGAGAACATGAGTTCTTCTGCCGGAGGCTCCTGCTCCAGCCTGGGCACGGCTTAGCCTGGATCAGGATGGCATGGACCCGGAGTGGAACCAAGCAGAAAACTGTTGCAAACCACACTCACTGGCCAGGGCCCAAGGGAACTCACACTCTCCCTTTGCCAATCTTCTCTTGAATGTTCTCTCCCCAAAATGGTGACACCAGGAGAGGACTTATCATCCCAGGGAGGGCGGGGAGGGAGGGGTGGAATTTCTTCCCAGCATCCTCCTCGACAGCATCGACAGCCCCTCTCTGCCCACTGCAGAGAGTCACAGTTATAGTGTGCTCTCCCAAGCGCTTAGTACAGTGCTTTGCACATAGTAAGCGCTCAATAAATACAAGTGATTAGACAGCACCACCAATAAGTTCTCTTTCAGCATGAGGTTCAGAGCAACTTGGGAAAGATCACGGGAGTTGTTTTTTTTTAACCATTGCAAAAGCAAGAAATGGAAAACACCAGAGACCAAGGGTACATGGCAATAAAAAGAAGAGCTGTAAAGCACCAGGCCCTGATTCTTCGCTAGCACACATCACCTCTCCAACCAAGTCCAGATCACGCTTGCCTGGGAGCCTCTTTCCTCTTCTTCCTGAACCCCGGCTCTCACCTCTATTTCAGCCGTGGCTGGTTCCTTGTTGAAGCACATGCTCATGATGTTTCTTGCCGTTCGGTAAAAGGTGGTTAAAGAAACGGACCTTCCCTGAAATCAGAGCAATCTCCATGTGAACGCTAACCGACACCCAGCCCCGCCGCCCCACTCCACAAACCCAGATGCTTTGGGAATGTTTTTGGCGAATTCTGGCTGTAATTAAACGGGGGGCTGGGGTCACCTGTTTGAGAGATTCCCTGCTACGGAGGACTGCTGTGGGGCTGGTACATCTGAGCAAAGACTCCTCCAAACAAGAATGGCCATGCCCAGCTGGACACACAGCAACAATGTGAGGGGTGACCAGGTTTGCTCTTTGAAGCCTCCACTGTTTGCCCCCCAGGATTCACAATCGACAGCGTCCACTTGGAGCCTGGGGCTCCAAGTGCAAAGAGCAATTTACTCATCCCTGTCCACGGGGATACATGGAAATTACCCCAAAGACAAATGCCTCGGGGTTGGTTTGCAATAATGATAATTTATAACCTTGGTACCTGTTATGAATGATATAAACTATAAATCATATATGAATATAAGTTATATATGAATCACTAAATGAGAAGCTCGCTGTGGGGAGGGAATATGCCTGTTATCTTGTACTCTCCCAAGTGCTTAATACAATGCTCTGCAAACAATAAGTGCTCAATAAATATGAATGACTATTAAGTGTCTACTCTGGCCAAGCACTGTACTAAACACTGGGACAGGTACAAGATAATCAGGTCAGATACAATCCCTGTCCCACATGGGGCTCACGGTCCAAGTAAGGGAGTACAGGTATTGAACCCCCATTTTACAGATGAAGAAACGGAGGCATGGAGAAGTGAGGTGACTCGCCCAAGGTGTCAGAGCAGGCAGGTGGCAGAGTCAGGATTAGAACCCAGGTCCTCTGACTCCCAGGCCCTAGTTCTTTCCACTGGGCCATGTTGCTTCCTAATGTTTACTCCTAACTCCAGCTGAACGGGCGACTGAATGCCCTGAACTGTCCGAGTGCTCTTGGGCTGTTTGATCACTGGGAGTTCGTTGACAATCCTGGGACGTGAAGGCCTTGGATATGAGTTGGGCAGGAGGCACCGGTCTGCAGAACATTTCAGCAGAACTCAAACGTTTTCCCTAGGGATCCTTGGGATCTCCGTTCAGAGCTGTCACACAGCAGCCAAGCGATTTACGGTCTGGGGCCACACCTTGCTATCAATCAGTGGCATTTACTGAGTGCTTACCGTGTGCACAGCACTACACTAAGCACTAGGGAGAGTACTATATAAGAGAGTTTGTAGACAAGTTCCCTGCCCACAGTCTAGATGGCTTACAGATTTACAATCTCGCTATCTGACCCTGCTGGCCGGCAGGGCCCGAGGAGAGTGGGGCGGGCAGCTCCCCTCACAGGTAGCCTGGCTTCTATTTGCACTTCCCCAACTGTCCTAGCTTATTCCCTCCACTTCCAGCCAGGAAGGGGTTCTCTCACCTTGTCAGGACACCCCATCTACACATAGGATGGGGGCGGGAATCAACAGATCACCCACCCGCCTGTGCTCTACCCTCCAGCCTGGACAAATCTTGGGGCACAAGCTGAGGATGGGGAAAAAGTCAGATGAGAAAACTCAGGTGACTTGCCCAAGGTCAGCAGCAGCCAAGTGGCGGAGCCAGCACTGGAACCCAAGTTTCCTGACTCCTAGCCCGGTTCTCTTTCCACTAGGCCCTGCTGCTTTCTGTCTTGGAAGAAGGAGTGGTGGGTGGCTTGTGTTTAACCGCACTTGGAAGATGAGGCGAAAACATCACGTGGGTTCAGGTGACACCTGCTGCCTCTCAACCATCAACAGCAACGTGGGCTTGGCCGGCAGGATCGGGGAACACCGGGAAAGTCCCAGGGCGTGAAAAAGCAGGAAGTGGGGCAGGATATAAACAGCGGGAAGCCTGGGATGGGTTTGGGGAAGGGAGCAGATGGAAACACTTATACAACTCGTAAAGCACAGGAAGACCTGGAGTGGACACAGTGCTCTCCTAGCCTGTGGGCACTGTGTTGGCAGATTCCTGTGGTGGGGATCATGCCTGCTGTAGCCCTCCGTAGGCCTTGGGATCCTGGGATGCACCAAGGCCAGGCAAGCCCATGCAGGTCCCCATACTCACAGCCTGACCAGAGAGCACAGGAACCCCCGGTGCCCCAGGAGTTTAGAGGGCATCTGGCCCACTGCGGCCTGGGTGGGAGATTGGCAGGAGACTGCAGGCCGCTGGAAGACCAGTCCGGGATGCCAGGAGAGGCCCCGCGTTCTGGGGAAGGGACGGACGGAGGGACGGAGCGGTGGCCACCCTTACCTTATAGATGCACTTGTGGAAGTCGCCGAGGACCCCTTTCTCCTTCTCCTCGACGACCTCCTTTTCCTGAGCAAAGAGCCTCCGCCTTCCGGTCTTGAGCAGCGCCATATCCACCTCCTTGAGCTTGTTCCGGAAGCCGTTCTCGTGGGCGGGGCCATGGATCAGCCCGTTCTTGGGCTCGAAGCGGGGCAGGGCGTGGAGCCGGTGGTAGGCGTTCTCCGAGTGGCCCTCCAAGGGGCCTCGGCGCTTCTCCAGGCTCTCCTTCTCCAGCAGCACCTCCTTCTCCAGGCGCCGGTGCTCCTCGGCTGACAGCGAGTCGTAGGAAAGCAGGTACTGGCAATAGGCTTCCTGCAGCTTGGCCAGCCGGTCCTGGGCCGTTTTGGGGATGCGCAGCAAGTCCGCCAGTTTGTTCCATTTTTTGAGATCAGTCACTTGCTGCATGCCACCCATCTCGTTAATCAGCTGGAAAAAGCAGGCCAGGTCCAGCTCACAGCCACCTGCGGGGTGGTGGGGAGGGGCGGTGGGAGGGGGGAAATGGAAAAGTCTTTGAGACATGTGCATGGGGGGGTTGGGCGGGCAGATAGACTGGGGAAAGCAACCTGCCCTGTGCCCCCAACAGATTCCCAGGGACCGGATTATCCTCCCCATCACTCTGGGAGGGCAGGGAGGGCAAGGGCTGTGAGCCTCCTTTGGGCACAGTGCCCACCCACCTGCCACCCCCCTTGGACTCGGCCCCTCTACCCCAGCAGAGAGGCCCAGGGGGCAGTCAGCTCGGCCCCCCAACCACCTGTAGACCTGTGGCTCTGTGACACACAGAAGCATGATGCCTTCCTTGGGACGCTTCCTGGTTCCAAACCAGTCCCCCACGGCACCACTTACCCAGTCGGCTGCCCCTAAACACCCCCGGCTGGCCGGTGGGCCGCACCCGGTCTCCGGAGCCCAGAAAGACTGTGAACCTCGGCTCCTCAGTGGGGACCTCTGCTGTTCCACCTCTCCTCTACCATGTCACCTCAGGGTCCCAGTCCCCTCACCCGGGCTCGATGCTCGACAGGATCATGGGGTTCGTTCAGGGCAGCAGCAGTGGTTTCTCCCCTCAAAAGCCACTGCTTCCCAGTCTGCAGTACGGTTGTGTAGGGGAAGTGGGGATGAGGATGAACACCAAGGTGTGCGTGTATATGTGTGTATATGTGTGTGTATATGGAGGGGGATGACCCTGGCTCTCACTACACCCCAGGGGAGGGGTGCAGGGATGAGGCCTTAGGTGTCTACAAACTCAGTTGTCCTCTCCCAAGCACGCAGTGCCACAATCTGCACACAAGAGTGTAAACTCTGTTAGGGCAGAGATCATGTCTACCAACTCAGTTGTACTCCCTGAAGCACAGAGTAAAGTGCTCCGTAAACAATAAATGCTCAGTCAATGCCACTGACTGGCTGATTGCCTGAGTTAGTGAGGAGGACCTTCAAGGTTGGCTCAGTTGCAGGACGGCTGCCATTCTGTTGCCCAGATGAAGCTCTAAGAAAACTCTTGGCTAACCCTAACTGGTAAAAAAATGAACTTGACGATCACAGACAAAGGGCCCAGGGTTGGGGGCATTTACTGGGAAGTGAAAGACACTTCCTGTTTCATACCTCTGGCACCCAAACCCAGCCTCTCCGGGCCTCTGCCAGCACGTGTTGGGCCGGGCCGGGAGCCCGCCTCCTACGGAGGGACGCTTCTAGCCAAGGAAGGAGGACCCTAGCTCCAAAGAGGGCTGAGGTCGAGGAAGAAGAAACACCTTCTGCCTGTGATTCTCCAGGTGTCCAGAGAAGCCATGAGGCCTAGTGGATAGAGCAAGAGCCTGGGAGTTAGAAGGACCTGGTTTCCAATTCCAGCTCCTCTATTATCTCTGCTGTGTGACCTTGAACAAGTCACGTCACTTCTCTGGGCCTCAGTTACCACAGCTGTAAAATGGGGTTTAAGACTGTGAGCCCCATGTGGGACGTGGACTGTGTCCAACCTGATCGTCATGTATCTTATTTCAGTACTCACAGCATTGCCTGGCACATAGTAAGAGCTTAACAAATACCATTTACAAAAGAAAAAAAGGGGGGGGCACTATGGTCTGCTGGGGGTCAGATGACCTGGGTTCTAATCCTGGATCCCCTACATGCCTGCTTTGTGAACTAAGGCAAGTCATTTGATTTCTCAGGGCCTATTTTCACCATCTTTAAAATGGGGATTCAATACCTGTTCCCCCTCCTAATTAAACTGAGAGCCTCATGTTTAATTAGCCCCATGGGCAAGGACTATGTATGACCTGATTATCCTGTGTCTTCCCCAGTGCTTAGAACAGTGCTTGGCACCTGGTAAGCACTTAGCAATTACCACAATCAGTATTATTATTGAGGCAGGAAATGCAGTAACCCACCATGCTCAAGATGAGCATGATTCAGTGAACAGATGGGCAAGTCACTTCGCTTCTCTGTGTCTCAGTGAAACTTCATCTGTGAAACAGGAATTAAGACTGTGAGCCTCATGTGAGACATAGACTGTGTTCAACCTGATTAACTTGCATCTACCTCAGCGCTTAGTACAGTGACTGGCACATAGCAGGCACTTAACAAATACCACTGAGAGGAAAAACAACAAAAAGATCAAAACCCACAATAAAATCCCACCTCAATCAGGCACAGATACCGCAGATTCATGATGAATCTTGGGATCCCCAAGAGATATAAAACAAACAAAAAAAAAACTCCCTCCCTCTCCCTCTCCCGCGCAGGCAGCAGGCTCGGCGGCCCCTACCAGAGGGAACAATGCCACCTCCAACCTGCCACACGCCACGATTCACTGCCTTTCCTTGAGGCTTTACAGTTGCTCCAGGATCGGTCAGCCTCCAACAGTGGTGCTCTTAAGCGCCCGGGTTCCCCGTTTTCCCCGGTCTTAACCGGGAGAAGGGACAGCTGCCTTGAGATCCTGCCCCAAACTGGGCTCCCAGATCACCAAAGGGATGCCTGCCTACCCCCATCCATCCGCCTCTCCTCCCTCAGTTTCCTCAGCTGCAAAATAGGGCTCCGAGACCTGTTCCCCTTTCCCCTTAGACTGCGAGCCCCATGTTGGGAAGGGGCCTGTGTCTGGGCTGACTCTACGGTATCTTCCTCCAGCCCATGACCCATAGAGAGGGCTTAATAAATAGCCCCTCGGGGGTCATCGGGTCCCCCGGAATGCTGGGATGGGCGGGAAAGAATCAGGGCCCTGGGCCCACCCCTCAAGAGGCCTAGCTCCCGCGGAGGAGGTCAATCCCTCCAGGCGGGGGGCCGCCGGCAGGCGAGGCCGGGGACCGACCCGGGAGCCGAGGCTTACCTATGAGGGGGAGTTCGTCCATGGTTATGCCCTGAGATTTGAGGTGCTTCTTGATACAGGCCAGCTGCTGCACGTTGGGCCCCCAGCGGCGGCCCAGTTTGTGGATGTGCTGGATCTGTGTCACAAAGCGCATTTCGTCATTCAGCTTGCACTCGGGCCGCCAGTCCGGGGGCGGGATGACCCTGCACATCCCGAACTTCTCTACCTGAGCTCGGACAGACTCGATGAAGATGAGCGGGTCATGGAACTCCCTGGAGGAGGGCCTGAGGGTGGGGATCTCGTCCATGGTGGCCCAGCCGGGCCAGCTGCCGCCCTTGTCGGCCCTGCCCGGAGCGTCGTGGGGCTTGTGCAAGGGCTCTGGGTGCGAGGTAGAACGATGTTCGCAGGAGGCGCTTTCCGACTTGCCGTGTGCTTGCTTCCCAGGAGGGGTCTTCCCGGCCGCCGCCCGCTTCGGCCGGTTCCGCTCCAAGACCTTCTCCGGCAGTTCCTTTCTCACGTGTCCGTTCAGCTGAGGCCTCTGGGCCAGGGCCGGGGCTGGTTTCTTGGATGGGGCCTCCGCGCCTTTCACCTTCTTGGGCGGGGACTGCGTCTTTTCCACCTGATGTGCCTCCTCCAGCCGCCTCTTGGAATTCCGCAGCCCCTCCCTCAACTGCCTCCCCACCTCCTTAGTGCATGACTTTGGGTTCAACTTGCCATTGACCTTGACGCCATTCACGGTGGGGCGGGTAGGCCTGGACGCCCCCCCCGAGGGATAGCACCTGTTTGCGGGTTTTTGCATTGCTACTTTCGGTTTTCCCTGAGATTGTGTGGTTGACAGCTGACCTGGGCTTGTGGTGACTGAGTTTGGTTTCCTTGACCAGTTCCCTCTTCGCTTTGGTGTATGTGACCGTGCCCCTGGTCACCGTGGCGGTGTACTTCACAGTTTTGGACGGTGAAGGTCTGACGTGTCTCATCTTTTTGGCACTGGCTGTGTGTGCCCCCAGGGACGACGTTCGCGTGATTCCGTTCACCTTAGAGACCTTCGGTTGGGGGCGGCCCGGGCAAGCCGGGGAGCGGGGATGGTGGGGAGGGGAGACAAAAAGAAAGAGATAGAATTAATTAGTGAACGGTGGGGGCCTGCTGCTGGCACAGGGCGCAGGGGGCAAATTCCACACTGATGCTGAACACCCGCCACTTCAGCCCTAAGTCCTGTAGTTTGTCCAACCCCTGCTCACCCATGCAGCTACCCAAAGCCGTGCACACAACGGGATACGGTAGGTGGTTGCCACGGCCTTTGGGAGGGATCTCCCAGGATCCCCCTGGACAGAATTTGGGGTTCACGGTTATACCAGAGGGATCATCTCCCAGAAGATCACAGGCTTGTACTGTCCCAAGAGCCTGTCAGACAGAAACACACCCAAGCGTGGGCCTGACTCCTGCTTTGGGAACATTCCTGAGCTCCACTCTTACTATGCTCCCGTGAGCCGCCCACCAGAAGGTGGTCATGGGACTTAAAAACAAAGCACAACACACCGTAACACCCACCCCATTATCTTGAATCTATCCCAGCGCTTAGTACAGTGCCTGGAACATGGTAGTGCTTAATAAATAAAGAGAAGCAGCATGGCTCAGTGGAAAGAGCACAGGTTTTGGAGTCACAGGTCATGGGTTCAAATCCCAGCTCCGCCAATTGTCAGCTGTATGACCTTCGGCAAGTCACTTCATTTCAGTTATCTCATCTATAAAATAAGGATTAAGACTGTGAGCCCTCCATGGGACAGCCTGATCACTTTGTAACCTCCCCAGCGCTTAGAACAGTGCTTTGCACATAGTAAGCGCTTAATAGATGCTACCATTATCATAAATACCATTTAAATTTTTTTTAATCTGCATGGCCTAGTAGGAAGAGCATGGGACTGTGAGTTACGAGATCTGAGTTCTAAACCCAGCTCCGCACTTGCCCGCTTTGTGACCTGTGACCCTCCTTCTCTGGGCCCCAGTTTCCTCATCTGTGAAACAGGGATAAGTTGCCTGCTCTCCCTCCTGCTTAGACCGTGAGCTCCAGGTAGAACAGGGACTGTGTTCAACCTGATTACTTCGTTTTTTCGCCAGTGCTCAGTAGAGGGCCTGGCACATGGCTTAGTGGAAAGAGCCCGGGCTTGGCAGTCAGAGATCGTGGGTTCTAATTCTGGCTCCACCACCTGTCAGCCATGTGACTTTGGGCAAGCCACTTAACTTCTCTGTGCCTCAGTTACCTCATCTGGAAAATGGGGATTAAGACTGTGAGCCCCACCTCGAACAACGTGATAACCTTGTACCTCCCCCAGCGCATTGAACAGTGCTTGGCACCTAGTAAGCACTTAACAACAAATACCATCATCATAGTAAGCACTAACCAAATGTCACAATTACTGGGGGAAGCAGTGGAAAACAGCAGTTCTGATCTGTGGAACTCTTCCTCAGACTCTGGGTATGGGCCTCAGCTCAAGAGGTGGGGCTCACAACTCAAAATTCTCCCCCAGTTCTAATTTCTAGACACTTCCCAGAACCCACAACTCCCCAAAGCAGTAAAACAGATTCCCCACCATCTCCCTAATCCCTTAGGCATGTTCACAGTGGGTCTTAGCTTCCATCCTCTCGGCCTCTAGACTGGAAACTGGTTTTGGGTTGGGAACGTGCCTGCTAATTCTATTGTACTGTGCTCTCCCAAGCACTTGCTATAGTGCTCCGCGCTTAGTAAGTGCTCAATAAATTTGATTGATCGACTGATCTGCTCCAAGTGGCCAAACTTAAAGGCCATCAGTAGAGGAGGAAAGGGGGGTGGGGGCGGAGGAGGGGGAGGAGGAGAAAAAGGAGGAGAGGAAGGAATAAACTCCCAGGTTGCTTCAAGTGGCTGAGGGAAGGCTGACGGGCAAGCCCAGTCCCTCATCCCCATCCCAATCTTACAGTCTTGTAACAAGAATGAGTGTCTATGGGTGGTTTTGAGGCTAGCAAAGTGTATCTTGTTTTATAACGACAACGGGCCAAAAGTGGACATTATCCTCCAATGTCATGGCCCTGCCTGCTTGCTACCTCCCTCCCCATCTGTGCTCAGGACTGAAGGTCAAATTTTACTTGCATCGTGCTCTCCCACCCACAAAAATGGCTGGTGGAAAAGAAAACCTCTGGCCATTTTCATTGCTGAACTGCCAGAAATGAAGAGAGCTCTCCTCTCTCGCTCCTTACCACACTCCCACCCTCTAGGCACACAATTCCCATAGGCCATTAAATCCCACATCACCAAATTTAATACTGGGGCAACTTTATTATATTTTCTGCTGCATCGGACCAGTTCTGCACTTTTCAACCCAGATGAATTTCTGAAACTTCCAGCAGGCAGCTGGAGTTAGGAAAAGGGCCGGGGGGGAAAAGAAATAAGGGAGGGAAAAAAAATCCAGACATAAGGCCAGGCCCCTCTCCACTGCTCTAATCATAGCAGGGCACAGTGAAGGTAATGTCCTGGTCTCTCCCACCATGCAGGGAACTTGACGTCCTGAGACAACAGGAGGTGGGAGACCAGTTGTTTGAGTCTCTCACCTGCCTCCTGGCACCGCGTACAGTCTGGCCATGGGGAAGAAGAGGCTGAGGGACCAGAGAACATATAGTCCCTTTTTCTTCCTCCGAAGCAACAGGAGTTTGCTACCCATGGTGACAGAAGAATGGGAGTGGGGTCTTTATGTAAAGCCGCATGGCCTAATGGAAGGAGTATAAGAGGAGGAATCAAGAGACCAGAGTTCTAATCCTGGCTCTGCCACTTGTCTGCTGTGTGACCCTGGGTAAGTCACTCCTCTGCTCTGTACCTCTTTCTTTATCTGAAAAGTGGTGCCTCATTACCTGTTCTCCTGCCCCCTGTGGGACAGGGTCTGCATCCCATTTGTTGACATATCTATCCCAAGACCTTGAAAAGTGCTCAGCACACAGCAAGCACCTAACAAACTGTAGTGTTTGTTAAGTGCTTACTAAGTGCCGGGCACTATACTAAGCACTGGGGTGGACACAAGCAAGTTGGGTTGGACACAGTCCAAATACCACAATTATTTTCATGACGGAACTGTAAGGGGCAAAATCAAGGACTTAAGAGAAGCCACCAGGGAAGGGGACGCTAATCAATCAGCTGAATGATCATTTTATTTCTCCCCCTTTCCGACCAGACCCCCAGGGTGGCCACTTGAGCTACCTTTATGAGAAAGCCCAAGAATCAGTCCAGTGCAGCATACCAAGCAACCGGCTTACCCAGAAACCTCCTCTCTCGACCCTCGGATGCCCTCTGTCCAGATATCTTGCACTCAATTCTACCCGCTCCTGGTGGAACCACTTCTCACTCGCACCCAGAGGGTAGGAAGGAAACGCCGGATTGGGGTCCTTGCCAGTGGGTGGACGTGGGCTCCACACAATTGCCCAAAATATGGGTGACTTCCCTCCATACATCAGGGGTGGGGCATCTGCCCAATGCCACCATCCCGGAATGGGGAGGGAAGACAGGGTCAGATTTGGGGACCACCTATCTGACTAGACAGCAGAGACGCACATGCCTTTGCTCGTACTTGTCTCTAAGAATATAACGTGTAAAATTGGTACCCAAGAAAACAAAGTATTTAAGGAAGGCCTTGTTCTTACCTTGCTCCCTCAGGTCTCCCCCCAACCACCGCCATACCAAACACAACCACACAAACTGAGTTTCAGCTTAATAAACCGCCGGGGTCCCGGCCCGCTCGCCACAGAGGCTGAGGTTGGCGATCCGTCTGAGGCAGTGCTTACACTGAGCACACGAGAGAAGGCACTATAATTTGTCGGTGGATTAAGCATCGAGCAGGGGGATGAGGGTAAGGACACTCGATCACTCCACAGGGTAAGAGCAGGAAGTAACTGAACGAGCAATTCGGGTATTCCTCCTCTCGGTCCCGCTCAAAGGAAGACGTGAGCCACCCTTTCCACCCCCCACCCTCTCCCTGAATGAGCCACTGTGGAAGGCCAGGGTCTCTGGCACCAACTTCATAGAATCCCCTTGGGGGCAGAAGGTGTCTCTGGAATCATTTGAGAGTCACCTGGCCACTCCCCGATTATGTTCAGCCCACCCAGACCTCGGTCTCTGACCCAATGCTGACTTGTGACCTCCACATCCGGTGGGATGAAGTGTAGGATGGTAGCCAGAATTTGAAGTAAGTTGAGTTTGCTCTTATATACAAGACTGAGTTGGCCCCAGAATGGGGTGAACTCCCCCTTCCTGGCCAACTTTTGAGGGGGTTCTGGGAAGTCCTGCCCGATGGGACAGTCATCCAGACCCTCAGCATAACAATACTGTCCACCCCAGATGAGGGATTCGGGATCTCTCGGCACTGGAAAGCCTCCCTTTTTTAAAATTTTTGGCCTTTTTCTTTTCTTTTTAAAAGCTATTTTACTTTCCAAAGGGCTCCCAAGAGAGGAGGTCCCAGAATAACATTTCAGGACATTTCCAGGCCCTTCGAGACCATTTCCCTCCCACCCACTATGACAAAGAGACACTCGCACAGTCAACATGGTGATGGAAAACTAAGAGCCTTATCCTGAACACAGTAACACTCACTCATGTGGGTACCATTTAACGGCAGAATGGACAGCAGTGCTCGGGCCCCTCAAGAGCACTGGAAGGTGGGCACCAGTTTTAGCACCACACTGACAGTTCTGCAACCCGGTGGTCTGAAGAGAAACAGAGCTGGGGCTGGAGCTGAGTTCTTGCCCCCTCCTCCACTCCTCCTCTCACCCACTATTTCAGAGAGACACTTGCACAGCCATAGTGGTGATGGAAAACCACGGAGACATAAGCACAAGACACAGGAACCCCCACTGGCTGCCGGGGCTTGGTCTCAGGGGATTCCTCAGACTCTCGGGAAACCCAACAAGAAACCAGAAAAAAAAGTACCCAAAGACCGGGGTAACTCTTAGTTTGTTTTGAGAACTCGATGGAGATTGGTGCCGGCGGATGAACAAGCTACAGCTGAACAAAACCCACCAACTGACCACCCCTAAAAATGAATGAAATCTCACTGGATCAGCAGAAATGCCACGTTATCCGGCCAACCCCCCAACGTCATGTAGGATGGGAAGCAGTGAGGTCTTGGAGTCAGGGAACCTGGGTCCTAATTCCAGCTCCACCCATTCCCTGCTGGAGGCTTTGGGGAAGCCACTTCACTTCTTGGGCCTCGGGTTCCTCATCTGGATAATGGGGATAAAATTTCTGGTCTTCCCTCCCCACCATTTACTGAGCCCACAGGGCACAGGCATTGTGTCCAACCTGATGAGGCTGTCACTGCTCCAGTGCTTAGCACAGTGCTTGCAGACAGTAAGTGCTTAGCAGATACCACCATTATTATGAACTGGGCTTTCCACACAGGGACGACTCCCAGTTTGACCAGAGCTAAGGTCCCAATCCTCCCCATTCCCTCATCAGCCCCTCTACCTGAGTTGACTCCAGGTTCTCCTGAGCTGAGAGACAGTGAAGGGCAACACATCTCAACCCCTCGCATTTATCTTGTCTCCTCGTCGTCAATCACTCAATTGTCTTGATAAGCCTCAACTAACTGCACGGCACAAGTGTGAGGGAGAGGGCGATGGATGTAGGAGACACATTCCCACCAATCTCAATTTTCCTTCAGTGACAAACACACAGGGAGAGCGCTAACATTCTCTTCAGGCAGGGGATCACAGTCAAGCAATGGTATTTACTTAGTGTTTACTAGGTGCAGGGCACTGAACTAAATGCTCAGCACTGGACTTGGGACTTGATCTGTGGAATTATTTTTAAACACAACAGCCTCACGCTCTCTTCCTCAACAACTCAGCATCACCTAAAATCTCTGTGTCCCACAAATCTCGTTCGGCACCTGACAAATTTTGCCTTTTCGCTGAAGTGTCCTTAATCTGCTGGTTGGTAAGACGGTAGAGGAAGGTTTTTTACCCCTCTTCATCAAGTGACAGCACCAGACACCAAACACAGGCAGTGCTGTAGTTCCAGGAGTTCCATAACCCAAGGTCTGATGTTTTTCCACCCCGACTTAAGGCAAAGACACCAACATTCTTATCCAGGTATCAATTCGTGGTCATTTCCCACATTTCCTATGAGCAAACTCATTTGGTATTCCTTGCTGAAGTTGTTCCTGCAGTTGAACAGGAGTGCCACCTTAGGTCCGGGAAGCAAAAATGTCATTAGTGACACGGTGAGGTGTGTTTGGCAACCCCAAGCCATTTTACTGGAGAGGGGCACTGGAAAGCCTCCCTTTTTTAAAATTTTTGGCCTTTTTCTTTTCTTTTTAAAAGCTATTTTACTTTCCAAAGGGCTCCCAAGAGAGGAGGTCCCAAAATAACATTTCAGGACATTTCCAGGCCCTTCGAGACCATTTCCCTCCCACCCCCAAGCCATTTTACTGGAGAGGAGCATATTGTTCTGCTGTTAACAGCAATGTCATTATTAGGTAGCTAGGCAGTCACACTTCCGAGAGGAGAGGGAGGCCTTTCTGCATCCGAACTTTAATTCTGGCCTGGGTTCTGTCCTTGACAGAGGTTCCAGTGCTTTGGCACATTAGAAAGTGCAACCCTGACAACTGCTTTTCTGGCTACCAATAAATCTTCTATCGCCTCTCGTATTTACCGGTTACAGTACCGACCATTTCAGGTCACACAGACGATCCCAGGCAACAGGTGATGGGGGACTCGGGTTATGTTCTCCCACAGACAGGGAGCGTGAACCCCTAGGCCGGGGTGATGAATGGGGTCAGCATCCGAACCTGGCCGCCTTCCGCCTTCACCCGAGCCTGGGACTCATGCAGCTGCTTCGGGACGCCTCCTGGGACATCGACTGCCGCGCTTCAAGAGCTCCAAGCTCCACGCCAGGGTTTGGGCCAGGCAGCAGCATCGAAACAATGGCATGTAAAACTATCCACATTAGGCCACCCTACAGAGGCTGGACTCTGGCATGGGGCCCTGGGCTTCAGGCAGACCCAAGAGAGCGGTGAGCAGCATCTCTGTTCAACTGGAAGTTCGTCGAGGGCAGGGATTGGATCCACTAACTCAACTGTATTTTCCAAAGCGCTGAGTATTCAGGGATCACTCAAAAAATACTGACTGATTGGATCATAGTGTCTCTACTGTACTCTCCCAACCACTGAGTACTGTGGGCGGGGAACCTCTCTACCAACTCTGTTTCACGGTGCTTTACACAAGGTAAGCACTCAATAAGTACCACTGTTGATGAAGATGACGGGTCTTGATACAGTGACCAATACCATATACTCAAGGGAGTTTGTGTGTCACACACAAACACACATACCCCATACACACACGTATGCCCTCCCTCCCTTCCCCCTCACCCTTTTCCCCCAGTCCCAGGGCTGTTTTGATGCTTCAGAACCTGACTGCACACAGCAGCACAGCAGCATTAAGGACAGTACTGGTATTTAGGCCTGGGAGTCAGAGGACGTGGGTTCTAATCCCGGCTCCGCCACTTGTCTGCTGTGTGACCTTGGGCAAGCCACATAACTTCTCTGTGCCACAGTCACCTCATCTGGAAAATGGGGAATAAGCTGTGAGCCCCTTGTGGGACAACCTGATGACCTTGTATCTCCCCCAGTGCTTAGAACAGTGCTAGGCACATAGTAAGCACTTAACAAATACCATAATAATGCTAGTATTTATTGAGTGCTTTACTGTGTGCAAGGCACTGTACTGAGTGTTGGGGATTTGTGCCCAGCTTGGGGTCCTCCTGGCTATGCAAGGCCCTTGGATGCGGAAGGTCCCTGCTCACACAAGTGAAGTCTTCCAGCCCCACAGGGTACTGCTGCTTGGCATCTTCAGGAACTGGATCAACTCAGGAGCCGCCAGAGGGACCAGGGCGTTTGCCAAGAGGGATAACGGGATGCACTGAGAACATGCCCCCACCCTCTCTGCCCCCCGGCCCAGAGATCAAAGACATCGGGGAAGCGCAATGAAAACAAGTGGGGAAAGGATAAAGGGAACCAGGCGGTGGGCCCTGGAGAAATCCCTCCACTCTCCTTTCTGACCAGTTTCTGTGGAAGGCCATTTTGGAACAAGCTCTAGGCCTAGAGACTTGGAGTAGCGTGTGACTGACATGTCACATGTGCCACTGAAGTCCAGAGAGCGACACAGGCTCGATGGTGCGCACTGGAAGAGGAACCTGTGGAAATCCGGCCGGTAGACCTCGTGACGCCACGGCAAATGTACCAGACCGGAAGGACGCCAGCCCGGGGTGGGGCCCAGTGTGCTGGTGGGTTTGGGGCTACCGGGCACAGGAGGAGATGGGGAAATCTCTCAAGGACCTGCCCGTCTGCAGTGCTCTGGTTGAGTGAAATGAGGGTGGGGGGACGGATCCCTTCCACAATCTGGCAGGCTTGCCCCAACCACCTCCTGGGACCCCCATGAGCGTTACCTGCTTCCGGAAGTCCTGAGCCGACCTGTGCAGAGTGTGGTGGTGGCTGCTGGCTGCAGGCCCCTTGGAGGAGGGTCCCATACTCAGCGCAGGGGTGGGGGGAGCCGGGCCCTGTTCCTTCTGGCTGTCGGCTCTGGGTTCGCTGGTCTTCTCCTTCCCTGGGGTGGACTCTCTGCTTTTGTGTTTCTGAGCTGGGTCCCTTTCCCGCGATGATTTTCTGGACCCGCTGAAAACTAGAGTGGGGGGAAGAAAGAGAGGGATGACTCAATACAGGGCACTCTCTATAAATATCCACATATGCTATAAAATCATGAACAAGTGCTACTTTTGTACTTGTCTGTCCTCAGCTGTTTTGTACATATTTGGTGAAAAATCCCATTATTTTTATTACTCCTATTTTTAAATAGTTTATGTCTGTCTCCCACACTGTAAACCTCTTGCGGGCAGGAAAAATATCATCATTTGTTTTTCACTCCCCAAGTGCTCAGCACATGGCACAGCACCCAGTGGACCTGAAATAAACAGAAGCAGCTAGAGCTTTGGGCTGGGAGTCAGAGGACCTGTGTTCTATAATCCCAGCTCTGCCACATACCTGATGTGTAACAGTTGGTGAGTCACTTAACTTCTCTGGGCCTCGGATCCTTCATCTGCAAAATGGGGATTCAATACCTGTTTTCCCTCCTTCGTAGACTGGAAGCCCGATGTGGGACCTAGTATATGCTTAGTATAGTGCTTGGCACACACTAAGAGCTTAACAATACCATGCTTATTATTGTTGTTGTTATTGATAAACACCATTATGATGACCAACAGAGCAGGACACTCTGAGGCAAAGAGGGAAGGTGATCTGAAAGTTGCCGAATAATGTTAAAGGTAATTTTGATTACAAGGGAAAAAATGAAAAGAAATTACTAATGTCGAAGGTCAGAGGTGGGAGTCTCAATCAACCAATCAATGATATCTCTTGAGTGCTTACTGTGTGTAGGACACTGTACTAAGCTTCTAGAACTATACTTCCACTCTTGTTCTCCTGCTTAAAAGCTGCAAGATATTGAAATAGCAACCCAGCCAGGAAGCCAAATCTTGGACTGAAAGTTGGGGGAGAGGGAGGAAGAGGAGAAGAAGACTGAACCAACAGACAGGGCAAATTTTGTACTCCACAGCTCATTAATTTTAAGTACCGTGGGAACCTGCCAGCTTTACCCTTCTGAATAATTATCTTTTGTCTTAATTTATAAGATTCTTGGAGGGGGCCAGAGTGAAAAATATTCACTCACAGGAAAAGACTAAGCCCCGTGAACATAAAAGGGGAGAAAGAAAGTGTGATGCAAAGAAATCCTTGTCACACTGTCCCTAATTAAAAGAAATCATCGGTACCAGTTTTCTTGTTTTTAATCAGGGTCCATTGCTTTGAATGGTATTAGGAAGTTGTGCTGTGCCAGTATGCAAACAGCTTATATTACTGAGCAGAGATACATATATTGTATTTGTATACAAAAGCTCCAAAGTTAAATGACATTTAGATGGCTGATCACTGCGAGGCAACTCTGTAAAGCCAAAACATTGGTATTTTCAGTAAAGGCCATTCCGATGTCTGGAAAAAGAGAGAAGGAGTTCTCTAAATGATGAGGTGTTGCAGAGAAAGGAAAAGGATGGGTCTAAATTGCTTCAATGTATCTTTGTTATTTTTTTCTGAAGCAGATGCACTTTGGTAAGAAGGAAGTAGCAGATTCTCCTGAGAATCTGGAGAGCAGAGCCCTAATAATATCAGGTCTACCACTTGCCTGCTGTGTGACTTTGGACAAGTCAATTCACTTCTCTGGGCCTCAGGTTCCTCATTTGAAAACTGGGGAGATTTTAAATGCCTATTCTCCTGCCCCCATAGACTGTGAGCCCTGTGAGGGACAGTGACTGTGTCCAATCTGATTATCTTGTATTTCCCCAAGCACTTGGTGTTTGCCACACAGTAAGTGTTTAACAAATGCCCCAATTACCATTATTATAATTCCTACAGCAGACATAGGTTAAAGGTGATCTTAAAGACAACTAATCCAAGGTACTTACTGAGGGCTTACTGTGCGCAGAGCATTGTACTCAGCACTTGGGAGAGTATAATACAGTACAGTTGGTAGACATGTTCCCTACCCACAAGGAGTTCCCAATTTACAAGGAGAGAATTGTTATGGGCAGAGAACATCTCTAACCAACTCTGTTGGGTTGTACTCTCCCAAGCGCTTAAAACAGTGCTCTGCACACAGCAGGTGCTCAATAAATACCACAGATTGATTGATTATAATCAATCAATAAATACATTGACCAGCCTATGTAGAAGGCTGATGACACCCAAATCTACATCTCTGCCCCTGCTCTCTCTCCCTCCCTTCAGGCTTGTGTCTCCTCCTGCCTTCAGGACATCTCCATCTGGATGTCTGCCCGCCATCTAAAACTCAATATGTCCAAGACTGAACTCCTTATCCTCCCCCCTAAACCCTGCCCTCTCCCTGACTTTCTGATCACTGCAGACAGCACTATCATCCTTCCCATCTCACAAGCCCGCAACCTTGATGTCATCCTTGACTCTGCTCTCTTGTTCACCCCTCACATCCAATCCGTCACCTAAACCTGCCGGTCTCACCTCTGCAACATCGCCAAGATCCGCCCTTTCCTCTCCACCCAAACCGCTACCCTGCTGGTTCAATCTCTCATCCTATCCCGACTGGATTACTGCATCAGCCTCCTCTCTGATCTCCCATCCACCTGTCTCTCCCCACTTCAGTCTATACTTCACGCTGCTGCCCGGATCATCTTTGTGCAGAAACGCTCTGGGCATGTTACTCCCCTCCTCAAAAATCTCCAGTGGCTACCAGTCAACCTACACATCAGACAAAAACTCCTCACTCTCGGCTTCAAGACTCTCCATCACCTTGCCCCCTCCTACCTCACCTCCCTTCTTTCCTTCTACAGCCCAGCCCACACCCTCTGCTCCTCTGCCGCTAACCTCCTCACTGTGCCTTGTTCTCGCCTGTCCCACCGTCGACCCCTGGCCCACATCCTCCCTCTGGCCTGGAATGCCCTCCCTCCGCACATCCGCCAAGCTAGCTCTCTTCCTCCCTTCAAAGCCCTACTGAGAGCTCACCTCCTGTCCAGGAGGCCTTCCCAGACTGAGCCCCCTCCTTCCTCTCCCCCTCCCCATCCCCCCCGCCCTACCTCCTTCCCCTCCCCACAGCACCCGTATATATGTTTGTACAGATTTATTACTCTATTTAATTTGCTTATACATATTTACTATTCTATTTATTTTATTTTGTTAATGATGTGCATCTAGCTTTACTTCTATTTATTCTGATGACTTGACACCTGTTCACATGTTTTGTTTTGTTGTCTGTCTCCCCCTTCTAGACTGTGAGCCCGTTGTTGGGTAGGGACCATCTCTATATGTTGCCAACTTGTACTCCCAAGTGCTTAGTACAGTGCTCTGCACACAGTAAGCTCTGAATAAATATGACTGAATGAATGGATGAATAGAAGCTCACTGTGGGATGCAGAAGTTCATTGTGGGCAGGGACTGGGTCTGATTATTGTTATATTGTACTCTCCTGGGTGTCTAGTACAGTGCTCTGCACACAGTTAAGTGCTCAATAAATACAACTGACTGACAGACTGTTTGACTCATTACACTATTCTGTTTTGGTTCATAAGCTAATATCGTCTCCATTAGAGGGTTTCCCATAGGTGGCCTTTGGGGGTGAGGGGGTGCTTATATATGAGCAGGGAACATGTTTTTTTACTGCTAAGCGCTCAATAAATACGATTGATTGCTATTCTGTACTCTCCCAAGCACTTAGTAAAGTGCACTGCACACAGTAAGAGCTCAGTAAGTACGACTGACTGACGGTTCTAGCTCCTTTGATGGGACAGTCTGGGCTTTGTTTTTCCATTTGAAAATGAGAATAAATCCTCTGCTCTCCCCCAAGCTTCAAGCCTCCCCCGATCTGACCTCAGGGATGTTGCAACTATTCTAATTCAAGTGTGTAAAGGGCCTTTGGAGTTTTGTATAAAGGGAATAGAGCCAACTATGGCCTTGAAAAACTCCTGACTTGCTCTCTGAGAAAATCTCCCCCCTTGGAAAGTCACTGAAGCCCAGAAAACAAGTAGCAGAGCTGCCTGGTTTTAGACAATTCATGGGATCACTGCCTCTCCCTCCTTCCTATTTCCAAAGATCCCTAGCGTTGAGGGCTTGACAAACTTCTTCCGGAGCCTGCTTCTGCTATTTAATTGCCTCTCGAGCAAGGAGTTCTCACTGTCAACCCAAAAACTTCTGACTTTCCCTCGCACCATGGAAGACGTGCATTCCTAACTCGGTCAGAACCTCAGAGTGCCTGAAGATATCACCACCCTCATGTGTCAGGAGGTGATTGATGTTATTAGCTCGGTAGGGAAACTAAACTCGTCCAGCCCTCAAAGTACTCTCTGGATGCTCCTGCCCGGCCATTCTCATCTAGTCTCTTGTCTGGGCCTTGGCCCTGGGCCCAGGGACCATGGGCTGGAAAGCAGCACAGGAAACTGTCCCGCCGGACAGCCTTGCTTGGGAAAAGACAAAGAAAGCTGCTAGAGAGGACTGGGCTTGATCTCTGAAGGAAGGGAATATGAGCACTAAAAGGAAAACTCAGGGAGGCATAGATGGGAGAGAGGAAGGGGACAGGGAGAAGGGGTGGAGCGAGTGAGAAAGGGGAAGGGATGGAAGGGGGAGGAGAGGGGGAAATGAATATAAGAGAGGAGAAGAAATGAAAGACAGGAGAAGGGGGAGGGAAAGAGAAAATGAAAGAGGATTGAGGGGAGAGAGAAGAAAGAATGATGGACGTAAAGGAGAAGTAAGAGGGTGAAGGGAGGAAGAGCAATCGAGGGGAAGGGAGAAGTCCCGAGAGAAGGAAAGGGAGCGACGGAGGTGGGAGGAAGAGGGAGCTATAGGAAGGAAGGGAAAAGTATTATTTGCGGGGGGAGGAGGGAAAGCAATGGAGGAGAAAATGGTGGAGGGGGAAGGGAGCACAAATCAACCCACCGGGCCAAGTTTCTGTCCCGGAAATGGAAGCCAGCTCCCGTCATCCGGAGGCTGGCCGTTTGGGACCTGGAGCCAGTTCAACCAGCACTCGGTCAGACGTCTGAAAACGGCTGGCCACCTGCCTGCCCCTGCCCTCCGCCCGCCTGTCCAGGGAGGATTTCCAAGCAGCCGGAGGGCTGAGAGCAGGCCAAACAGCGGCCCCGGAGCACATCATCCAGCTGTTCACCAGGTGGAAGCCACCGGCAGGGTCACTTCTCACAGGGATGTGGGAAGGCAGGATGTTGGCAACAATAATTCCCCAATACTTAACCGCTCACTATGGGCCAAGCACTGAGCTAAGCATGGAGGCAGACATAGCACTATCACATCAGACATGCACTCTGCCTCACGTGGGGCTCGCAGCCTAAGGAGGAACTGTATGTGGGCACCCACTTTACACGAATCAATACCCGTGGATGCTTTTCCACACTGCTGACCTGACCTTCTGAGCCCTTTATTATTATTATTATTATTATTATTATTATTATTATCATTATTATTACAAGCATCCCAAAAAGTCTCCTCAAGGGCAGGGAAGGTACCGACTCTCCGGTCCTCTCCCAAGTGCTTAGTCCAGTGCTCTGCTCACAGAACATACTCAATAAAGACCTTGGATGTGCAAAGACGCAAAGAACCAAAATTTCATTTTAAATTCGTAACTCTTTTCAGTGGTATCTGTTAAGCGCTTACGATGTGTCAAACACTGTTCTAAACGCTGGGGTAGATACAATCGTAGTTGTAGTCAGGGAATGTATCTGTTAGATTGTTATATTGTACTCTCCAAACTGCTTAGAACAGTGTTCTGCACACAGAAACTCAGTCACTCAATCATATGTATTGAGCACTTACTGTGTGCAGAACACTGTACCAAGTGCTTGGGAGAGAACAATACAATAACAAAAAGAGAAGTGAAGTGGGCTTGCCCAAGGCCACGCAACCAGCAAATGGTGGAGCCAGAATTGGAATTCAGGTCCTCTGACTCCAACACCAGCGCTCTTTCCTCTAGGCCACACTGTTTCTCACTACACGTTGTGACAAGAGAGCCACTAGGGGACTTGGGGGTCGCCAACCTTGTTATTGGGGAAGACCAACTATGCCAAATGAGGCATGGGCGAGCACTGCGCACGCATTTCCTTATCATGAGAAAGCTTGAGAGCACCATCCCCGTGTTAGAGGAGAATGGGGGATATTTCCTGATGCCACAAAACTACTGAGGGGTTCACATCACAGAAGAGATGTTCTGCATAGGAAGAATCTGAATGAGATCAGCAGGTTTTGCCCCCATCTCTCTCTCCCCCTTTCTGATTATCATTCATAATAATCACCTGCCAGAGAAACACACCTTGCAAACTCCATAACTCCCAAGCTTTCACAAAACGTAAAGCAGCTCATTTGTACAGCCGATTATTCAAGTTACAGAGGAACTGGTAATTTTTGGAATAAAAATATTTGTGGAAAAACCAAACCTGCATAAATATTTTCACTGCCACAATTACAGGTTCAAGAACATAATAATAATAATAATAATAATAATAATAATAATAATAATAATAATAATAATAATAATGGCATTTGTTAAGTGCTTACTATGTGCAAAGCACTGTTCTAAGCGCTGGGGAAGTTACAAGGTGATCAGGTTGTCCCACGTGGTGCTCACAGTCTCAATCCCCATTTTACAGATGAGGTAACTGAGGCACAGAGAAGTTAAGTGACTTGCCCAAAGTCACACAGCTGACAATTGGCGGAGCCAGGGTTTGAACCCATGACCTCTGACTCCAAAGCCCAGGCTCTTCTCCACTAAGCCACGCAGCACAATCCTGGCCCTGCACCCCAGTTCTCCCAAAGTGGTTCACACAGCTCAAAGGGTACTGCATCAATGGTTCTGCATTTCTCAAACAGGTTATGGGGTCACCCCTAACCCTCTGACCACTGGAAAAAAAAAAGCCAATCTTTCATGATAGAGAGAATGAGAGGCAACAAAACTGCTTCCTCTGGGCCTTGCTGCTACCCAGACCTCCTTCTAGTACTAAATGACATGCAGAAAATACAAATAACCAAAATTTCATTTTAAATCTGTAACTTTTTTCAATGGTATTTGTTAAGCGCTTACTACGCGTTAAACACTGTTCTGAATGCTGGGGTAGATACTATTGTAGTTATAGTCAGGAAATGTATCAGACTGTACTCTCTCAAGCCTTTAGAACAGTGCTCTGCACACAGTAAGTGCTCAATAAATATGACTGACTGACTGACAAATCATTCCTCAAGCTCAGACTCTGGCTATTAGCAGTCAAGTGGCCAAAGTCATTCCTGTGAGTCAACAAAGCAACTGGAAGCTCAGACCATTCCAGAGAAATTGGGGCCCGCCTTCTTTTTCTTTTTCTTTCTTTTTCTTTCTTTCTTTCTTCTTTCTTTCTTTCTTTCTTTCTTTCTTTCTTTCTTTCTTCTTTCTTTCTTTCTTTCTTTCTCTCTCTCTCTCTCTCTCTTTCTCTTTCTCTTTCTCTCTCTCTCTCTCTCTCTCTCTCTCTCTCTCTCTCTCTCTCTCTCTCTCTCTCTCTCTCTCTCTCTCTCTCTCTCTCTCTCTCTCTCTCTCTCTCCCTCCCTCCCTCCCTCCCACTCTCCCTTCCTTCCTTCCACTCTTGCTACAGGAGAAACCCTGCTTTAATTTGAGCATGTTCAGAACGCCGTGATTAGAGATCAGACGTAATGCCCAACTTTGGAGAAAAACTGTATCTCACATGGCTTAATCACACGGCTCAGACTTCAAAAGCAGTCAGACCTGATGCTTCCGGCACCATTTCCACAGCAAAAAAGCCCGGGTTGTCAGCTTGGACGGGAACCTACGTGCCAGAGCCACTCCCAGACAAGGCACTGGGGAGGGGTGGATGAGGGAGGAGGGAAGTGGTAAGGGATGAGGAGGGAGAGACTGGGGTTGGGAGGAGAGGCTGGCCGAAAATGGATGTAGGTTGTGAAAGAAAAAGGTCTGTCTCTCCCTTCTACATCATCTGTGACTCCATCACAAAAAAAAAATTTAAGACACGGACACAATAACATTAACTGTGGTACTGATGAAGCACTCACTATGTCTCAAGCACTGTACAAAGCGCTAAAGTAGATACCAGTTAATTAGCTCAGACATGGTCCCTGTCATACAAGGTGCTTGCTCACAGTCTAAGGAGGAGGGAGAATAGGTATTTTTTCAGTTGAGGAAACTGAGGCACGGAAAAATGAAGTAACTTGCGGTCACATAGCAGGCAACTGGCCTTGTACAGTGCTCTGAACTCAGGACCAGCTCAGTAAATCTCCTTGACTGACTGACAGATTTGACTCTTACCCTCAAAGACAGTAGTCCCTTTGAGCTGGAAAACCCAAGCCCTGAGAGCATCTGGGAGCAAAGACGAGCAGCTCTGTAATGCGCCCCTGGAAAAGGGCTAGCTGTTCCCTCCCCTATCCCGCATGCTGCTGGAGTTTCACAACTGCAAGACAGATCATGAGATGAATACACGAGTAACTGAGAACATCTGGCCAGAGGTATCAAACAGAAAGACATGGCCACCCTATCCAGTTATAAATCCTTTTATTCCCCTTGAAGCAATGAGAGGGAAAGGGGTTAGAGTCCTCCTCCTCATCCAAAGCTCAAGCAGGGCACGATACCCTGGGTGCCGAAGCGGTTGAGCTTATGACGAAAAGTTCAGACCGCACTGAGATGTTAGGAAGCTAAAGGTATCAGGTCAAAAGCAAATGCACTGCTTTGCAGGGACGTCAACAGATCCGTCCTACCTGTTAATCCATGGCATTTATGGAGCCCTACAGGGTGCAGAGCTCTGTACTAAATGTTTGGGAGAATACAATATAACAGAGTTGGAAGACACGTTAACTGCCCATGAGGAGATTACAGTCTACCTGTTAAATCTTCTCTCTCCCACGACATTTATTTACATCTTAATATACTCTGTTGCTTCCCCTATCTGTGTGTTTTAATGTCTCTCTCTCTCCCACTAGATCAGCCATTCCTTGAGGACAGGGATCACGTCTACAACCCAAATGTCCTCTCTCAACTGTTTAGTAGGGTGCTCTGCACACAGTAGGCCCACAGTAGATACCATCGATTGACTGATGTCATCCCATCGCAGCACAGAGGCCAGTAATGGTCATTCTACAGTTCTAAAACCTGCCTCACATGCCCACACTCCAGGGACACTTACTGGAAGGCCAGCCTCACTGCTTCGGCACGGGAAAAGAGAGTCTTCTCAGAGTTTTGCCAGAAGTCAAAAATGTCAATTGTTATAACGCAAGCGCCTTGGACCAAGCTCTCTAAGGCAGGCCGGGCTTCACTCCCACATTCTCCACTCGAGAGGAGGGAGCCGGGAGGTTGACACAGAGACCCGTGACCAAGGCAGGGGCAGATTATTGTGCCAGGGTCTCCAATACTAAGAAGGATCCCGTCTTCTCCTGTCACCACCTGTAGCAGAGTTCAATAGGCTTGTCAAACGTTTCACCGAGAGCTTCCTCTGTCCCATCTCACCCGGGAAGGAAATGCTTTAATTCCCCACTTACCTTGCCCGTTATGAACGTGCTTGTGTGTTTTTCCTTTCCTGGGGGTTGACTGGCATGAAGATGAAGCATTGTTTGTGGCTGTTTTGATGTCCTCCGTCTCTTCGTCATCTTCCTCGACATCCTCTTCGTCCTGAGAGCTTCCAAAGTAGACCATGTTGTGGGGCAGGGCTGGAGAACCTGGTTTGGGCCAAAGCAGAGTCACATTAATAAAGTTTCCTCTCCTCAGGGGCAGCCATCAGGGGGACTTCAGCCAAACCATGAAGGGGGAAGCAGTGTGGCCTAAGTGGAAAGATTACCTAAAGGGACTTGGGTTCTAGTCCTGGCCCTGTCATTTGCCTGTTGTGTGACTTAGGGCAAGGCTACTAACCTCTCTGTGCCTCAATTTCTTCATCTATAAAGTGGGGATTCAATATCTGCTCTCCCTATCCATTAGACTGTGAGCCCCATGACTGTCAGGGACTGTGCCTGACCTGATGATCTTTCATCTACACCAGTGTTTGGTAGTAGGAAGCACTTAACAAATATTAACATTAATTATTACTGTGATTATTATTAACAATAGTAATGATAATAATGAAATACAGTGTACTACCTTGCCTATCATTCAACCAATTGATATTGAGCACCTCACTGTCCTGAAAGAATGAGACAGTCACATCTATTATCAAATGTGTATTTTTTTTTATTATAAATGTTCCCCTGGGCAAGTCAAATGACCTCTTCTAAGCAGAGTGAAAGGCGGATTCCTGAGGAATGGAGGAGCAGCGTCGCCTAGTGGAACTAATAATAATTGTGAAATTTGTTAGGCACTTACTGTATGCCAACCACTCAACTAAGCACTGGGGTAGATCTGATATAATCAAGTCAGACCCAGAAGCAGCATGGTCTAGAGGACAGAGCATGATCCTGGAGGTCAGAAGGACCTGGGTTCTAATCCTAGCCCTGCTACTTGTCTGCTGTACGACCTCGGGCAAGTCATTCAAGCGCTTAGTACAGTGCTCTGCACACAGTAAGCGCTCAATAAATACGATTGAATGAATTTCACTTCTCTGTGCTTTGGTACCCAACCTGATTACCTTATACCTCAGTGTTTAGTACAGTGCTTGGCACATAATCAATCAATCAATCAATCAATTAATCAATCAATCAATCAATCAATCGGCAGATTAGCGGCAGAGGAGCAGAGGGTGCGGGGTGGGCTGTAGAAGGAGAGAAGGAAGGTGAGGTAGGAGGGGGTGAGGTGATGGAGAGCCTTGAAGCCCAGGGTGAGGAGTTTCTGCCTGATGCGCAGATTGATTGGTAGCCACTGGAGATTTTTGAGGAGGGGAGTAACATGCTCAGAGTGTTTCTGGACAAAGACAATCCGGGCAGCAGCATGAAGTATGGACTGAAGTGGGGAGAGACATGAGGATGGGAGATCAGAGAGAAGGCTGATACAGTAGTCCAGACGGGAAAGGATGAGAGCTTGAACGAGCATAAGTGCCCAACAAATACCACAATTGTGATTTTATTATTATTGTTTTTCTTTGAACCCACATATGAAATCTGTCCAAAATCCTGTCAGTTTTACCAGTGCAACTTCTCGAGAATCCGCCCTTTTCTCTTCCATCCAAACTGCTAGCATGCTGATCCAAGCACTTATGCCCTACCTTGAAATCCTGCATCAGCCACCTCGCTGATCTCCCTGCCTCCTGTCTCTCCCCGCTCCAGCCCATAGCTTACGCTGCTGCCTGGATCAGTTTTCTACGAAAACACTCAGGCCACATCTACCCACTCCTCAAAAACCTCCAATGGCTACCCATCCACCTCCGCATCGAACTGCTTCTGCTTTAAGGCACTTCCTCAACTCCCTCCTTCCTATCTTATCTCACGGATGATGATAATAATAATAATAATAATAATAATAATAATAATAATAATAATAATAATGGTGGCATTGATTAAGCGCTTACTATGTGCAAAGCACTGTTCTAAGAGCTGGGAAGGTTACAAGGTGATCAGGTTGTCCCTCATGGGGCTCACAGTCTTAATCCCCATTTTCCAGATGAGGTAACTGAGGTACAGAGAAGTTAAGTGCCTTGCCCAAAGTCACCCAGCTGACAATTGGCAGAGCCGGGATTTGAATCCATGTTCTCTGACTCCAAAACTCTTTCCTACGGAGCCATGCTGCTTCTACTACAACCCAGCCCACATGCTTCGCTCCTCTAAACAACAATCTGTTCTCTGTACCTTGACCTTGGCTAGCTCACTGCCAACCCCTTGCCCACATCCTCCCTGTAGCTTGGAACCCCCACCCCCTTCATATACAACAGACCACCACTCTTCCCACCTTCAAAGCCATCCTAAAATATCTCCTCCAAGAGGCCTTCTCTAAGCCCTCATTTCCCCTACTCCCTCTCTCTTCTGCCTCGCCCTTACACTTGAAACAGTACCTAAGCACTTAGTATTAGAGAAGCAGCATGGCTCAGTGGAAAGATCACAGGCTTGGGAGTCAGGTCATGGGTTCTAATCCCGGCTCTGCCATTTAACAGCTGTGTGACTTTGGGCAAGTCACTCGTTTCTCTGTGCCTCAGTTCCCTCATCTGTAAAACTGGGATTAAGACTGTGAGTCCCACATAAACAACCTGTTTGCCTTGTATCCCCCACCCCCACCCCACCCCACCCCACCCCGGTGCTTAGAACAGTGCTTGGCAAATAGTAAGCACTTAACAAATACCACGATTATTATTATTCTTATTCACCCCACCCTCAGGCCCCAACACTTACATACATATACTTACACTCTACCGTCTTCCCAATCTGTAATTTATTTTAATGTCTGTCTTCCCCTCATATCCATAATTTATTCACATTAATGTCTGTCTCCTCATCTAGACTGTAAGCTCATTGAGGGGAAGGAACGTGTCTTCCAATTCTGTTGTATGGTACTCTCCCAAGTGGTCCCACTCTAAGTGCTCAATAAATGGTACGCTGAGAAGCAGTGTGGTCTAGTGGTTACAGCATGGGCCTGGGAATCGGAAGGATCTCGGTTTCACCACTTTGCTGCGTGACGTTGGGAAAGTTGCTTATATTTTCTGTGCCTCTGTTATCTCACCTGTAAAATGGGGATGAAGACAATGAGCCTCATGTGCGACGGAGACTGGGTCCAACTGATTCGTTTGTATCCATCTCAGAACTTAGTACAGTGCTTGGCATATAGTAAGCACTTAACAAGTACAATCATTATTATTATTATTATTATTCTTAACTGATTGATTTCCCTGACACCTTGGATCCTGTAAACATACTATCTCCAGTCAAAGCGGCGCTGCTCCACTGACTCCACGTGAAGCTTCAAATTCAGAATGGAAGGGGGAGACGGCAGCAGTGTCCATGCTTGCTGGCCATCTTGGCAAAGGCCCCTGCTCTAACTCTCCCATGGGTGCCCTGGCTTAACTCATCCCCGACCCTGATTACCTCAAAGCCGCTTTCAGCTGTTTGAGATGTCCCTGAGAAAAATTAAGTCTCCTGAGCTAAATGGGGATGAGGCGTGAGTGAGACAGAAACAGACATTAGACGGAGCTTAAGGAAGAGTCGCTTTTATCCACCAAAAACTCACATCCAAAATTTCACAGGACGCGGGGCTAACAAGGAAAAATTTATTAATTAGCCTTCACAGAATAAAATTCCTATTGCCATGGAGGAAGCACTTTGAAGTTGTTTCTGGATTTGGTACATTAATTCCTGAAGAAACGAATCTGGGCAGTTTCCTCAGCAACAAATAGCAAAACACAGACACAGACACATTCTCACACACGCGTACAAGCACAGCCCTTCCTCCACCCCAACAGACAAAGAAGTTCAAGAAACCCAAATGCCGTCTGTCCTGAAGCACCCTGGGACCAGACGAAGGCGCAGAAAAGCACTTTGCCCCAGAAGGCCTCTTTCTTCCCACACTTCACAACACTATGGCCTGCTGAGCAGGCAGACAGGGCCAGGGTATGGCCAGCCCTCACTCCCTGTTGTCTCTCCCCCATTCCAGTTCTTACTTCACTTGGCCGTCCGGGTCATTTTCCTAAGAAGTTGTTCAGTCCATGTTTCCCCACTCCTCAAGAACCTCCAGTGGCTGCCCATCTGCCTCCACATCAAACAGCAACTCTTTACCATCAGTTTGAGGGCACTCCACCACCTTGCCCCCTCTGACCTCATCTCACTACTCTCCAACAACAACCCAGCCTACACACTTCGCTCCTACTCACTGTACCTCCACCTTGTCTATCTTGCTGCCAACCTCTCGCCAACATCCTGCCACTGGTCTGGAACGCCCTCCCTTCTCCATAACCAACCGACAATGACTTTCCCCACCTTCAAAGTCTTACTGAAGGCACATCTCCTTCATGAGGCCTTCTTCTGCCACTCCCTTCTGCATCACCTTTGCACTTGGATTTGCTCTCTCTATTCACCCCTCCCTCAGCCCCATAGCACTTATGTACAGAGCCATAACTAAATTAACATCTGCCTCCCCTTCTAGACTGTAAGTTCATGGTGGGCAGGGAACGAGTCTACCAACTCTGTTACACTGTTCTCTCCCAAGTGCTTAGTACAGTGCTCTGCCACATAGTAAGCATTCAAATATGACTGACTGATTAATTGACTGGTCCCTACAGTACATCCGGGGCCCAGAGTCCCACGGGGATGAGCCAGCCAGCTGCTCAGAGGCTCAGCGGAGAGGAAGTGGGATCCACAGACATGGGACACCGCTCAGATGGAGACAGTAAGGCCCAGAGAGCACCACGGACAGGGAGGAAACGGAGAGCGTTGGGGGCAGTGGGAGGGGACAAAACCCAAAGAGAACCAGATGAGACTTAGCTGACTGAGTGGAATGAGAGGGGGCCTGGGAATCAGAGAATCTGGGTTCTCACCCTGGCCCCATAGTTTTCTGCCATGTGACACTTGGGGAAGTCTGGGCCTCCATTTCCTCATCTGAGAAATGGGGATTCAATACCTGTTCTCTCTCCCATTTAGAGTGAGTACCTCTTGTGGGAAAGAGACTGTATCTGCTCGTGTTTAAAATACCCCAGCACTTAGTCCAGTGTTTGGTGCACCGTAAGGGCTTAACAAAGGCCATTAGTATTAAGAAGGGTAAAGAAGGGTGGGTCGGGGTGGGGCTTGATGGCAGAAAGGCTGTGGGGGGAAAGAGCTTCACAAGCCTCGGACGGTAATATGAGGGGTTGCAGTGGCTCAGTGGAAAGAGCACGGGCTTTGGAGTCAGAGGTCAAGGGTTCAAATCTCGGCTCCACAAATTGCCAGCTGTGTGACTTTGGGCAAGTCACTTAACATCTCTGTGCCTCAGCTACCTCATCTGTAAAATGGGGATTAAGACTGTGAGCCCCTTGTGAGACAACCTGATCATGTTGGAACCTCCCCAGCACTTAGAACAGTGCTTTGAACAGAGTAAGTGCTTAATAAATGCCATTATTATTATTATTATTATTATTATTATTATTATCAATTTCCCCCTTTACCCACTCTGATCTGGGACGGCACTAATCAATAAAAATACTAATAGTTTTGAGGCCTCGCAGATTTGATTTTTCCTTTTTTTCTACCCCCACAAGCTCAACGTTAAGCGTTTGTTTTAGGCCGGCTGTTTGCTATATAAATTACAGGCAGATTTTGTTCCCTGATTATTTAACTGCATTAACAAATGTGAAAAAAATCTGAACTTGGATGAGAGGCGTGGAATCAGGAGAAAGGAAAGCATGCGCGCTTTGCCAGAGCTGTATTTCATCACTCTTCAGAATTAGCTGGCAACGTAACCACAATATTTACTGAAGTGCAAACCAAATGTTTTCATCTGGACAGAAATCAAACTGTGGTATGTTACAACCACAACAGAAATTGTTGCAATCCAAATACAGGCTCTCTCATTTGGGTTGTGATGGCTGAAAAATCGGATTCCTCTTTGGGAATCTGCCCGCATCCCCTGCCCCTGCTTGGGTTTAACCGTTGAAATGCCAGCTGGCCACTAGGCACCTGAAGTCCACCAACGGCCCAGTAGATTTTGGCTAGTCAGGGGCCTACTCAGCTGGGTCCGATCAACACCCAACACTCACAACTACCAGGTAAGGAAATCAACCTTGGGCACAAACATGCTGGCCTTTGATTCAGGCCACAAATGAACTGTCACCACGCGACAAGTCTGGAAGAGGAAAAACACAAACACAAAACCAAGAGAGGGCATCCACTGCCTGAGTTCTCTTTGCTCGTCCCAAAGTGCCCGGTCAACTGTACCTAGCTCAAAACTGCCTCCGTCTACCCCTAGCTCATGTTGTTCCTTGGCTCGGAACACCCTCCTCTGAATCAATCCATCAGACCACAGCTCTTTCCGGCTTTAATGCCCTCCTTAAATTCCATCTACTCTGGGAAACCTTCCCTGATTAATTCACACACCATAGCTGTGATTTCTCAGTCTTCCCCCTCTAGACTTTGAGCTCCCCATGGGCAGGGAATGTGTCTGCTCTCCCAAGTGCTTTGTACAGTGTTCTGCAATGTAAAAAGCACTCAATAAAACCCACTGATTGACTGATTCCCCCTTCAGACTGTCAGTCCGGGGCTGGGGAACATCTTGCTACTGTTGTGACTCTCCCAAGTGTTTACTATAGCATCTACCACTGCGGGCACGCAATAAATGCCATTGGTTGATTAGCTGAAAGTTGCTCAGTTCTAAACCAGGTGAGCTCAGCAATGGCTAGTGGCAATCAGCTGAATTTGTACACTGCATTTGATACTATTCCTTTCCCAAGCACTTCAACAATACCACCTTCATCCCTTTTTCCCCCCTCACAGCACCCCAGCACATTAGGGAGAGACAGGAATCATTACCCCCATTTAACAGAGGAGGAAACTGAGGCCCAGAGAGGTCAAGTGGTTGGCCAAAGCCCCCAGCAGGACATGGCAGCATGGGCTAGTGGATAAAGGATGGTCCCGGGAGTCAGAAGGACCTGAGTTCTAATCCTGGCTCCATCACTTGCCTGATGAGTGAATTTAGGCAAATCACTTCTCTGTGTCTCTGTTTGCTCATCTGCAAAATGAGGATAAAGACTGTGAACCCTATGTGGGACAGGGACTGTGTCCAACTTATCTTGCATCTACCCCAGTGCTTAGAACAGTGCCTGACACACAGTAAGTACTTAACAAATACCATTCATGCAATCGTATTTATTGAGCGCTTACTGTGTGCAGAGCACTGTACTAAGTGCTTGGGAAGTACAGGTTGGCAACACTTAGAGACTGTCCCAACAACGGGCTTACAGTCCAGAAGCAGGAGACAGACAACAAAACAAAACATGTACACAGGTGTCAAAGCTACATGCACATATACCACAATTATTATTATCATTGTTATTATTAGCTGGGATCCAGGCTCTTTAACTGAGGGAGAGTTGAAGGCCAGCCTACATCATCGACGGTGTTAACAAGCTGCCAGCACTCGAACGCACAAATTGGCTTCCTCTTGAAAACACGTACCCGTGTGCACACACGCATGCACGCGCGCGCACACACACACACGCACGCACACGCACGCACGCGCATAGGCGCACTGTATTTTGGATGCCAAACACATGCTGCTTTCATTTGATTTCAATTCGTTCCAAAGCCAGGCCGAAGGTTAATGAGAAACTCTGCATAGAACAGCAGCAGCAGCAACAGCAGCAGCAGGGCTGGCTTGCCCCCTTCCCACGGTAGGCAGTGTCCTCACTTTCCTCTTGACTGTGTGAGCTCCTTGTCCCCTGGGCCCTTTAAAACTTTTTGGAAGCGGGGATGCCGGGAGATGGTGAGCTCCCACAGAGCCTCCTCCCTCTGCTGGAAGTACTCACCTGGAGCACGTGAGAAAGGAGCATTTTGGATTAAGGTCATCCTTGGTCACCTCGGCCCTCTCGTGCCCTTGGATGTATGTACTCCTTACCTACCGACCCACTCTCACCTTCTTGCAACTACAGTGCCAGCATCAACTTCTGAGCATCACCTCCTCAAAAATCTCCAGTGGCTACCAATCAACCTACGCATCAGGGAAAAACTCCTCACCCTCGGCTACAAGGCTCTCTATCACCTCACCCCCTCCTACCTTACCTCCCTTCTCTCCTTCTACAGCCCAGCCAGCACCCTCTGCTCCTCTGCCGCTAACCTCCTCACTGTGCCTCGTTCTCACCTGTTCCGCTGCCACTGACCCCTGGCCCACGTCCTCCCCCTAGCCTGGAATGCCCTCCCTCCGCACGTCCGCCAAGCTAGCTCTCTTACTCCCTTCAAAGCCCTACTGAGAGCTCACCTCCTCCAGAAGGCCTTCACACACTGAGCCCCCTCCTTCCTTGCCCCTCCTCTCCCTCCCCCCACCTTACCCTCCCCACAGCACCTGTATATATGTATATGTTTGTATGTATTTATTACTCTATTTTATTTGTACATATTTATTCTATTTATTTTACTTTGTTAATATGTTTTGTTTTATTGTCTGTCTCCCCCTTCTAGACTGTGAGCCCGCTGTTGGGTAGGGACCGTCTCTATATGTTGCCAACTTGTACTTCCCAAGTTCTTAATACAGTGCTCTGCACACAGTAAGCACTCAAAAGATACGATTGAATGAATGAACTTGTGTCAAACTGTCTCCCAGCCACTGACCTACAACCTCCTTGAAGTCAACGTCTCATCGTAGCCTTGCACAGGCCTGATTAGTGCTCTGCTCAGGAACGGTTTTCAATCAATTCTCATATTGAGAAGTTCAGGAACAAGGTCTCTAAACCATTAACCAGCTAACTTTACTAGACCCTCGTCAAGACTCCCCCCACCACTCTATGGAGAGCCACTTTCTCCCCTTTTTGAAGAAGACACATGGCAGGTCCCCACCCAACGTCCAAGGGCCAGCCAAAGAGATGGATGGGATAGGGATGGAACCCCGGCAGGAGTCAAACTCGCCTCCTGACATCCTGGGCCCTTCAGTGACTCCCGGAGCTCTTCCCTCTTGCAGAGGAGGAATGGGAAAGTGTGTGGAATTTGAGAGGGCAGGGGGGGGGGAGAGAGAGAGAGAGAGAGAGAGAGAGACCCCAGTGCTTTTAGCGATTCTAGGAGTCTTTTAGCCCTGGCTGCTGAGTGTGTGTCTGTGTGCACTCTAGATCTTCCACTCAGGGTGTGGGGCTGGGTCTCCCTTCCCAGCTCAACTTGAGCTCAAAATGCCATGACAGGGCCTGATCTGTCCCCTGGCTGGTGATACTGGCAGGCCTGTCCTGTCTGACGGTTAGAGGACTGACTGCCCAGGAATTGCCAAGAGACAGAGGCAAAGATGGGATCCAGAAAACACAGGCACAGTCTGGGACAGCCCCTGGGCTGGGAAAAGCACTAGCATTTTCAGGCATTGGTTGTATACTTTCCAGGGCTAAATGCCCATCTCATTCCCCTTCAGCCCTGATGGGGAATGCTCTACAAGAGGTCCATTCCCAATCTTCTCCCCATCACCACATGCCAAAGGCACAAATCTCTGAACATATGTACACGCACCCCCACTTCAGGGCAGTTTGCCTTTCCCTCTCCAGCTAAAGAGACAACACCACTTAACCCGCCAGAGAAGGTCACTACTACTGCCATTCTGTCCTGAAAGCCAGTAAAACGGCCATCCAAGAGCCTATGCCTTCAAGGCAAGACAGCCTACAGAGGTCCAGGGCATTGTTGAACCCCAAGCAAAATCAGGGCCAGTGGAACAGCGGTCTCTCAGAAGCTCACGAGCCAGCAACCACCCATGCCACACACAGCCAGCTGCCCAAGAAGATCGTGGGAAGTGTCATCAAGCGCCCTCAGAGCTCACCGTCACCCACTACCGGGGCGAGAGGAGCTGCCGATACCTGACCTTCTTAACTCTATGGGTTTGACCTCTATGCTGGTTTAAGGTCTAAAGTCTCAGTTGACCCTAGAGAGGTGGACCAATTGGGACCCTCAATAGCGATGAGCCAGGAATTATGGAATTACAATTGGGGACAAGACAGGAGGGCAGAGAGAGTTAAGAAGAGCTGGTCAGGGTGTCCAGAGCTGCTTTCTGGACATTCGAGCCTACGTTTTGATGTTTAAGAGCGCTGGTTAGTCCCATGTCCTTACCAGGAGGAAGAAAGGGTGTTGGAGTGGGTCGGCTGTCATGAAGGTTTAGAACAACTGTAAACTCGTTGTGGGCAGGGAATGTGTTTATTGTTATATTGTACTCTCCCAAGCACTTAGTACAGCCTGCCCTTATCTACTTTGCTTTTCACCCCTTTGTCTGACCAACCTAGGAGCCGAGAGCCATTTGCAATAAAGAACAAGGTGCCACGAGGGGAGCCAGGGCTAGCTGCTGCTAATTCTTCCGACTGCTCCAATCTCTTCCCGCCCTGAATCTGATCCTGAGTTCCTACCTCGGAGGCAGAGAAACGTAAGGAAATCCTCAGTCTTGGGCTTCCTTTTAGAGAGGTCAGAAATCTGAGTAGCTGGAGGGGGTAGCAATGGTTCCACAATCTTCATCGGAGTTGTGCTGGGGCTGTTTGGCTGGGACTGGGCAAACTTCCTTTGTGCTTGCAGCCGGGGCCTGAGAAAACAACACGAAAAAAAGAAAGATGACAACCACGTTGAGCAGAGCTTGGAGAACACAAAAGCGCACATGATTGTTTGGCTATAAAACCAAGAAGTCGAGGTAAGGAATAAGGACTCCATTCCACATGAGTCCATCTCCGTCCTCCGAATGCCCCCTGTCAAGGATGTTGTTGCATTTTACTCTCCCAAGCACTTTTATAGTGCTCTGCACAAAGTAAGCACTTAATTAATACAACTAACTGACTGACTGCCTTCTGGACATTTGAGCCTACGTTTTGATATTTAAGAGCGCTGGTTAGCCCCGTGTCCTTACCAGGAGGAAGACAGGGTGTTGGGACGGGTTGGCTGTCATGAAGGTTTAGAACAACTGTAAACTCGTTGTGGGCAGGGAATATGTTTATTGTTATATTGTACTCTCCTAAGCATGTAGTACAGTGCTCTGCGCACAGTAAGTGCTCAGTAAACACAATTGAATGAATTCTGATCCGCTGAAGGTGTCCACCCCTACGGGACCTGTGGTTTTTTTACTCTGCCAGGGTAATGCCTACAAGAAACATGAAGATATAGTTGCAGATCCTCATGCTATCACACCCTAATCTCAGCTCCGCTATTTGGCTGCTGTTACCTTAGGCAAATTACTTAACTTTTCTTTGCCTCCGTTACCACATCTGTAAAATGGGGATTATGACTCTGAGCTCCAGGTGGGACAGGGACTATGTCTGACCTGATTAGCTGTTACTGACCCTGGAGCTTAGTACAGTGCTTGGCGCACAGAGAGCTTAACCAAAACCATCATAATTTTATTTATTATTACCCCAGTACCACCAGGAGACAGATGATCAGAGAGGGAAAATATGAGTGAAAGACTACACACAAGCTCACTACTAAGGCTCTCCCAAATTTCCGCTGGCTAAAGGGTCCCAGCCTTGGAAGGGATAAGATTAACTCTGTGGTAAGGGGCCAGAGGTTGAGGCCGAACATATGGCTTCTGACAGAACGGGTGGGAGGGCATTCTCAGGCAGATGCAAGAGTGTGGGCCTCTTTTCCCAAAGATTCCGCAGTCTCCTTCTCTCCACCGTTGACCTCCAACCCAGAATCTCACACTGAGGGGTCACAGGAGGAACCCAAATGACCCCATAAAAAGGAGGGAGCTGAAGACCAGAGGATTAGTTAAGCAGCAGTGGCTTGCGGCTTCCTGTCATCCGCTTTGACTAGGGTCTCCCGGCCTCTTCCGAGGCGTTTCCTGTCGTCCTTCTTCCGCCTCCCGCCGGAAGGCTGGAGCCAGTGGATGAGGTGCACTTGAAAGTCGGGATCCAGGGCTCGCCAAAGCGCCACGCAGCTGGGCCCTTGTCGAGGGGTGTGGACTTCAATGCACCATTTTATTAACTTAATTTTCCGATATTAAAAATTTAAGCTGGTAAATCCAATTATTTCGATTAATGACCAATTCTAAACAAAGGCGGCAGAATGGGTGGGAGGGAGAGCTCTGTTCATTCAAAATTAAGACACTTTGTGTCTGGCAAATGCAAAATGACTGGCGTGGTTGCACTCTTTGTATGATAAGGGAGCAAACCAGGAAGGTTTGCCAAGATCCTGAAAGGCCTATTCAAAAACATTCCCTGTGTTTCCAACCCCAAAATAATTACCCACTCTACTCTGCCCCTAAGCAGATACACTGCCGATCTGGCAACTTCTCAGAAGAACGTGCTCAAGTGAGCGGAGTGGTCATGGGGACTGGAGAGGGAACTTGTGCTTTGGGGTGGGGCGGGGGGAGCTGTTTCACCTCTCCACAAACCAGCTGGAGGCTGCTGAGGCCACTAGGGATGCAAACAGCCCTGTGACAGAATGGACACACACACAAAATGGACATACACAAAACTCTTTCCAGGAAGAAATGTGGCAGCGAAGAATGGTTTATCCACCCTCTTGGGCTTTCTACCGAGCGGGCAGGCAGAGGAGGGGGCTTCTAGGCTCTGGGGGTGGGCAGCCAGCTTCGGGGGCTATGTCCTGCACTGACATGGGTCTTCCTTAACAGGACTGCTTCGCAGTGACCTTTCAGTTCCAAAGAGGATTCCAAAAACCCACTGTGGTTGATGTCCACGGCAAGTTAACTTTAAAATCCTACTGATGCAGAAATGAAAACATGACTGGTAATCTCCAATCCCCGTTAACCTACGCTGCACAAGAGAGACAGGGACGGGAGAGAAGGGGAAGGGACGTGGGAGAGTGAGGGGGAGAAAGTGGAGAGAGAGAGGGAGCAGAGGAGTGAAAGGGAAAGGGAGGGCGATCATTACATAAATGTTTGTGATGAAAAGTGGGGAAAAGTCCAAGCCGATTTCCTCAACAAGCTGACTGTTTGTTCCCACACAGCCCAGATCACTGGGAATTTATGTGTTTACTTCACCACCACCCTGGCTTGCTGTTTCGAGATCAATAAAGTGTGTAACCTGTTCTCTTTCAGACACTGGAAAAGGACCTTGCCCAGGCCAACCAGATGTTCCCCAAGACAACTCCCAAAGAGCCCTTGCATGGGTCTGGCCCACAGACCCTCTTGGCCAAACAGCTGGGAGGGTGGTCCCAGACGGCCCACCTAACAACCGAAAGGTCATACCGGCCCTTGGTCGGCTTTCCGGCACCTTGGGAGCAGCTGAACCCAGGCATCCAAAAGGGGGCACGCCCAAATCCGGCTTCCCACCGGCAGCCTCGAACTCAGGACACAGGCCCTGAGACTTTAGGGCACACTCGGCCCTGGGCAATGTTAATAATAATAATAATAATTGTGGTACTTGGTAGGCGCTTACTATGTGCCAGGCACTGTTCTAAGCACTGGGGCAGATACAAGAAAATCAAGTACCTGTCCCACATAAGGATCAAAATCTTCATCCCCATTTTACAGATGAGGGAACTGAGGCACAAAGAAGCGAAGTGCTTTGTCTAAGGTCACACAGCAGACAAGTGGAGGAGTCGAGATGAGAACCCAAGTTCTTCCAACTCCCAGGCCTGTGCTCTATCCACTAGGCCACGCTGCCTTTCTTTGTAATAACTGGTAGTAACTGGAGGACAGAGATGAGCGGTCCCCAAACCCGCTGGGAGCTGGCAGGGAAGTCTCCCAATCATAAGTTGCCGCTGACTGCCGAAGGGGGTTAAGTATTAATAGGCACCTGTTAGAAGCTGAATCGATAATGACACCTGGCCTTGGCTTTGCCCACTCTTGCCCTAGCCCAATGGAGCCGGGAATGCTGGACTGGAGTTCAGTGCCTGGCCACCATGCCCACTTTCCAGGGGTCAATCACACTAAACTGCCCAGCTCAATGCCCACTAAGTGTCCGGTCATTGTGCCTGCCCTCTGGGGGTCAGTCAACACTAAACCACCCAGCTCAATGTCCACTCAGTGTCCGGTTGCTGTGCCCGCTCTCTGGGGTCACTCAGCTACCAGACAAAGAGCTCAGTGACCGGCCAGTGACCGGCCACCATGCCTGCCCTCCAAGAGTCAATGAACATCAAACCACAGAGCTCACCACTAGGCTCCCCTCGTAGGCCAGTCCCAGACCTCTGCGGGCTGTGGCCAGAAGGTTGGCGAGGAGGGAGGGAGGAGCCCCAGGGCACAGAAGCGTAGGCAGGCGGCACATCTGCTCCCGTACACACGACTGAGAGTCTTGTACGAAGCTTTCCAGATGACCGTCCGGTCCTCCGCTCCGAGAAACGAAGCCGAGACTGGAAACCTGAGGGCACGACGGCATTGGAAATGCCACAATGGCCCCTCGGGTTCCATCCCTGGCCCTTTCTCCTTCCATCCCCTCACCTCCCTCCTGCATTCAGAGAGGGTCCCCCGACCCCAACCTCCCCTTCCAGCAACTATCCCCCCTAGCCCGGGAGCACATGTCCACCACCTTCCTTCACTTCACCAGAGCTCAGTTTCCATCTGGGCTGGGACTCTCCGGATGGGGGCAGAGGGACCACTCGGGAACCTTTAATTCCCCTACACACAGAGATCTGGTTTGTTTTAAAAGTCCAAAGAGCCTCATTTGCTGGAAATAAAAGCCAGTTGGCCGGCCTCTTCCTTCAGTTCTGGAAGCCCGGTGCTGTGAACAGCCCGCCACAACAGATGGCAGTAAAGAGCCGCGGACAGGCGGATGGGCGAAGGAGGACAAGGCGGACAAGGCCTGGGGCCTGTGAATGGGGGGAGAGGATGGAGGCGGGGAGCCACTCCCTCCCTAAAGAGTCCTGCTCTCACCCCCTAGAGGAAGAGAGAGACTTAGCACTCATTGATGTGTCCGGGTGGAGAGATTAGAGAAGGCACTGCCCTCGATAAGGGAGAAACAGGAGGGAAGCTTTTCCTTGAGCATTTTGATCTGATGTCCCAATTGGTCTTTTAGGAATATAAAGGGATCCCTCTTTCTGAGCAGGACAGGGGCTCAAAAAGGATCCCCGTCCTTTAACATTGGATGCTGGAGGCAAGGGAGAGGAGTACTGATGGAGCCCAGGCTGGGATAGCATTAAGACTGCAAACCCCTTCCCACCCCCTCCCCCAAACTAAGGAAAACACACACACTCTTTGGAAACTGCTCTCTTTGAAGATAGTTTGGTGGGGTTCTTCTCCCTGTGTGCTAGTGGCCTTTTTCCATTTTCCAGCTTGCAAATCTGGTCCCACTAGGCCAGTGGTTTTCCTCAAAGTTTTTGGCAATGCAAGAAAATTGGGCAGCCCACCCACTTCTCCAGCCCCAGAAACTTTGCTTCCACCTCCCGCTCCTTCCACCCTGGACCGGTCAGCTCCCTCCTGCCCCAGGTGGGGTCAAAAAGGCCCTGGGCCCTCAGAGGGAAGAAAGAGGTTGGTGGCAGACGGACGGACAGACATGAGACCCATCCTCAAGGAGGAGGAGGGTGGACGTTAGTGACAGAGATGGAATGAGTCAGTGAGGGAAGCAGCATTGCCTTGTGGGTAAAGCTGGAGCCTGGTGGTCTAAAGGACCTGGGTTCTAATCCTGGCTTTGCTGGGCAAGTCACTTCACTTCTCTGTGCATCAAAGTTACCTCATCGGTAAAATGGGGATTAACATTGTGAGTCTGATGTGGGACATGGACTGTACCCAACCAGATGAGCTTGGATCTATCCTAGCTCTTAGTATAGTACCTGGCACATAATATGCACTTAACAAATACCATTTTAAAAAGGCTAATGATGAGGACACTGTTCAAATAAACATGAGCCCACTGTTGGGTAGGGACTGTCTCTGTATGTTGCCAACTCCCAAGTGCTTAGTACAGTGCTCTGCACACAGTAAGCGCTCAATAAATATGATTGATTGATTGATTGATAAGTCTTCTAGACTGTGAGCCCATTGTTGGGTAGGGACCATCTATATGTTGGCTGACTTGTACTTCCCAAGCGCTTAGTACAATGCTCTGCACACAGTAAGCGCTCAATAAATACTACTGAATGAATGAATGAATGACACTGGTTTCAGTTGTTTCCCCTATTGCCCACCCACTGGTCTCCCGCTACACTACTAATAGTAATAATAATAACAATAATAATAATAATAATAATAATATGTAGTCCATGCTTACTCTGTGCCAAAGAGCATTCTGAGCACTGGGGTAGATACAAGGTAACTCGATTGGATCCACTTTACAGATTAGGAAACCAAGGCCCGGAGAGTTGCCCAAAGTCACGCAGCAGACAAGCGGCAGAGCAGGGGCTAAAGCTCAGGTCCTCCCACACCCAGTCCTGAGCTCTTTCCACCAATAGGGAGGCCCAATGCCTCCCTATAGAAAGTGAGTGGTGGGACATTTGTGCTGTTGGTTGGTGCACTGAACAAGCAAGGGGGTGGGAGGGAAGAATATGTAAATAGGTAAAAACAGGGGCAAACAAGGAGAGCGCAGGGGCCCACCAGATGGGAGAGATGGGGTCAATTTGCCGTGGATTTTTTGAGATGGGCTGCCCGATTTGTGCATCCAATCAGGAATGAGAACGACTCAACGCGGTGGGTTTCTGGCCTGTCAGCTCTTGGAATCCTGTCACCAACACTCCCCTAGAGTCTCTCCATCAATCAATGGTAGCTATTGAGCACTTACTGGGTACAGAGCACTGTACCAAGCTCTTGGAAGGGTACGATACAAGAGAGTTGGTAGTCACAAGCCCTAAACTTAAGGTGCTGCTGAAAATCTCTGTACCATCATTTTGCCCCCGCCCTCAGAAGTGGCGGGTCCCTCCACTCGACAGAGGAAACGGGGCAGAAGAGAAATCTGGGTGGTGGTGAGGAGGTGCCAAAAATGAGCTTAAGCTTGTTACCTCAGATTCTAACTCCCCCGGCTCTGCAAACCCTCAGACCCACGGCTCCCCCGGCACCAGAGGCCACCCTGATTTGGGAACCACTCCAGTAGCCCCGTGCCACTCAACTCTGTGAGCCTGAGTGGTAGGTGGGAAATCTGGAAAAGTGGGAAGCAGCTGGGATGGGCTTGGAATGGGAAAGGGAGAAGAATACCAACTGTTTTGTATTGGACTCTCCCAAGCATTTAGTGCAGTGTTCTGCATGCAGTAAGTGTTTCATACACAGGATCGATTGATGGATTGATTGAACCCCTGGTATGTGTCCGCTCCCTGCCTGGGGCCAAATTTCCTGAGGCTATCTTCTTGGTCCTGTGCTGACCAGCCTCCTCTCAGTCTCCATCCCTGAGGCTGATGTCACCACAGTGACCGGAAGGGATGATGCCAGAGCCTGTGGAAAGACCAAGACTCTGGATGGTCAGAGACAGGGCCGCCCCAACACACATTCTTGTCTTCACTCCCTCAGCAAGAAAATGCACCTCCCTTCGCCTCTCCCACCTCTGCCCCTTCCCTCACGCTCTTCCCCCCGCTTGCAACTTCCTCCCTTCCTACATCAGACAGGCCCCCAGCTGTGTGCACATGAAAATAATGATAATAATAATGGCAGGAGCCAGAGTATGGAAGCAGGGAATAAAAACCCATGGACACTGTGACCACACTGCCAACTGACTATGGAATTGTCCTCACTGGCTAAGGTCAGTGAGGCCAAATTGCGGGTCAAGGGAATCAGCGTGGCTGGGTGAAGAGAACACGAGGCTAGAAGCAAGGAGACTTCACTTCTAAACCCAGCTATGCCAATGGCCTGCTGTTGGGACAACGGGAAGGTCACTGAACATCTCTGGGGCTCAGCTTCCTCTGGCCCCCAAACCCGTGCTTTTTCCACTAGGCCCTTTGTATAACACAATAATAACAATAAAAATAACAATAATAATAATAATACATAATTGTCTTTATTAAACACTACTATGTGTCAAACGTTTGGGTGGAAACAAGATTATCAGGTCAGACAGAGTTCCTGACCTGCATGGGGCTCACTGTTTAAGTAGGAAGGAGAACAGGCTCTCCATTTCAAAGATGAGGAGACCCACAAGTGAAGTGACTTGCCCAAGGTCACACATCAGGCAGGTGGCAGAGCCAGGATTACCCAGGTCATCTATCTCCCAGGCCTGAGCTCTTTCCACTAGGCCACACCATTTGAACTCCTCCCAAAGATGATTTTTTGCCCCTACCCCCAAAGTCAGGGAGGAGTGGGCTTGACCACCTGTGGCCTCCATGGGTGGAAAGAATCAGTCAATCGTATTTAATGAGAGCTTACTCTGTACAGAGCACTGTACTAAGCACTTGGGAGACTACAGTGTAATGAAAAACAGACACATTCCCTGTTCAAAAGTCTCCCACCCAACCTGCTCCTGTGCCAACAGCTTCCATGTCGCCTCCCTCCTAGAAACCTGCCCAATCTGACTGAGCTCATGACCCCAAACCCAAGGTCACCAGGACTTTTGTTTGGGCTCCTGACCCCACTGTTAAGTTCCAGCTCTCCAAAGGCCTTTAAATTCTGGGAACTCGTTTTTGTGGTCATTTAGGGTCACACAATAACAACAAGAATAGTCCACGTAAATCCGCCTCTGGCACTTGTCAGCTGTGTGACCTTGGGCAAACCACTTAGCTTCTCTGGGCTTCAATTACCTCATCTGTGAAATGGGGATGAAGACTGTGAGCCCAATGTAGGTCAACGTGATCACCTTGTATGTCCCCCAGCCCTTAGAACAATGCTTGGCACACAGTAAGCACTAAACAAATACCAACATTATTATTATTGTTATTGTTATTATTATTATTATTATTATTATTATTATTATTATTAAACCATAAGCTTACAGGGGCTTACATTTCAATCTCTTAGATGTGGCCCAATGCGCTTTGGATGACGATGCCCTGCCTCTTCCTGCACATATTTCCAGGCTGATGAAAATTCTGCCATTTTCAGCATGCTGCCTCAGCGGTTGGGTAGATAATACAGAATAAAACCCACCCTCCCATTTACCCTTTTCGCGTCGTGTTTTGCCCAGAGATGGACTTAATATTCCCTGCAAAGTTGCAACTCAGCAGGCACGCACACACGCATGCACACACGCACACACACACACACACACACACACACACCCCCCAACTCCAAAGCCCCTCATGCCCCTCAGGGTAAACAGTCTGTGCTTTAGCAACTCTCAGACAGGTTGAAAGACTTCCTGTTCAATTAAGTCCTTCATAAATCCCTACTGTTGGAGAACATTTTCCCCATCTGCGGGCAGGAAGTGATGAAGTCACAAGGTCATTCTGCTTCGGGGCAGCTTAACCCCTCCTGAAGGCTGTTTGTTGCACCATAAAGCGTTCCAGAAACCAGGGCTCTCTCTGCTCTCTCAGCACCGGGCCCTGCCAGCCTCACCGGCATCTGGCCAAATTCTGAGATGGGACCTTCTCCACAATCTGCCCTAAATCCAAAATGCTTACAGCACAAGAGGAAGGAAAGAGAGAGGAAGCAGACTGTACCTGTGAAGTGTTCTTTAAACTGACAAAACAGCGTAACCATCTATAACGCATAAAAGACCCATCAATCAAGGGAACAATCTCACCATGGAAAATGACAAATAAAGACTATCAATGAGGGGCGCTACTGAAATAAGCAAAGAGATCGGTAATATTTCTTAGTATTCTGGTATCTGCTGGATTTCTCTTTTTGGAAGTCCTGGCTTTGTCCAGCAACCCGCTTCCCTCACTTCATGGGGTATTTCCCCAGACTGGGCCTGAATCCATGCTCAGAGTTCTTGCTGCCTACCCCAACCAGTCTCTTGTTCCCCAGAAATAAAAACAGCCCTTTCTTGGAAGCTGACTGGGCTGTCAAACACATTTTTCAGTGTGCTGATGTCTCACTGCCAGCCCCGCAGGCCTTCAGAGGTTTCTGCTTTTTCAGAGCTCTAAGTTTGGGAAGGGTGTGGGCAGGGTGGGGAGACAAGGGAGAGCAATTCTAGACACCCTGAGCAATCTATTTCCTCTTGGTGGACAGAGGTTAGGACAAGCCTGGAGAACAGGGAGCCTGGAAGTCAGAAGGACTAATCCTGGGTCTAATCCTGGCTCAGCCACATGGCTGCTGTGTGACCTTGGGCTAGTCACTTCACTTCTCCGTGCCTCAGGTACCTCATCTGTAAAAAGGGGATTAAGACCGTGAGCCCAATAAGGAAAAGGGACTTATTTATAGAGCTTTTTTTTATGGTAACTGTTCATTTATTCATTCATTCAATAGTATTTATTGAGCACTTACTGTGTGCACAGCACTGTACTAAGCTCTTGGGAAGTACAAGTTGGCAACATATAGAGACAGTCCCTACCCAACAACGGGCTCACAGTCTAGAAGGGGGAGACAGACAACAAAACAAAACAAAACATACTAACAAAATAAAATAGAATAGGAATTCTATTACTATTAGTAATAATAGTAATTAGAAACAATAGTAATTTGTTAAGAGCTTACTATGTGCCAAGCACTTGTACTAAGCACTGGGGTAGATACACGCTAATCAGGTTCGCCTTAATCACATGGGGCTCACAGTTTCCACCCCATTTTACAGATAACTGAAGAACAGAGAAGTGACTTGCCTGATGTCACACAGCAGACATGTGGCAGAGCGGCATTAGAACCAAGGTCCTTCTGACTTCCAAGCCTGTTCTCTATCCATTAGGCCATGCTGCTTCTCAAGCTGCAGAGCACTGTACTAAGCACTTGGGAGAGTACAATATAACAGTATAAAAGACTCATTCCTGCCCCACAGTGAGCTTACAGTCTAGAAGGGGAGACAGACATTACTATAAATCAATTATGGATGTGAACATAAGTGTTGTGGTTCAGAGGTGGGGGGCAGTGAATAAGGGGATCAAATAGGGCGAGAAAGAAATGAGAGAAAAGGAAATGAGAGCTTATTCGGGGAAGGCCTCTTGGAGAAAATGTGCCTTCAAAAGTTTTGAAGCCAGGGAGAGTAATCGTCTGCTGGATATGAAAAGGGAGGCCAGAGGCAGGTCGAGGATGAGAAGTCGGTGGGGAGATAGGAGAAATCGAGGTACGGTGAGTACGTTGGCATTAGAGGAGTAAAGTGTGCAACCCAGCTGTATCTATCTCAAGCTCAGTACAGTGCCTGGCACATAGTAAGCGCTTAACAAATACCATAAAAAAAGAAAAAAAAAGAAGGAAAAAAGACTGAAGCTACCAGTCAGCTCAGGCACAGGGGGCTAATGACATTCCTGTGATGGCCATGACTGTGGCTTTTGGCCTGTAGGCAATGCACGCTCCAAACCACAAGTAAAGGGCACCAGGAGGGGTCTCTGACACGTTTCCTTACGCTAGGTCTCTTCACCTCCGCTAGCCTCAACATGTCCCAAACGTTCACCGAGATCAAAGAGGCATCCATCTGCAGACGTGTCAATAGGTTGCCAAAGACCACACCCAACCCTGCCACGGATCAGCACGCAAAAGTTCTCCCCCAGTGGCCATTCATTCAGTCAACGGTCAGGGAGGGGAAAGAAGCAGCAGCACCCCAGGGAGCCCTCGACTGTCTCCCCTGAAAAGGAAATAATAGAAAACCCCAGCTAACCCTACCACCTCTCTCCCCAACTTAGATTGAGACACAGAATAAGGTCTGTGTCTGACATAATTATCTTGAATCTGTCCCAGTACTCAGTACAGTGCTTGGCACATGACAAGCACTTATGAAATACCAATACTACTGTTATTGTTGTTGCTATTATTACCATGCCAAACACATATCTTGGCTTCAGTGTAGGAGACAATGCATACTTACACACATATCTATCTATCTAACTCTCTCTCCTCCCCATCTCACTGCTGAGACAATAATCTTATGAATGGGCTGATGCTGGAAAGATCCTACCTTTGGCAGAACTTTTAGAAGCCCCTTCAACAAGTAGTTTTTGGTTATTTTGGCCTATGAAACATGTGGGACAGCACACAAACCAAGATGGAAACACTCGCAGGCGTGAGGTGAAACAGAACCATGAAACTGGAGAGGGGATGAGAAAAAAGTCCAACTCCCAAACCTCAACCCCAACAACACCTCAGGCAGGAGAAAATCTGACAGGAAGAGGCTGCTGCATGCGAGAGTTGTAAACCAACAGAAGGGCACACCTCAGGGCAACAGAAAACTCTGGAAAATGCTGTGTGTTAGCCAAGGGGAAAATGGATGTATACTGACCACTGTGGCAACTGCTTACGACAGAAAAGGGCACCAATGTGAAACTGGGGATGGCAGGCAGTCTAAAATGGCTGACGCTCCTTTTGGTGGTCCAAAATCAATCAATCAATCAATCAATCAATTGTATTTATTGAGCACTTACTTTGTGCAGCACTGTACTAAACGATTGGGAAGTACAAGTTGGCAACATATAGAGACAGTCCCTACCCAACAGTGGGCTCACAGTCTAGAAGGGGGAGACAGAACAAAACCAAACCTACTAACAAAATAAAACAAATAGAATAGATATGTACAAGCAAAATAAATAAATAAATAAATAAATAAGAGTAGGCTGAGGCACTGCAGCAGAGACGACAAGGGGCAAGCAAGGTAGGAGAGGGAAGGAGGGGCCAGTGGCAGGCCTGGCAGCGGGACAGAATCCAACCAAATTTTCAAGGTTCACCCCTAGATGTGCCCAACCCGGCCCAGCCCCCACAGGAAAGTGGCAGGACTCATAGTAAACCACCGTGCCCCACGGGAAGGGAGCCTCAGGGAAAGAAAAGAATGCTGCCTGCCATCCTGGAAAGTGACAGTTCAGCTGAGCTTCTCTCAGTGGCCCTGAAGTGACTGCCAACGTTTTCTCCTCAGAGTTGACTAGGACTGACAGTGCCTCTCCTCATTCACACTGCCCACCTCCGCTACGGCAACCAAATCTTAAAAAACCATGGGCGCAGAAAGGAAGCATGTGTGTTGGGGGTGGATTTCCCACTACCTTGGGAGCAAGTGAGGTTTAAAGCCCTGTATGTATCTGGACAAGTTCCACTGAGAGGGGAGGAGGGAATTAGAGTGTTGTTGATCCCTGTATCTACACACTCAGGCTAAAAGAGAGATGGGAAAAGGACAGGAAAAGCCCAATTGGCTCATAAAGATTGGAATGGGTGCTGGATAGTTATGGATGGGTGCAGTTGCTTGTTACCCAGGGAATGCTACCCTCTGATGCTAACAGGGAAATGAGGGAATTGAAAAAAGACATCATATGCTCTGACTTTCCCTTCCCATGGCTCAGAACTGGGATCGGGGGCAGGGAAAATGTTGGTTTCCCCAGCCTCCCGGATCACAGTTAAGGAAGAAACCTTCGAGTCTTTCAGGTGAGCTTAGGCAGGGTGTCCTGGGCAAAAGAAGAGGTTACCCTGCTGAGATCCAGGAATCCACTGCATAAGATGGTTTGAAAAGGCAAACAGAAAAGTTCTCCTGGGGTTTAACTGGTGCTCAGCTGATGCCAGGGAAAATATTTTGTGTTTTGGGTGCCAGATCCTAGTTGAAACATGGCAAGGGAGCAGATAAAAGCAGGACCGTTTATACAAAGAGAGGGAGAGAGAAACTTGTGGGGCAGAGGGGAGGAAAGCCATGATTTGTCTATAAATAACTTCAAAGAAATTACAGAGGAAGGAAAGAAATTATTCTGCCTCAGAACATGGCAGGGGAACCAGCTAAAGAAGGGAGAAAAAAATCTAGGCTAAATGCAGGGGGGAAAGCAGGCACAAGAACATAATAATTATGGTATTTGTTAAATTCTTACTAAGTGCCAAGCACTATGCCAAGTGCTATGGTAGATACAAAAAGTGAAATTGGACACAAGCCCTGTGCCACATGGGGCTCAAAATATAAGATAAGGGAGAACAGACATTGAATCCCCATTTTACAGATGAGGAAAACTTGCAGACTGTAAGCTCCTTGTTTTCCAATTATGTTGTCTTGTTCTCTCCCAAGCTCTTAATGCAATGCTCTGCACACAGTCAGTGATCAATAAATACCACTGATTGATGGAAGGTGTTGAGGCACCGAGAAGACAAGTGACTTGCCCCAGCCAAAGAGCAGGAAACAGGGAACAAATGGATTGAAATTTAGATCAGGGCCCAGGTGACATCCATCTCCACAGGCTGGGCACAGCTCAACGGCTCCTGAGAGTTCAGCACTGTTCTAAGAGCTTGGGAAGTACAACAGCAGTGCCGAAAGAACTCCATTTCCCAGGGCTCACATGGGTGCTGCCCAGAGGAGTTGGTTGAAACTTTTTCCATTCTTTCTTCTCACAAATAGATCCCCCACTTTCGGGCTCTCAGCAGCAGCAGAGAATCCATGTCCAGTGGCCCACTGGTCCCTTTTCTCCTAAAGCGTTCCTTGGCAGGTCCACCTTTGAGGAAGCCATCTTGAATGTCAGAAGGAGGAGGGAAGGGGTCTGCTATATTTTATTCTCCCAAGTGCTTAGTACAGTGTTCTGCACATAATAAGCGCTCAATAAATAAAACTGTCTGACACTAACAGCTCAGGCCCCTGGACATTTTTTTCTGGGGAGATGTTCGGTTTAGACCCATGAGTCAATTCCCAGGGCCTCGGCTTCTCGCCCTCACCGCAGAAATGTTCACAAAGTCACTTGAGGCCACACATATCAGGACCTGATATTCTTCCCCTCTAGACTGTAGGCTCGTTGTGGTAAAGGAATGTGTCTGTTAATTGTTATATTGTACTCTCCCGAGTGCTTAGTACAGTGCTCTGCACGTGGTAAGCACTTAATAAATACGACTAACTGGCTTCGGCTTCTGCTTGGCTCTCCTCAAGCCTTGTGGCTCCGGTGCAGGGAGTGGGTCAGCCTGAGGGGGCTGAGAGCTTCACTGTCGATCTCTAATAATAATAATAATAATAATTTTTATTATTACTGTGGTATTTGTTAAATGCTTACTATGTGCCAGGTACTGTACTAAGCGCTGGGGTGGATGTAAGTAAACTGGGTTGGACACGGTCCCTGTCCCACATGGGGTCCATGTTCTCAATCCCCATTTCACAGATGAGGAAACTGAGACCCAGAGAAGTGAAGTGATGTGGCCAAGGCCACAAAACAGACAAATGGTGAAGCCAGGATTAGAACCCATGACTTATCCGCCACTTATCAGCTGTGTGCCTTTGGGGACGTCACTTCACTTCTCTGTGCCACATTTACCTCATCTGTAAAATGAGCTCCCCAAGGGACAACCTGATCACCTTGTAACCTCCCCAGCACTTAGAACAGTGCTTTGCACATACTAAGTGCTTAATAAATGCCATTATTATTATTATTATTGATCTTCTGACCCCTTGGCCTGTGCTCTATCCACTAGGCATGCTGCTTCCCTTCCCTCACCCTGCCCCTTCCCAACTTCGGGCCATACCCGGCGGGTTCCCAGGTTGCCACAGCCTAACGTAAGTGGATGGGAAGAAGACGGACAGGGCTCAGAAGGCCTAGTAGCACGGACCTGGTCCTCTCTCTACCTCACTCCCTCCCTCCCTTATAGACTAAAGACCCTGTGTGGAACCAAGTCTGTGCCCAACCTGATTCACCTTGTCTCTACTCCAAGGCTTCGCTCAGTGCTTGGCACCTAGTCCAGGATTAATAAAGCCTATTTTTAAAATTTTAAAATTTACTATTTGAAAGCTTTAGCAGGTGGTGAGGTTTGGGAAAGGGGTTTGGGGAAGGGGAAGGCATGCCTGCTGCCATCTCTGATTGTCCTCCCTCAACCTCCCTTCCTCCCTTCAAAGCCCTACTGAGAGCTCACCTCTTCCAGGAGGCCTTCCCAGACTGAGCCCCCTCCTTCCTCTCCCCCTCCCCATCCCCCCACCCTACCTCCTTCCCCTCCCCACAGCACCTGTATATATATTTGTATGGATTTATTACTCTATTTTACTTGTACATATTTATTCTTCTATTTATTTTATTTTGTTAATATGTATTGTTCTGTTGTCTGTCTCCTCCTTCTAGACTGTGAGCCTGCTGTTGGGTAGGGACCATCTCTATATGTTGCCAACTTGTACTTCCCAAGTGCTTAGTACAGTGCTCCACACACAGTAAGAGCTGTGTAAATACGACAATGAATGAATGAACCTCGAGCCAGACTAGCACAACCATTACCCAAACTGCTGGGTGCCTGCCAGGGGAGAGGGTCATTAGGCACTGAATCTACTAGCAGGCCCCTCCTTCCTTCTCTCCCCCTCCCCCCTCGACACAAGCTGGGAGGGGCTTAAGGGGCAGTGGGTAGGGGGCTGTGTCTGTCCTCTCCCAGGGGAAAGAGCCACTTCAAAGCGATGGAGAAAACCCACTACCACCTTTTGTTTTTACAAGTTTGAAATGAAGCCAGTGGGCCTGCATATTCTCCTGCTTTATTCCAATAAGGAAGACTTCTATCCAGCCCCCGATTGCCCCATTCCTAGCGGTGCCTGTGCCGGACGGGATTGGAGCTGCCATTAATTAAAAACCGGGGAGATTTTTGAGATTTGACTGCTTCTTGTCAAAGATGAGAAAGGAACGAGGGAGGAAGGAGTGAGAATCAATGCTGGTGACAAGGGAGAGACAGAAAGAAGCTCTGATTGCATGGGGAGGAGAGGACCCAGTGTCCAGCAGTTTCCACGGCAACCACAAAGTACACTAAGCCATATTTGCGAGGGAGGTGAGATGAGAGACGGCCAGGATGGGATCTCTGGGGGCCATAGAGGGCCGGTGGGGAGGGAACAGCCTAGGAGTGGTCCCATGCCCCCCACACCCACACACCGGTTTCCAGACTTGTTTCAGACAAAGAGGAATTGCAGATTTGCAAGGTGGGTCTCCGGAACCCCCTCCACTGTTCAGGGAGCAGGAGGAGAGAAAGGGACCTGGGGTTCTGAGTGGATTTTCCTGAAAAAGACGCCTCAAAATCCACTGAGACAAACAACAACAAGCAGGTCATTCTGATTTCTGCCTATTCACCAGCTTGGCTTGCAGCTCACACACGAACGTGTGCATGCATACGTGCCACTGTTATCTTGGGAAACTGAACTAAGGATTACATCACATAGAATTCTCCAAAACAAGGCAGGGCCCCCAGTTTCCCCAACGCACTATGTAGCAGCAAAGGTTCAAAGATATACCACAGGTAAGTTAGTCTTCTCCCTCACCAGCACCCCCCCACCCCCAATCACCTTTTGTGGTTGACGATGTAAATGTGACCCAAAAAGCAGCATTCTTTCAGAACTCACGCTCCATTAGCTCTTTTCCCTTGGACATCACCTGTCCAAGCCTCCTGCTCCTCTCCGCCCTTTTCCCCTGAGCTTGGGGCTACACACAGCTTTTCAGGGACACTGTGGGTGGGAGATGGAGGAAAGGAAGAGAGAGGGCAAGAGCCAGAGTGTGCAAACCCTGGCACATGGAGGCAAGGCCATTCCTCTGGGTGCAAGTGTGTGACTGTCATAGTGAATGATCCAAATACAGTGCAATGCAATGCCCAGGGTGCAGGAAGACCAGAGTCTGCAGGGAGAAAAAGAAAAGCGGACAGCAGCTCTGGCTCCCCTGAGAAGTTTCATCTACACTCCTTCCTAGCCAAGGGAGCCCCAGCCATCTGAACACACACAGATAAATTGGGGAGTTTTCAAAAATGAGGAAACTCCATAATCACTTCAAAAACCCAGTCAGGGACAACCCGATAATGACTGACACTTGACTGCTAGGTGACCTTGAGCAAGTCGCTTTGCTTCTCTAGGCCTCAGTTACCTCATATATGAATGAGGATTAAAACTGTGAGCCCCACGTGGGATATGGACTGTGTCCAACCTGATTACCTTGTATCGACCCCAGCGCTTAGTACTGTGCCTGGGATATAGTAAACACTTAACAAACCCCATTTTTTAAAAAAGCTCTTAAATAAGGCTTTCCCACAGAGCCTATAAAGTAGCTCTAGGCGTGGCCTCCAAAAAGGCGGTCCCAACCTTTGGCCAGTGGCTCCCTTCCAACTTTAATTCTCCCCAGCTCTTGCCCCCCTCCTCCCTCGGCCCCCCAAGCATTAGGTGGGGGGTGGGAAGGAGGATTCTGCCCCAAACAGCTATTCAGGCCAGCATTCATTCATTCATTCAATCTTATTTATTGAGTTTTTACTGTGTGCAGAGCACTGTACTAAGCGCTTGGGAAGTAGAAGTCGGCAACATATAGAGATGGTCTCTACCCAACAGCGGGCTCACAGTCTAGAAAGGGGAAACAGACAACAAAACAAAATGTACTAACAAAATAAAATAAATAGAATAGTAAGTATGTAAAAGTAAAATAAATAGAGTAATAAATCTGTACAAACATATATACAGGTGCTGTGGGGAGGGGAACGAGGTAGGGCGGGAGGGATGGGGAGGGGGAGAGGAATGGGGACAGCAACAGGAAGAGGGGAGCCCAAGCAAGTGGCTGAGGCTGGCGGAGGGCAATAAGGAGATTGGAGGCATAAACTCTAAGGCAGGGTATACTGGGAGCCTGTTGGCCAAGGTGCCTAATGAGGCCGATAAAATCTATGATGGGATGTATTAAGCACTTGCTCTGAGCCCAGCACGTCACTAAGCTCGATACAAGATGGTCTGATTGAGCACAGAGTCTGTCCTGCTCGGGGCGGGGGGAGGAGGGAGGGAGGGAGGGAGGGAGGAGGGAGGGAGAGAGAGAGAGCGAGAGCGAGAGAGAGAGAGAGAGAGAGAGAGAGAGAGAGAGAGAGAGAGAGAGAGAGAGAGAGAGAGAGAGAGAGAGAGAGAGGAAAAACTGATCATTGAATTCCCAATTTACAGTCCAAGAACCTGAGGCTCTGACGTCCAAAATTGCTCTTTCCACTGGGCAATGCTTCCTCCCATGACGGCCAGGCACCACAAACGACTGAAGATCTGTGCTTGATACTCTCCAGCTCCTCAGTGGACACCTACCAGCAGCCTTCCTTGCCATGCCTAGGCATCCGCAGACACATATACACATGCGCATCACAATCACACACATTCACTCAACTCTTCACTTTCAGGCCTACTGCAAAGAGCTTACATCCCGCTGATATGAATTCTGCATTCTTTGACTGGAATGTGAAAATCCTCCATTAATATTACTGAACCAGCTGACTCCCTCACATGGAAGCTGGGGCCTTCTCCAACCCCTTCCCTCCCTCCCTTCCCTCCCCCCAGAAAGGCAGGCATCCGGCTACTAGCCCATGACTCCCTCCTTGCCCCCATAGGAGAAAAGACAGGCACTCAGGGCTGCTGTGTAAACACAAAGGAGAGCTTTGAGGAGGGTGTCGCTGTGTGGGGATCCAAAGGAGGGACTATACACAGGCTCACCCCACCTGCCCCCAGCCCTTCTGGTTGGGCTGGGTGCCGACCGCCTCCAGGCTCAGGGTGCGGCCTGCCCGTCTGCCCACCCCAGCCATCCAGTATGCCAGTCATGTCTCACGCACTGCAGAGCCCATCTGCAGCACCACTTCCGCTTGTAAGGGTCTCAGGCAGCCTCTCGCACAGCCGGGACCGCCGGTCAGCGGAGGAGCAGAGGAGCACACGGGTTCTTCGGGGAACATACCCGGGTAGGCTGGCTGACATCTCCGAGACCTGGCTTTCCACCCGGGCTGGGTGGCCCCGAAAAGAGCAGAATTTTCCTGGCTCCTTCCCCTCTTGTCATTCTACCCCGAGACAAGAAAGCGAAAACCGGCCATGAAAAAGTGATCAATACGCCTGTGAGCTGTATGGGAGAAAGTGGATTATCTGAGCTAAATGGCAGCAGGTCTCGCTCGCATCGTGAAATGATATTAGATTTGGCTCTCTACTCCAGGCAGGGGCCCAATCTTGTTTCATTTTCCCAGCTGCTGTCTTGGTTTTTTTCCCCGACGATCTGGGCAAGTAGCCGTTTAGCTCACTGGTTTAAACTGGTATTTCTGATGGGTGCCTTTTTTAAAAAAATAGTACTTGTTAAGTGCTTACTATGTACTAGGCGCTGTTCTTAGTGCTGGGATGGATACAAGCAAATTGGGTTGGATGCAGTCCCTGTCCCACCTGGGACTCACAGTCTCAATCCCCATTTTACACGAGGTAACTGAGGCACAGAGAACTGAGATGACTTGCCTAAGATCCCACAGCAGACAAGCAGTGGAGCTGGGATTAGAATCCAGGTCCTTCTGACTCGGAAGCCTGTGCTCTATCCACTAGGCAACACTGCTACCTCACAGGGATACTGGGAAGAAAAAGTGTGAAAGCACTTTTGAAAAATAAGAGCCTTAAGAAAATTCAGGATAATACTTTTCCTTCTGAAGTGATGGGAAAGGCAAAGTGTTGGCACAGGAAATCTCATCTTTACCATGCAAGAGTTAATGACTCTGGTCCTAAGACCCATCGTGTTTCATGGAGAGCCTGTTTCCATCTCGTGGAGAGCCTGTTTCCATCATTGTGGGCAGGAATGTGTCTGTTTATTGTTATACTGTACTCTCCTGAGCTCTTAGTACAGGCTTTGCACACGGTAAGGGCTCAATAAATACAATTGAATTAATTAATGAATCATATTTGGTGACTTCCCCTCCCGTTCCTCCAGGCCCCCACCCCCATCCCCTCCACCATTCCTTTTCTGACAGTCCATTTCTCATGAAATGTAATACTTGGCTAGGAATAGACAGGCTTCACGTTCTGTTTTTTCGATTGTTGGCTTGTATCTAAATAATATTCCAAACCTGATTTATTCTGGTGTTGCCTGCCATGGGCTGGGCCGCTCGCTCTGAAAGCCCTTCCCATGGCCCCATCTAGCCGGCGTCCAGGTCGGAACTGCCAGCGAAGGGGGAAAGTTAGGGTGGAGTGGACACCGTGCTGCTGATGACACCACCATCCTGTCCATCTCTCAAACTCAGAACCTTGGCATTAAGCCTGACTCCTTTCTTTACACCTCCCCACCCCATCAAAACTGGATCTTTCTTTATGACATCACCATGACCCAACCTGTCCTCTCCAACCAAAATTGTCACCGCACAGGACCAAACACTGTCACATCACACCTTGACTACTGCATCAGCCCCTTGGCTGACTCCCCTGCCTCCAGCCTCACTCCTCTCAAGGGCACACTTCACTCTGCTGCCCAGGTCCTTTTTCTAAAATGTCATTTTTCACATCTCCCCATTCCTCAAAACATCCGATGGCTGTCTGTTACTCTCCACATCAAGCAGAAAACCCTGACCATTGACTTTAAGGCACTTGATCAGCTCTCTCCCCCTTATTTATCCTTGCTCCTTTTCCACTTCATTCCAGCTCGTGCTCTTCATCCCTCTCAACCAGCTTAACCACAGTGCCTCCATCTCTTCACTCTTGCCCTCGACCTCTCCACTGCCCACTGCTTGAAATTCCCTTCCACTTCACAGCCAGAAGACCACTGCTCTCCCCATCTTCGAGGATGGAGAAGAGAGCCACGGGGAAAGCCAGGAGGTTCCTCTAGATGATTTCCAGCTGCTTTACCTGAAGGCGGGCCAAGAGAAGAACTTCTGGTGGGAGAAGAGACGAGGGTATGCTCCCTGCCCCCTCTTCCTCCTTGGGAAAGGCACCTTCTCCGCCGGCATGTAGACACCCGACAGGCTTGGGGACGAATCAATTCCTACACTGACAGGAGAGAGAGAGGGTGGGATCCACTGTGACTGCCCAATACATCTCTCCCCGAGAGCGAAGAGAGGCCTGTTTCACCCAAACGGCTCTGGCCCCAGCTCCAAGCAGGTGAGCGAACCTTCGATGGCCTGGTTGGGATGCTCCTCTGAACAGGCCAGGCGGCCATCCTTTGGAGCACTGGGGTACCAGCTGTGTGGTCCCCTGGCTGCTTCCAGCAGAAACCACTTTCAGTCCTTGCTGCCCGCCCCTTTGGGGATGCCAGGGATGAGACTGGAATTCAGTGCATGAAGCTGGATGGAAAGCTATTTTTGGCGGGATGGCAACCACTTCCTCAATCATTGCCTGGGGCATGACTCATGGGCCAAGTTTAGACCCTCTGTTTGATCCGAGAGTGGCACAAACCTCCTAGGCCAGCTGTAGGAGCATCTCCCGGGGCTTGAGCCTGGTGTACAGGCTGGGCTCAGCTCCATAATCTCTTGGGATCTGAAACTGCTGTCTCTGCCACCAGTCCCTTCCCCACTTTACCCACCCCCCAACCCACCACCACCTCCAACATTAACCAGCCTGGCCCTGGTTGAATGTGTTGGTTTTAATCAATTAACGGTGCTCCTGAGTGCTTACTGTGTGCAGAGAGCACTGTACCAAGCACCTGGGAGAGTCCAATACAACAGGTTATATTGTTTCTGTTTTTAAATGGAGCTTCTTAAGCATTTACTCTGTTCAGGCACTGTACTAAGCTCTGGGGTAGATACAAGCTAATCAGGTCCCATGTGGGGCTCACAGCCTTAATCCCTATTTTATAGATGAGGTGACAAACATAGAAAAGTGACTTGTTCAAGGTCACATAGCAGACAAGTGGTGAAGCCGGAATTAGAACCCATACTGGTGGACACATTCCTTGCCCACAACAAGCTATTCCTATTGGCACTGGCCCGTCCAATGGGGGAAGATCCCAGAGTTCTCGCGGTGAGGAAGTCATGTAGCCAGGGCCTTTTAGTCACCTCCTTCCCCCCCCATCCACAGGCGGGGGCCAAGGGAGTGGCAAGAGCCATTCAATGGGACATGGCTCTCTTGAAGACATTGGCTGGGCGGAGGCACAAGACGGACGGACGGTTCAGGCTGTTGGGTGGCAAATCCTCCCAGATATACGGATTGAGCCTCGAAAATCCAGCCCATGAGAACTCTATCCCTGACATTGGGCCAGCTCGGGGGCTGGTGACCTTTCCCAGGTGGCTATTCTGGGGTGAGGGTAAGACGGAGGGAGGGAGGAAGGAGGGACAAGAAGAAGGGGTAAAGACCTTTACTTAGCCAACATCTAGTCATCTGCTGCAGCAGCAATCTTTACTTATCCAATAACTACTTATCACCAACACCAATCCTCCTCCTTGCTGTGGCAGCGGCCCCTTAACTGTTTGCTACTCCAGAGCAGCAAAGGAAACTGGGGAGGGGAGACACCAAATGAAATGTGCAGGAGAGAGTGTGCCAATGCCCTATCAGGTTCCTAGCATTACACTTCCTGTACCACGCTCCCTCTCGACTTTGTTCGAAACAGAAAAAAAATCAGCTTTTGCAAAGGTGAGGAGGGGGCACTTTCTGCCTACTGTGAAACATGACAACGCCCAGAGAGAATCTGCCACAAGACCGTGGTCGGCCTCTCTCCCATTCCCAACTTTTCTGCCTCACCCTTGGGATATCCATTGGCCATGGAATTTTCTGTTCTCTGAAGTGGCTGGGCAGGGCCTGATCGCTACAGGATTTTTTTCACCCCCAGTGGCCTTTTCACATCCAGCCTCACCTACTTGATCCAGAGCACAACTCCAACCCACGTGGTTAAGCGAGTAAGACCTCTAAACCACATCACTGATTTATTACTTAAAGTAACAAATGGAATTCCTATCAGACTTGGGGAATCTTAATAACCTGGTAGCAAAACCCTTAGGCTTCACTGAGTAAAGCAAATTTCTCAGAGTTCAGACTGCCTAAGCAAGCAGCTAATGCGTAAAGCCTCTTCAAAGTTAGAGAGTTCTGAAACTAAATCACAGGGCCCATTAAATGAATAAAATACAAAGAAAGTGCTACCCCGTGGTTCTGCTGGTAAAAAGATTACCCGATACTCAGACAACCTGGAGACCACAGAGCATTAGGGAGACATCCTCCAGCCTCAATGAGCTGAACTGGTTTAAAATCCAGGACCAGCTTCCTTCTCCTCCTCCTCCTCCTCCTCCTCCTTCCCTACCCAATCTTTAAGGGGAAAAAATATATTTGCATTTAAATTCAACCCACTTGAAGAGGACTAAGAATCTTTACGTTTGAGGTCAAGAGCATCAAAGCACTAAAATAAAGCTGTTCATTGTTAACTCAGAAAAACAATTTGTCCCAAAAGGCCCTCCCTCATCCTTTGGTTCTCTATAAAGAAATTCTTGAGTTTACTTTTAAAGTTTTTAAAATACGAAGGAAAAAAAAAGGAACAGCAGTTCAAAGAAATATAAAAGGCTTCCAAGTTAGGCAAAGCAACTCAGGACAAGACAAGAGATCAGATCCTCCAGCACACACACCCAGCCCTCCCCACCCATCCAACTCCAAGAGGGAGAGGAGAAAAAGTGACCCATCTTTAGGTTTGGATACCTTCCCTGTACCAGTTGCATTCATCCATACATTCAATCGTATTTACTGAGCACTTACTGTGTGCAGAGCACCGTACTAAGCATTTGAGAAGTACAAGTCAGCAACATACAGAGACGGTCCCCTACCCAACAACGGGTTCGTCTTGAAGAGGGAGAGAGACAACAAAACAAAACATGTAGACGGGTGTCAAAATCGTCAGACCAAATAGAATTAAAGCTATATGCACATCATATCACATCACTTGCATCTCCTCCAACCCCAGACTCCCCTCCCTTCTATCTTCTTGCAGCTAGCCCTGCACCTCTCTCTGTCCTCTGTACAGGAAGCTTGCATCAGAAGCCAACGGAGTTTTCCCATACTGATCTTCCAGTCACTCATACACAAAAAAGGAGAAAACTGCATGCTTTTTCATCCAACCCCAGATTATTTTGCTGCAGAAAGAGAAAAGCCTACCCAAAAGAACAAAAATTCTCCCTAGCACCAAGCTTTAAAACACCTAACAATAATGGTGATATCTGTTAAGTGCTTATTAAGAAAGAACTCTACTAAGCGCTGAAACAGATAGTCAGGTCAGATCCAGTCCCCATCCCCCCAGGGGCTCACAGTCTAAGCAGGAAGGAGGACAGACAGCTATTAATTCCTCATGTTACAGAGGAGGAAACTGAAGCCCAGAAAAGTGAATTGACTTGCTCAAGGTGACACAGCAGGTAAGTGGCATATTAGAACGCTAAGTCGACTGACACCTGGACCCATGCTCTTCCCATCAGGCCACACTGCTTCTTCCCTCTGTAAGAAAGCCAGAGCTCTGAGGATGGGCCCAACTCTCATACTCAGAGCGAAGGGGGCAGCCATTTTATTTTCAGAAAGATAGGCTACCGATCCCATCCTCAAAGAAACAAATTGGGGGAGGGGGGGAGGACCCCACTAAATTATGCAATGCAGGGTTTCAATTAGCCTCTTCTAAAATCTGAGGTGAGAGGTTTGGCTCCATGGAAGGGCACGCTACACAAGTGACCATCTGGCCTCACCCCTTCTCTCTCCTCCTGACAATCTGCAAAGGGTGCTTCCCTCACCAAAGATGACATTTCTGCCCTTTGCTTTTCTTGGCCAATTTTTGACACTGGAGGCTACCGCATTAGGGTGATCCCCTCCTTCCATTGGGTGGAACAGCAGGATCACTCTGAGGTGGCCTGAAGAAAAAAACAGTGACTTGAGAGGGAGGATTCCTTGCATTCCTGCACTCACTGTTATGTTTCCTCTTGGTCGACTCATCCAGAGGGTGGGGTCCACTAAAGTGGGGTCCAGAGGGAACCGCCCCCTTCTCCCACAACATACTTTACCTCAGGGATCCCTGTAAGAATAGAGCCAGCGGTGCAGGTAACTAACGAATGGGAGGGAGAGAAGACCAGGGAGGGAGGAGGAGGCGAGAGGGGATGGGACAGAGTGGGAGGCAGAAGGAAGAGAGAGACAGTGGGGAGGAGAGGACATACCAGCAATGAAGATAAGAAAGAGCAGATATGTACACAAACCATCTCCTTCACCTTGAAAAATGTTCAGATAATTAAAAACAAATCTACCACACTTGCCAATGGAACAAAAACAAAAAAATCCATACTTTGGAGAGGAGGGGAAAAAAAATCAACAGTCATAGTTGGCATCTCAGGAGACTTCTCCTATCATCATTTGTCTCACTGCCTTTTCCCTTCTGAAAGGCAGGGGGCCTTCGTGGGGAGGGGTGATTTGGTTTGAAAAATGAGATTTTAAATGATGAGCTTCGCAAAGAATTGAGGAAACACACCCATTCTCCCCTTAAGAACAACAAAAACAACAAAATCAAAATAAAGAGATTCCAAATTCTGGCCAAAATACGAGCGCCCTGTGGTGCTCTGCAGTCTATTTTATTGCGGCTGCCAAAAAGATCTCTAGTGTCAAACAAATGAAGTTACAGCAAGCGCTCGTGGCAGGGGACAGCTCTGGAGGCTTAACAGAGGAATAATATTTTGTAACTGGAGAGCCTTATGAAAAACCCCTCTTCTCTCCCTCCCCCTGCACCCAACTGCTGACATATCTCCTCCCGCTGAAAAGGGGTACTGTGTCTCGTCCGCTGGTATAAGAACAAAACAACAGGTGGTGAGATTTACCAAGCACAAGAGCCAAAACCTTAAACAAATCTCCAGAAGGAAAGGTCTACTTTGTTCTGAGATTTCTCCTTACTTCATGGGGGTCCTTTCTGTAGGTTGCAATTCCTATTAAGTCCTGCAAAAGGTAATCAGGTAGGACACAGTCCATGTCCCATGTGGGGCTCACAGCTTTTATCTCCATTTACAGATGAAGAAACTGAGGCTCAGAGAAGTTAAGTGAATTGCTCAAGTTCACGCAGCAGACAAGCACCAGAGCCAGGATCAGAATCTTGGTCCTCTACCAGGCCCGTGCTCTTTCCACTAGGCCACAGCTGCTGCTTCACAGCTCCTCCAAAGCCAAGTATGGCTGCCACTAATCATTAGCACCAAAACTCTGTTGTCAGCAGCGGGGGGCCATCAGAATGTAAGCTTCTTGAGGGCGGGAACGGGGACACTTATTTTCCTTGAACTCTCCCGACACAAAGAAAAAAGTTACTTACACAGGAGGTGAATGGCAGAACTACACGCTTCCTAACAGCTCACCTCATCCTCTGCCCCTGCCTTCTCCCACCAAAACAAGCGATACTATCTTCTACGTCCTTTTTGCCCCTTAAGTGGAAGTTGAGGAGAACTCCTACTGTGCCCAAAACCTCAACTGGTCTTCGAGCACACTCTCTCCATCCAACCATTTCACATACTCTGAACAGAAAACCAGCCAGTAAGAACTTCAGCAAATATTTTTGACCCACTAAACCTAGGAATGGAAGTATATTATTTCTATTTCCTTCTAATGGTATTTGTCAAGTGCTTGCTACATGTCAATCACTATACTAAGCGCTGGGATAGATACAAGTTAATCTAGGACACAGCCCTCGTATCACAAGGGGCTCCCACTCTAAGGGGGAAGGAGAACAGGACTAGAGTCCCCATTTTACAGCTGAGGAATCGGACACAGAAGGGCACACAGTGGTAGAGCCAGGATTAGCTTGTTGCAGCTTTGTTAATGAGCGACTTCAATATGATTTATAAATTCTTATTTTTCTTACCATATAGGTATCAGAGTCCAAGTTTGGCTTTATTTTTTATTCATATTTTTGGGGGGTTGTTAAGCACTTACTATTTGCCGGGCCTATTCTATGCACTGGAGTAGATACAAGATAAGCAGGTTGGACACAGTCCATGTCCCGCCTAGAGTTCACAGTCTTAATCCTCATTTTACAGGGAAGCAGCGTGGCTCAGTGGAAACAGCATGGGCTTGGGAGTCAGAGGTCATGGGTAATAATCCCGGCTCTGCCACTTGTTGGCTGTGTAACTTTGGGAAAGTCACTTAACTTCTCTGTGCCTCAGTTATCCCATCTGTAAAATGGGGATTAAGACTGTGAGCCTCACATGAGACAACCTGATCACCTTTTATCCCCCCAGCACTTAGAATAATGCTTTGCACATAGTAAGCACTCAACAGATACCATTATTATTTTACAGATGAGGTAACTGAGGCACAGAGAAGTTAACTGTTTTTTTGCCTAAGGTCCCATAGCAGCCAAGTGGCAGAGCTGGGATTAGAACCCAGGTCCTTTGATTCCTAGGCCCGTGCTCTTCCCCCTAGACCATTTCACTCATTCATTCATTCATTCAGTCATATTTACTGAGCACTTACTGTGTGCAGAGCACTGTACTAAGCACTTGGGAAGTACAAGTTGGCAACATATAGAGATGGTCCCTACCCAACAGTGGGCTCACAGTCTAGAAGGGGAAGACAGAGTACAAAACAAAACATATTAACAAAATAAAGTAAGTAGAATAAACATGTACAAATAAAGTAAATAAATAAAAAGAGTAATAAATACGTACAAATATATACATATATACAGGTGCTGTGGGGAGGGGAAGGAGGTAAGGTGGGGGGAATGGGGAGGAGGAGGAGGGGGAGAGGAAGGAGGGGGCTCAGTCTGGGAAGGCCTCCTGGAGGAGGTGAGCGCTCAGTAGGGCATTGAAGGGAGGAAGACAGCTTGAGTCTTCACCGGGAAGAAAGGCACACTCTGATGGGAGATAAGAATTTAGGTGTGATAGCATGAGGATCTAAAAATAGCTTCACATCTCTTGCAGGCTGTTCACTCAGTCATTGCCATGGCCGAGTGAAAAACCACAGGTCCTGCAGGGGTGGACCCCAGAATGATCAAACAATTTGCACCGTTCCACCTCTAGAAGCCGCATAGCCTAAAGAAGGCACAGGCCTGGAAGCAAGAGAACCTGGGTTCTAATACTGACACTGACGCTAGCCTGATCTGCGACCTTGGGCAAGTCACTTCAATTTTCCAGGCCTCTGTAAAATGGGGTTTCAATAGCTGTTCTCCCTCCCCCTTCAACTGTGAACACCCTGCAGAACTGGGTCTGTGTCTGACTTGATTACCCGACTTGTACTTCCCAAGTGCTTAGTACAGTGCTCTGCACACAATAAGCGCTGAATAAATGACTGAATGAATGAATCAATTATCCAATATTGACCCCGGAGCTTAGTTCAGTGCTGGACACATAGTAAGCGCATCACAAATACTACCCTTATTATTATTCGGAGCGGTGAGCCTGTAGGGTGTGAAGACTAAAATGCCACCAGGAATTCATAGGCTACATCATTTTTTGCCTGGGACGACCCTGGTCCTAACTCAAGCTAGCAAAGAACCAGAGCAGAGGAAGCATTGTCCCTTGTGACTCCCTGTGACCAGCACCAGGATGGCATGCCCGAGTCCTGTCCCACCGTGTTGGTAATGTCAGCGTCTGCCCGGCAGTAGTCTCGGTAAGCTGTGTGGACAGCCCCTGCGGCCTGGGACCCTCCAAGTGGCCCACTCACCTTTTTCTCGACGGACCTTCTTCGAAATCTGAAGAGCTAACATCGTTGCTCGTGGACGACACTTGGGAGGCGTCGTCCTTCTCGTTCTCTGACTGTTCTGATCCTGCTCCTAAACCCTTTGCTTGGCTGTTTGTCAGGAGCCCTGAAAGAACAAGATAAAAAGGAGTGCAGAGCCATTAATGCCAATATTGGGCAGGGACCACATACACCCACTCTACTTATTGTACTCCCCTAGGCGCTTAGTACGGTGCTCTGCACATAGTGAATGCTCAATAACTACTCCTGAATGAATAAACATGGTGCTCAGAGCCAAGAATGTGGCCACCTCCCCAACTCAGCTCCGTCGGCCATAGATGAGGAACCTGAGGTTCCTTGTATTTGTACTTCCCAAGTGCTTAGTACAGTGCTCTGCACACAGTAAGCGCTCAATAAGTACGACTGAATGACTGAATGAATGAATGAATGAGGCACAGAGAAGTTCTGTGACTTTCCCAAGGGCACGTGGAAGGCAGGTAGTGGAGGCGGGATTAGAACCCAGGCCTTCCTACTCCTAGGCCCATGCTCATTCCATCAGGCCGTAATTATGAAGAGAGAATCGATATGAAAGTGCTTTGGAGAAATTAAAAAGGATAAGAAGTACAAAATATTGTTCATTACTAACATGAGGGCACAACACTAGTTATTTAGGGAACACAGAAATGCATGTCAGTCCACACACAGGATTATCCAGGCATTGTTACCCTGTGACTACAGTGATTGACCAGATCTGACCTCTGGATCACTAATATTCAACCAGAGGCTTCTCAATCAATCAGTGGGATTTATTAAGTGCTTACTGGGTACACAACAATGTACTAAGCTCTTTGCACTGTACTAATTCCTTCCAAGTTCTCCCGAATTCCTGGACAACTGAAGGGAGGGAATTAATGCCATGCACCAACCCAGACCCGACCACACGAATCAAACTGCCCATGGTAATTTCCATCCACTCTGAGCTACTGGCACACTCCCTTCCTCCAAACGGGCAAACAACTTCTCCGCTTTGGAAAAAAAAAAAAATTCTGTTTCCGTCCATCTTTTCTCCCCATCCTTTGATTCTGCCAACATAAACCCAGTACCGCTAGGACGCAACTGTCATTATGCCCTTTCAATAGGTTACAAAGAAGAAGTAATCTCATCCCGGATCCACCACTTGTCTGTGTGTGACCTTGGGTGAGTCACTTCACTTCTCCATGTCTCAGTTACCTCATCTGTGAAATGGGGATTAAGACTGTGAGCCCCACGTGGGACATGGTCTATATGCAACCTGAGTAGCGTTTATCTTTCCCAGTGATTAATACAATGCCTGGCACATAGTAAGTGCTTAAATTACCCCCTCTTCTCCCCACCCAACCCCCACCCCAAAAAAGTAAGGACCGTTCTTCCCACGAGTCCATCCCAGTAGAGGACGATCCACTAGATGGTACTACTGGGGTCAGCAACCCTGTTGCGCATGTGTGGCACTGGAAAGGACATACTGGCTGCAGTGATTCTCACACAGTACTTTGTGTTTCTGAAATTTCCATATTCAATACTGTAAAATAGCAGAGTGGCAAGGACCTAAGCAGTGAGCCACTGGTAGATGCCACAATAAAAGAAGCACTTAAAGAGTATCATAATCATTATTAATATTACGATTATCAACATCCCAGGGATGTAGAAAAAGGTAGCTATTCTTATCCCATATTACAGATGAGGAAACTGGGGCCCAAAGAGGTTGTGACTTGCCCAAACCAAGGATGGATGATAATTCAAGGTCATAACTGGCATCTTCTTGCCTTGTTTCTCCATTCACGGTTTAAAAAAACAGGTTGGAGTAGAGGGGAGAGGATCAGCTGGGGAACGAACAGGAGATTATAAGCGCCAAAAGGGCAGGGTTCAGGTCTACTAACTCTATAGTGTTCTCATAATGGTTCAATGGCTCAATGGCTCTGCAAATAAACACCACACTGACTAAAACAATTTGTTTTAAAACACCATAACTATTCAGATAACTGAGGAAACTTGCCTTGATAACCAGGAAGCTGATGCCTTAGTCCAAAGATGTATTTGTCAAAGATAATCCTTGCCTAACAAACCTTTCACGCAATTCAAAAAGAAAAGCATATCAACTTCTTCAATATGATTGAACCAAATTTTAACAGGTCTCTAGCCCTTCCAGCAATGATTCTCACCATGGCTCCAAACAAGAACATTTGATTTTTTAATTACTTCTGGTCAAGAGTCTAAACCCCACTACTAAAGGCTACCCTACAGAAGGATTTAAAAAAAGCGGGGGGGGGGGGGGGGGGGGGGGGCGGGGTAGGGGGAGAGGTCTTTGAAGTTGTTTCAGCACTTCTAAAACATCTGTAACACACCAAACGATTTAGCATATTAGGGGGAACTACGATTTAGCATATTAGGGGGAACTACTGTATTGCAGAGGAGATGCACAAAAGGTAATTTGGTTTTATAGAGCCATGGCCATCTGTCACCCTGTCACTGTGAGATGAGGTATCCTGTTCCGTAGAAAACAGATGACAAGCTCCGATAGAGTGGCTTCCATTCTCCATCTGGGGCTGCCAGGGGTTTGGCCTCTTGTTTGGGGAGGTGGCCTGCTGTCCTTCCCAAATTAGAGTCTTTCTGGAGGGGTCAGTGGGAAAGAGGGTGGGCAAGTGGGCAAGTGGGAAAGTGGTGGGGCGATAAGAGATGAAGTAAAGGCCTAGAACACAGTTCCACATGAGGCCCTTGGATTTATGGTAGCTGAGGGGATAAAATACCTGTTCTTCCTCCCTTAGCCTTTGACCCCGAGGGGGGACAGGGATTGGATCTGATCTGATGATCCTAGCAATAGAGTTTGGCCCAAAATGAGTGCTTACCAAGTATCACAATTGAAGAAGGGTGGCCTAATGGGTAAACACAGGCCTGGGAGCCAGGACCTGGGCTTTAATCCCAGTTCCACCATTTTCCTGTAGTATGACCTGGAGCGAGTCACTTAACACCTCCGTGCCTCAGTTCACTCATCTGCCAAATGGAGATTCAATACCTGTTCTCCCTCCTACTTAGACTGCGGGCCCTATGTGGGACAGGGACTGCATCCGAACTAATTTTCTTTTGCTTACAACAGACCTTGACAGCTAGTAAGTGCTCTACAAATGCCGTTAAAAAATTATTATACCTACAGAAGGTGTCTCCTGGTGGGATGGCAGGGAGAGACGGGTGATGGGAGAAGTAGGGTTTCTCTTCTCCTGCAAAGAGCAGAGTCAGGATTAGAACCCAGGTCCCCTGACTCCCAGACCCGAGCTCTCTTTCTGCTAGGCCCGGCTGTTTCTCCATCTCCATCCTGTGAGAACAGGACCCATCCAGCTGACAGGAGGCAGCAGGCGTGTTGTTAAAGGATGAGGCAAAGAGCAGCGGAGTCTGGGCAGGGGTCACCGGCCTAGCTGTGTCCTACGGTATGTATCCGGGGGCCGGGGCTGCCTCAGATCACCGTATGGAGGTCGCAAATGACTGCGTGAATGACAACTAAGCAGTCGGACGTCCGATGCTCTGTCACGAGCATGCGGCTCAGATCAAACAGGTTGAATAATTCAGGCAGAGGCACTCGGGCCGCCCAGCTCCCCGTAAAAATAACCCTTTAAAGGTAGAGAATCTTGAATGTGGATTATTCCTTTGTCTCCTTTCTAAAATTTGTGGGGGAGGCTCCGGGGGCCTGGTGCCTATGCTCCTGACTGCCTCCTGACCAGATTGTTTCTGCTCCACCTTCTGCCAAGGGGGTGGACACACAGCACCCTCAAACCCTCTTTTTCTGAGAAGTACCGAAGCAGAAGTAGAGAAGAAAAGATGGGGGGTTGGGGGCACCTGATGGAAAGGGGTCAAACGGGGTTGGGGGTGGGAGTCCTGACAGGCCAGGGAGAGATGGAGTGAGGCCCCAGTCTCCAATACCAACAGCTGCAAAAAAATAAAAAAATACTCCATGAAAAAATACTCCATCTTGCCCCCTCCCTGGCTACCCATGTCTAGTTCCCTCTCTTCACTCTCCCCATCTAAAGCTCTACTAAAATCATATCTCCTCCAGGAAGTCTTCCCTGACTAATCTCTCATCTCCCCACTCTATTTTCCCTCCCTTCTGTATCACTTATACATTTAATCAATCAATCAATCGTATTTATTGAGTGCCTAGTGTGTGCACAGCACTGTACTAAGCGCTTGGGAAGTATAAATTGGCAACATATAGAGATGGTCCCTACCCAACAGTGGGCTCACAGTCTAGAATAAATTATTATTAAGTCCATACCCTATACGCATTTCGATACTCACCCCACCCCCAGGGTACTTATGTATATATCCTTATACTCTGGTCCCCTCCACCTTCATCTTCTGTCTCTTCTTTTCTTGTCAAGCCTCGTTCACGATTGTAAACTCCTTGAGGGCAGAAAGCATGCCTACCAATTCTACTGTACTGTCCATTCCTAAGCATACAACACAGTGCCCTGCTCACACTAAGGGCTCAATAAGTACCACTGATCAATTGATCAATTCCCTCCTTCCCCTTCTATCTAGCAGGAGGCCTCAGCTTTTCCCTATGATTTTAAAAATCGGGAATTTAAATGAAGATTTAATCCAACATACCATATTTCTTACATGTTCAATCCCTGTAAAACATACCCCACACATGCACGCATGCACACACCCACACTTTTCTCCAGGAAGCAAGGCCAGCAGAGCCCTTGGAAGAGTAGTATTCTTTCTGACTAAAGCCCTGCTGCCATTTTGAATTCAGTGGCCCACCGTAAGCATCGTTCTTCAGGCCTGTGCCACCCGGTAAAGCTACAACCGCCGGCCTCTGGCATCTGGCTAAAGAAGCCCGGTGGTTGGGGGGAACTTCTGGGGTAAGAAAGAAAGCACCCAGGCATGTGGGGAAAGGGAGACAGCTAGAGAAGGAGGAGACATTTTGAGTTTTCAAAATGAAGCCTGAGCCAGAGCTGAAAGGAAAAGGAGCAGAGGCAGAAGACCAAACAGACCCTCCCTATCTCAGCTATGGAGGAAGGAGAGAGAGAGGAGAAATAATGAGCTAGGAGACAGATGAACAGATTTGAAAAAACAACAACAAATCCCAAAAGCCACTTCTATAGGGAGTCGTGACATAGCACATTTCTTTAGACACAGATGTGCATCAATTTTTCAGGTCTAGTGTCCATACCAGACAAACGTGCTTGGTGAGCAGCCACAGAGATTTAAACCAGGGCCCACCAACCACCCCCATCCCTGCGCAATGAACGTTTGCCTGAGGAGCCCCCCTCTCTGCGTGAGTTCAGGGCCTTTTGCAGTCAGGGGTATGCAGTCTTCCTAAGGTGCAAGGGGAGGTTTATGTCATCCCGCTCCCCCCCCTCCCACCCCCCCCCAGCCCTCCGCCGGACCTTAGTCTGCGGACAGGAAACCAAGACAGCAGGAGGTCCCTACCCAAGGTCACTGATGGAGCGTGGCATGGACAAAATGGGAATTTGCCAAAGCTATCCCCCATCACCCCCCCAAAAAAATATTCCTGATGGACTGGGGATGGGGGTTGGGAAATAAGGAGGGGGGATGGGGCACAAAGTGTGGGAGATTACATACCCAGGGAAAAGCCAAGGAGTTGAGGGTGGGGAGGAGGCAGAAATGCCCCTACCTGGCTGGCCATCCCATCTCTGTCCCTAACCCCTATGTTTGGTCCTCAGACCACAGAGGGTGTGGCCCACCTTGTGCGGAGCAGACCCTGGGGGGAGAGAAGGGACCGGGTGCCAATTGGCTCATGAACGTGACTCCTCACCCTCACAGCCGAGACACCAATGGGACCATAGTCAATACATGCCACTTCTGCCCACCTCACTTTCTCCATCCTGAAAATGGGGAGGAAGGGAAGGGAAAGGGAGGGGAGGGGTGGGAACAGAATCCACGCAACCTACCTCACTGGGGCCGCGGCAGAAGTGAGCTAACACGGGGCCGATCTCCCAGGGCTCTTACTGAAAACGCCAGAGAAACACTTGACAAATTGGCCCGTGGGGCTGGGCCGGCGCCGGTGGTCTACGGAGGGGGGCGGGGGGAGGTGAACGTCTCCTCACCCGGGAGCCCACTTCCACCTGGCAGTCGTCCATAGCTGTCGACACTGATCTGGCCGCCGAGGCGACGGCGTTCGTTTTCCGTGGCAGATTTCTAGAGGGCTCTGCATCCCCCATCCCAACCCCCTCTGTCTCCCTCACCCCCCACTCCCCACCGGTACCCCGGGGGGGGCCAGAGGATATTAATATTAAGCAAATCACAACACTTTACAGTGGCTCACCTAGCACCTTGGTCATCCATAATGGATGACTGCAGGGAGGGTCCCAGAAGGGAAAACCCACAAAGGCCAATTTCTTCAACAAAAAAACCCCATCAGCCCCAAACAAATGTAGAGCAGATTTTTTTTTCCTTTTTTAATTGGAACAGACCTTCTCTCCCGGGCTCTTCGACATAAGCCACCAAGAACTGCATCTGACAGACCCCCGGTACAGCCATCCTTAGAACTGGAACACTGCAGAGAGTGAGGGAGAGTGAGATGGAGTGGGAGAGGGAGAGAGAAAGAACGAACGAGAGACACGCAGCCTACAGATGGCTTGTCAACAATTCTGCTGCTGTACGTAATAAGCAGCAGTGCAGATTCAGCCTCTCGCAATAGGACAGCAGAGAGAGTGATGGCTTGGAGCGGGGGAGGGGACAGAGAAGGTTATTTATGTCCGTGGGGCCAAAAGGAGGTCTCGATTTTTCTGCCCCCCCCCCCCCCAAAATTAAAGTGACAGGATCCAGGATGCTTTTCGTTGTTTTATGGGGTTTCCCCGCCACCGTCCCTCTCCAATCTGAGAACCTGATGGCTGTGAAAGGCATGTTTTTATTTAAAAAAGAAGGGGAAAAAAAAGACCTCAGATGGGGAAATGGTTTAACTGTCTGCAGACCCATGTACGTGTCTTGTCAGACAACACACACAAATGTGCGAGCAAAGAGCCAGAGCTGAATGACATTTTCAATAGCAGATCCCTTTCTCGTAGAATAATTTGTGCCATTAAGCACTTGCCTTTCATTTATTTTTATTTGCTGTTTTGGCAAAAGAACCTGGGCAGCTCTCCAGACTGACTGCAGACGTCCATTTCCAATGTGCCACAGACTCCCTGCTCTCCCCCACCCCACCAGGCCCACTCCCCTTCCACCGTTCCTTTACTGTACCATTCCACCGGTGGCAACCTCCAGACCAGCTCCAAACCCACAAATCCCCTGCTGCTAGGCATCATCCCATCAGGCCCACCAGACAGAGTCTCTCTGGTCCCCATTTACTTCCTCTTGGCTTCCAGGGTCATTTCACTCCACCCCCTTCACTGCTTCCCGAAGCCCCAGTCTTTCACAGAACATGATTTGTAGCCTGGCAGCTGGACTCAGAACTTAGAGAGACTTAGGGAAGTGGGTGTAAAATAATGAGACATTTCAGCTCCCATTCACCCAGAACATTCTGCTCAACATCCAGGAGGCTAGCCTACATAAGCCCTAACCTTGTTCTTCGTATCTTTTTTGAATAAATGGTCTGAAAGGCATTCCTTGAGAAGGCCGGAGACCAAACAGGATTGCTGTTTTGAACTCAAGGGGCTGACTTTATTATTAGAAGTTTGCACTGACCCAGACTCAAGTCTAGGCTAACATTAACAGTTCTGAAACAAAAACCATTTGTTTTAATTTTTAAAAATGACAACAGACATCCTCTAAAACTAAGAAATGTCCCTCTATCCTTTGCTAAGGAAAAAATGTCCAATCCCAAGCTCCCCAAAGTCTGCACAAGCTGACCCTGGTCAAGAAAGATGGAGAAGACACAATTATTATCGTCATCACTCAGCTGAGTGTATTGCAGGTGGCTCTGACAAGATGCTTGCCCCCTGCCAGAGAGGGGAAAGAAAAGTGGAAGACAAGCAACAGACGGCTCTGGTCCAGTCAATCCATAGTATTTATTGAGCCCATGCAGTGTGCTCACTATTGTACTAAGCTCTTGGGAAAGTATAATACAACAGTGTTAAGTGACTTGCCCAAGATCCCACAGCAGACAAGTGGCAGAGCCGGGATTAGAACCTAGGTCCTCTGACTCTGAGGTCCATGCTCTTACCACTACGCCACGCTGCTTCTTGTGGTATTAAAAAATACCATTACTACTATTACTATTAGTAGTTGGGGCAAGTTACCTTGAGTGACAGGTGAGCAAGTAGAATTCAAGGTAGAGCTGCTGATATATTTTCTTAAAATATAGCGCTCTAACTTGCTCCCTTTATTCACTACCCTCATCCGCGGCCCCACAGCACTCATGTGCATATCTGTAGTTTATTTATTTATATTAATATCTGTCTCTCCCCCTCTAGGCTGTAAGCTTATTGTGGGCAAGGAATGTGTCTGTTCATTGTTGTACTGTACTCTCCCAAGCGCTTCGTACAGTGCTAGGCACAAAGTAAGTGCTCAATAAATATGACAAAGAAAGAATAAGAGGAAAGGGGGTGTTTACTCAGGGAAGGCCTCTTGGAGATGTGCTTTCAATATGGCTTTGAAGGAGGGGAGAGTAATTGAGGAGGAAGGAGGCGGGAGGGTGTCCCAGGCCACAGGCAGGATGCGGGCTAGGGGTCAGTGGTGACATAGATGAGATTGAGGCCCAGTGAGAAGGTTAGCAATAGAGGGGCGAAGTTGGCAGGATGGGTTTTAGCAGGAGAGTAGTGAGGGGAAGTACGTGAGGGGCAAGGTGATTGAGTGCTTTAAAGCCGATGGTGAGGAGTTTTTGATTGATGCGGGAGTGGTTGGGCAACACTAGTTTTATGAGGGGTGGGGAAAGGTGGGCTTTGAAATAGGAAGCGTTGTGATCTGGTAAAATTCGAGAGTTAAGGACAGAAGGGGGGATTTCAGGGCAGGGTAACAGTGACAGCACGGTAGGAGGAGGAGGTGATGAGGGCAAGGTAGAATTGGATAGGTGAGTTGGGGAGAAAGGGAAGTGTGTCCCCAGGAGGAAGAGACGGTGAGGAAAATGGGGAGTGACCTGACCCCAATTCTGAGGACTTTTTGCTTGATGTGCAGGGAGACATAGCCATTGGAGAGGCTAGAGAAGTTGGCCCCAAGCTAATCAGTCAGTTGTAGTTACTGAGTGCTCACAAGATGATCTGTGCAGCTGGCTGGAGTATAGAAAGTAGATGGCAGGACTGGAGGCAGCGAAACAAGAGCATGGAATCCGATCATAGTTTGTGTGGAGAGGAAGTGGGTAAGAGGCTCCAAGAAGTGTTAGGATGGGAGACTAAGAGAAAGAGAACAGTCATGGAGAGCAAGAAACGCATTCCTAAAATGGATGCAAGGAGGGAGGAAATCAAATACCATTCCGGGACAGATATGAACAGCCCTGTGTGTGACACGACTGAAAATGATCCTGGGATTGTGTTGTTTCCTCCTCCACTGCTAATTTTATTTATCCCTCATCTACTGAGGCAAAAGGTTTATCCTGGCTGGGCCTATTTTTTGGGTGGGGGCGGTGGAGCAGGGAGATAACTGTTAAGCACTTAGCATGCGTCAAGCACTGTTCTAAGCCCTGGGGTAGATATAAGTTCATCAGGCTGAATACAGTCCCTGTCTCACATGGGGCTCACAGTGTAAGTAGGAGAGAGAGCAGATACTAAATAGCCATTTTGCAGTTGAGAAAAGTGAGGCCCAGAGAAGTGAATTGACTTGCCTAATGTCACACAGCAGGCAACTGGCAGAGCCATGGGTCTTCTGGCTCCCAGGCCCTGCTTCACCCATTATGCCACACTGCTTCTTTACTGGATTTCTTTAGTTTGTCATCACCTTCACCCTTTATACTCTTCTGGGTCTCCACTGACAAGGAATGAGGCCACTGTTGGAACTCAAGAGAGCTGGACAACTCTCTGTCAACCTGGGTGGCACAGGTGTATGTTATGTAATGACATCAGGAGGACACGAGACAGGTCTTGGAGGAAATCCAGAGAACCTCCAGTACAATAATAATAATTAATAACTGTGATATTTGGCAAGCACTCTGTGCCAAACACTGTACTACACTCTGGGGTAGACACGAGATAATGAGGTTCCACATGGGGCTCATTTTGTCACAGGGGCAACCCCTGAACTCCCTCTCTCCCCTGCCCCCCGCCCTTGGCTCCAGAGTCATGGCATTTCCCTCCCGGATTACTGTGAACATAGACAACGCACCTGAGCCTGTAAGCACACTGTGGACAGGAAAAGTGTCTACTGCTACACTGTGCTCTCCCAAGCACTTGGTACAGTACTCTGCACAGAGTAAGTGCTAAATAAATATGATTTATATGTATTTGTTTCGCATTCGGCAATAACACTGAACTGGACATGGTAAGTGCTCAGTAAATACAACTGATTGATTGACAAGACCCTGCACATATGAGCTCCTTGTGGGTGGGAACCTGTCTACCAGCTCATTTGGACTGTCCTCTCCCAAGAGCCTAATACAGTGTTCAGCAACAGAGTAATCCATTAATCATATTTATTGAGCGCTCACTGTGTGCAGAGCGCTGTACTAAGCACTTGGGAGGGTACATATAAGAGAGCTGGTAGAGAGAGTTGGCAGACATTTCCTACCCACAAGAATCTTACAGTCTAGAGGGGGAGACAGACATTAACAGAAATAAAACATTAATAGAAATAAATTTCAACTATGTCTAAGTGCTGCGGGTCTGAGGGAGGGGTGAATAAGGGGTGCAAGCCAAGGACACCACCACTGACCGGCACTCAGCTGGTCAAAGCCTCAGTTTCTCTACCTGCTACACATGAACATTGTTCATTCCCATCATTAACATTCCCTCCCAACTTTTCTGGGACCTCTGGAGAAAAGGGGAGTTAATGGATGGGAAACTGTGCACTGAAGCACTTTATATTCTTAATAAAGATTTGTGCCCCTGGCTCCTCGAGCCATAAAAATGGAGGCACTGCCTCTGAAGAGCAGTTCTGGAGCATCTAGACCTCTGGATGGAAGTCACGAGACAGGAAACATAGATGGAGCATAAGAAGAAAAATTAAATTAAACCTGGAAAAGGCCATTAGCCAGAGACAAAGGATCACGACTCCATCCACCGCTAATCAATCTGATTCTCTGGAGGTTTTGGCTTAAAGCAGGTGTCCAAGACCTGAGGAACAGTGTGGTCTAGTGGAAAGAGCACGGGCTTGGGTGTCTTGGGTCCTGGGTTCTAATTCCGGCTCCACCACTTGGCTGATGTGATCAATAGTTACGATTGAATGAATGAATAAATCTATCCCAGTGCTTAGTATGGGCCCTGTCACACAGTAAACACACAACCCCCTGCCCCTGCAAAAAAAATCACACAAGTTGCTCTCCCTAAAATCAATGGTCAGAGGCAAGGCAAGAAATAGAGCCGGGAAGAGGCATAGTTAAGAACTCTTATGCTAATTATGGAGTGTTTTACAGCCGTTCTTTCTACCAAGTTTGGGGGATGGGGTAATTAGCGCTGGAGTAGATAAAGATCGAAACTATCCCTGCCCCATATAGGTATAACAACCTAATAATCCATGGTATTTACTGAGTGTTATGTGCAGAGCACACACAGGTGAACTTCAGCATCAGTAGTCATTATTTTTTTCTAACACAAAGGACAGTTATATGTAGTTCAGTGCTCAGCCTAAGCCCCACTTTTACTCATCTTCTACTCCTTTCTGCATCACCCTGACTCACTCCCTTTGCTCTTGCCCCTCTCCCCACCCCACAGCACTTTATGTATATATCTGTAATTTCATTTATTTATATTGCTGTCTGTTTACTTGTATTGATGTCTGGCCCCACCCCCTAGACTGTGAGCTCATTGTGGGCAGAGACGCAGAGACTCTCTTTTTATTGCTGCATTGGACTTTTTCAAATGCTTAGTCAAGTGCCCTGCACACAGTAAGCACTCGATAAACATGACCGAATGAATGAATAAATAGCAGTGATTGATTGATTTAAAAAGACTGGTTCTGGTGGTATTGTTTACCCCCTCACCCTTTCATTCCCACTGAAAGAATGGCAACTATTATCTATTATCGGTAAAATGTGGGGATAAGAGCCTTGCAGTCATTCCCTCCTGGACTGTGAGACGCAGTAGGGCCTAGAAGAAAAAGCACAGACTTAAGAGTCAGAAAGACCTGGATTCTAATTCCGACTACACCACTGATACGCTGTGTGACCTTGAGCCAAGTAACTTCCTCAGAATCCTCATCTGTAGAATGAGGATAAAGACACATGAGCTACGACAGGGGCTGTGCCCAGCCTAATTAACTTAGATCTATCCCAGCACTTAGTAATGTCTGACACAGTAAGCGCTTAATAAATAACCTTAAAAAAATTAAGATGAATAGCCCTGTGTGAGAGAGACTCTGCCTCATTTGATTGTCCTGTGCTAACCAGGGCTTAGCAAATAAGTAAGAGCTTAAAAAATACCAAAATAGCAGCAGGGAGGACAAGAGAATGATAATCAGTCCTTTAAGGGGAAAAGCACTCTTTTGGCCTAGTGGTAATGGGTAGGTTCCCCCAACTGTCCCTTTTAAATACTGCCACAGCTGGTAGCCAAGCAGAGAAAAGATGCTCTTTTACTTTTTCCCCCCTCTTTTCTCTGTACTCTCTTCTATCAATCAATCAGTGGTATTTATTGAGAACCAACGGTGTGCATGGCACTGTATGAAGCGCTTGGGAGAGAACAGCACAACAGAATTGGCCCTCAAGAAGCCTTCAATTTGCTCTTGCCAAGAAGAGCCAGCCCACCTCTAACTCTAACCAGGCCCCTCTTGGTCTGGCTCAAATAGGTGTATGGCAGCAATTTAATGTGCAGACCAAGGAAGATCTCCCTCCACAGGACACCCCACTCTGATCCTTTCTGTGTTTTGTGTAGATCAGATCAACGGAAAAAGGTTTTCTGGGAACAATCTCAAAACACATGAAAATTCAGGGTGTAAAATGCACAGACCCTTTCCCTACAAAAGTGTTGCCTTTGGCTTGAAAAGTAGAGCAAAAGGGTTGAAAAAATCCAGCAAATAAATACATTAACTCTTTCCATCTCCCTTTCTTTCTTTCTTTTTCTTTCTTTTTCTTTCTCTTTCTTTCTTTCTTTCTTTCTTTCTTTCTTTCTTTCTTTCTTTCTTTCCTTCTTTTTCTTTCTTTCTCTCTCTCTCTCTCTCTTTCTTTCTTTCTTGCTTTCTTTCTTGCTTTCTTTCTTCTTTCTTTCTCTCTCTCTCTCTCTCACACACACACACACACACACACACACACACACACATCTCTAGGGGCAGAGAGATGTGCTGTCTTCTAAAAAGTTGCAGCATTCATCAACCTGGTGATTTTTCTTTTTTCTGTGGCCCCATACTTGCTGGTCCCAAATCCTCCCTGACTTTCTCCACTCCATGCGCCCTTGACTTCTGCCTCCCTCCTTCCTCCTCCCCTGCTTTCTTTCAGGCTGAAAATTTCATCTGGAATTTGAGAGAACCAATCTTCCCTTCAGGTCCCCACAGTGGGTACGGAGGGGTAGCGGGTGAATGGAGAGAGGCGGCTCAGGCTGAGGAGAAACACCGGTCTGTTGTCTGCAAGAAATGAAGGGACAAGGAAATTCCACGCAGTGGGGGAGGGCATGAACAAGAAGTTGGTGGTAGTGGGAGAGGTGAGAAGATGACCCAGTGAGTAGGTTAGGTAGAGAGGAACAACGAGTGCAAGCAGGGGTGTGGTGGGAGAAGAGCTCTCCTGCTTCTTTGCATCCCCTCCACCCCTGAGACAGACATGCTCCCGTATAGTCCTACAGCAGACCCTCCTTCCTATATCTATGAGCCCAGTTCCTACTACCTGCATTAGGTGCAGGGAAATCAAAGGCAGTGGAGGATACTACTTGTCACAAGCGACTGAGACGTGCAATCGCTCTTAATATGGCTCAGATCCTCAGTCAGTCAGTCAAACGTATTTACTGAGCACTTTCTGTGTGCAGAGCACTGCACTAAGTGCTTGGGGGAGTACAATGCAACAATAACACGAACACATCCAGCTTCCTGCTCTGCCTCCCAGACCAGACACGGCCTGAAACCCGGCGGGGACTGAACTGCATTTATAAATGGCACAAAAAATCGACAAATTTCCCCCCAGAGGTGAGTCCCCAGGCCTTTTCTCCGCACATCCACCGAACCGAGATATAGAACGGGAGGGCTGTAGAACCCTGGCACTGTCCTCCGCTGGTGAACACGGCACCCACTGTACCCGGGGAGGGGACGAGGGATGCACAGCTTTAAGCCTTCGTCCTTAATCTCCGGCGAGTAGGCCTGCAGCGTCCCTCTTCCATGTCGGGAAGAACGGCCTTCTTCGGAAGACAGGCTTTCAACCCTTAGGGGATCTCTGTCCCAGGACACAGCCCATGAATGACGAGCTTAGTCGGACTGGAAGTCTCTGATTAGCTGTATGTCTTTTTTTCAGGGGAGGAGCGGGGGGTTTGGGGAGGGAGAGGTCAATGAGGAGAAATCTCACTAGGGAAGGTCACAGTACCATCTGGTATCCTCTGTCCACTCCAATCAGTAGCCACTTGATGGCAACCTAAACCTAGTACCCTGGAGGCAGACACTTCCCCCAACGCCACACGCCCACAAATCTGGCCACCCCCCAAGGGGGGTGTGGGGGCTCTCAGGAGTTGGTTTCCTGAAATTTGGCCAGAGCCAGGAAAGGCACTTCTGCCTTAAAGCAGTGCCAGAGAGATCTGCATCCAATGGATCAGTTACTTCTCAGGGGGTGGTCAGCAGAGGGCCTGCCCTTGGAAGAAGAGACAATCCCCTTTCCCATCCTGGTGCCACCTGGACAATCAATTGACTTAGCGCTAATGGTGTGCAGAGCCCTGTACTAAGCACTTGGGAGAGCACAGTACAAGAGTCGGCAGGCACATTCCCTGCCGACGACGAGTTTACAGACATTAATACAAATAAATTCTGGATATGGACATAAGTGCTGTGGGGCTGAGGAAAGGGTGAATAAAGAATGCGAATCTAAGGGCAAGGGTAGCACAGAAGGAAGTGGGGAAGGCCTCTTGGAGGAGATGTGCCTTCAGATACGGCTTTGAAGGTGGAGGGAAGGATCATGGGGGATACGAAGGAGGAAGGCGTTTCAGGCCAGAGGCAGGATGTGGATGACATGTTGGCGGTGAAATAGAGGAGACTGAGGTACAGTGAATAGGCTGGCATTACAGGATCCAAGTGTGAGGGCTGGGTTGTAGTCAGAAAGCAGGGAGGTATGGTAAGAGGGGGCAATATACACTCCATTTGCAATTCCTGCCAAGACCTGAGTCCAGAGGATTGGTCCCAAGTTAAGAAAGTGGAAAGCCTGCTCTGATGGAGAGCCAGCTTCCCTTGGCCCATGCCCCAGTTGCTAGCTCCCAGAGCTCAAACTGGGGCAAGCAAACGGTAATTCTAACTAAGGCCTTCACAAAGCGTGTACTCCGTGCAAAGGGACAAGTCTGTTGGGTTGGACACAGTCCCTGTCCCTCCTTGGGCTCACAGACTGGCTTATCCCCATTTTCAGATGAGGAGATTGGGGCCCGGAGAATTAAATAGCATGCCCGAGGTCACATGCCAGGCTCGTGGCAGAGCTGGGATTAGAACCCGGGTCTTCCGATTCCCAGACCCTTTCCACTAGGCCGCTCTGCCTCTCCTCTTTCCCTGTCCCTTCCCTGCAACACGCCAAGCATGGGACCTGCTCGGTTGAGTGTCAGAGAGCTCCAGGACTGGTGAGGAGCAGGGTCTCCCTCCATCAAAGTAAAACGAGCAGTCTCAGTCATGCAGGTTCTGCCCTTGAGGAACTTAGAGTCTACAGAGGGAGTCCTGAGTGAAGGGCACTGTGCAAAGCACTCGGAAGAGTTGATAGACATGATCCCTGCACACAAGAAGCTTCCAGTCTAATGGGGAATATCTATAACAAAGATGAGACAGCGCAGCCAAAGTCTGACGATAACAATAATAATGATGGCATCTACTAAGCGCTTACTATGTGCAAAGCACCGTTCTAAGCAGTGGGGAGGTCACAAGGTGATCAGGTTGTCCCATGGTGGGCTCACAGTCTTAATCTCCATTTTCCAGATGAGGTAACTGAGACACAGAGAAGTTAGGTGACTTGCCCAAAGTCACACAGCTGACAATTGACGGAGTCGGCATTTGAACCCATGATCTCTGACTCCAAAGCCCGTGCTCTTTCCACTGAGTCATGATGCTTCTCATCCTTAAACCCAGAGGGATCCCAGAGGCAAGTAACTCTCCAATGGAGGCCCTTCCGACTCTCCCTCTAAACCGTGGCCCGCTTTTCAATGGAAGAGATCGAAGTCCAGGATCCTCTGGGCCCCAAGGAGTGACCTGCTGGGAAGACTGCCCGATGGGTCAAACAACCAAGTCACCGGGAGATTAGCTGCTGGTCTCCTGCTGATGGTCCAGGGATTCCCTATGTGCATTTTTCACCCTTGCTAAATAAACCTCCCTCTGACTGGCTAATAAAACCTCCCCCTCTCTACAGACTGTAAGTTTGTTGTGGGCAGGAAATCTGTCTACCAACTCTGTTATACTGCACTCTCCCAAGTGGTTAGTACAGTAATAATAATAATAATAATTTTGGTATTTGTTAAGCGCTTACTATGTGCAAAGCACTGTTCTAAGCGCTGGGGAGGATACAAGGTGATCAGGTTGTCCCACATGCAGCTCACAATATTAATTCCCATTTTACAGATGAGGTAACTGAGGCACAGAGAAGTGAAGTGACTTGCCCAAAGTCACACAGCTGACCAGTGGCAGAGCCAGGATTTGAACCCATGACCTCTGACTCCAAAGCCCAGGCTCTTTCCACTGAGCCACGCTGCTTCCCCAGTACTCTTCACATGGTAAGCACTCCACAAATATGACTGATTGACTGGCAACAGATAGAAAAAGTGAATTTGTTGGGCCAAGGCTGGCTACCAGGCAGAGAACAGGCACTGACCACTGGCGAGCCAGGCCCCCGCCAGGCTGGCTGGGCAGAGAAAGAGGCAGAGAAGAGCCAGGGTGATTGCTTCCCTTCTCCCCTAGCCTGGGTCTGCCCTCCCTCGGAACCCAAACCCCTTTCTCCGGCACCCTGGTTCTACCCAAGGCACCTGGCTTCCCATCCGCCTCGTAAGAGGCCAGACTACAGGGCCAGGGCAAGGTGTCCTACTGGCTCAAGTTGTTTTAAGGTGAGCCGTCCTGAAGGAGCAGGGTGGGCCGCTGGCTCCTGGAGCCTCCAGCCGGGTGAGCTGTCAAGCTGGAAATAGCTCCGGGTCGGAGCAGGCCCGGCCCTCCACACTGCCGGCCGGCCACTCTCTGCCCGAAGACTCCAGAGGGGGTCTCGCGCTCACCTCTTTCAGGCTCGGCTTCCATGATCCCTGATACGGAGAGGGGGAGCGGTGGTGGGGAATCCAAGCTGTTCCTTACAGCTGCTCATACATGCACAAGGAACAGCTCTCGCCTCAGTGGCTCTCCCACTGGAGACAGGACTTACAAAACTCAAGCCTGGACCTCGGGGCAAGCAAGCCCACCACCCCTCCATACCCCTCAGGTCATGGTGCTGCCAGGATCACTTTGGGGGGATGGGGAGGGGGTCTTGTCTCCTGAGGAGGCCATGGTGCTTCATGAGCCAGCAGCTTCTTGCTGCCCCTGCTCTTTTGGAATCCCAAAACAAACACTGCCTGCCAGTATGGGTTACTTCAATTTTCTCCTGCTTCTCTGACCCAAGGACGCAGAGGGAGAATCTGGCGGCCACTGGCACACTGTGGGTCTTCTGAATCTACATAAAAGTTGCCTGGGGCTTTGGGCAGCAGCACATAAATGTGTAATCGAGTGCACAGAAACGGTACAAAGATGACACAAGGGAGAAATGGAGAGGAGGAATCTGAAAAAGGAAAGGAGGGGACTGAAGGAAACAGGAGAGAGGAAAGGTAAGAGGGAAGATGGAGAGGGTTTTCTGCCCAAGTTCCTCTGGGTATCTGATCCAACTCTCAGCAATCACTGGATTGAAAATAAAGTAAAGAACACCATTACCACCTGCAGAGCTTCTGTTGGGAATTTTCTCCTCTTCTCCACAGTCAATCACTGAACCTTGGACAGGCCTTCCCAAACTCCCTCTCTACCTTGGGCTACCCTCCAGCCACATTCCCTCTGGGATAAGGAATGATTTCTTTCTAAAACCTCACCAGGAGGATTTCTTCCCCCGGGCAATGGACGAGCTGAGGGATTTTAATGTTTTGCTCTGGAAGTAAGTGAATTTCAAATGACTAAAAACACTCTTCTTTCTCAGTGCCTTATTATTTTGGGGGCCATGATATTAAATAGCACTAATTTTGGTCCCAGGAGATTGAAGGAGCTGGGGGAAGGGGACAATGGAGATAAATGGCCTAGTGGGTAGGGAAGGGACCTTTGAGTCAGAATGACCTGTGTTCTAATCCCTGCTCCACCATCTGCCTGCTGTGTGAACTTAGGTGCATCATGTCATTTCTCTGTGTCTTGGTTACCTCACCTGCAAAATGGGGATTAAGACTGGGAGCCCCATCTGGAACATGGACTGTGTCCAACCTGATTAGGGTGTATCTGCCCCAGTGCTAAGTACAGTGCATGGCACCTGCTAAGCACTTTACAAATACCATAAAAAAGTGCAACAGCTGTGGACTCCATCCAGACTTTCTCCAGAAAAGCATGAGGCCTTCTCAATTTTTAGACTGCTTTGGAGGCCTTGACCAGGGCTACCGCTGCTGTGCCCTTGGGACTCAAATCAATCAGCGGCATTTATTGAGCATTTACTGTGTGCAGTGCACTTTTCTAAGCGCTCGGGAGAGCATGGTACAACAGAGTAGGTAGGCAGGCTGTGTCTGACTCATGGTCCTGTGCTCCTTCCACTGGGTGATGATGCCTTTGTGGCCACAATCTTTATTTTTGAGCAAAAAAGGCAAGAGACCCAATTGTGGAAATTACAGAGATAGCCCACTGCTGGCCAGATAACAAGATGGGCCACTGAAAGATAGCTGTTTAATTCTACATGGTTCACGTTTTAGGGAGGGAGAAGGAGGGGGGAATCCATTGCCAATCATTGACATAGAATTATACTGAAAAACACCAAGCCCTGAAGAGCACCTCACAGGTTTTAAAAAAAAATCTAGAGGAACAAGCTCTCATCTTTAAGTATGGAATTACATTTTGAAAAGTCGAGCTGTGTTTCAAACATTATGTCCTGTACCACTGTGATGGTTCCATTTCATGTTTAAGGCTGCAACCGAGAAAAGCAATTTCCAACGAGATTTTGGGTTTGCTTATAGGGTCTTCGCAGGGGAGAGGGGGTAACTGATTCCAAACCTACACAATTCGTTATTCCATTAAAATCCCGACCTCAATGAAAGGCAGTTTTAAAGGGGATCTCCACACAGCAGGGTGTTCCAAATTCAACTTGTTTCACTAATCCAAATCAAAGCTTCCATCCTATTGGCTGCCACAAAGGATTTCCTGAATATCTAAAAGCAATCCTCTTCTGATTTTTTGTTCCACATGAAGTGGGAAAAAAAAACGAGCCCCCTAAAAGTGTACTGTATAGCATCTGGAGAGATCTACCATAGTTTATTTCCTTCAAACATGAAATGCCAATCTAAATGCTACCTATACGACATAAGTACTAAGCCAAGTCAAAGAGGCTGACGAAGAGCCCGACACCCTAAAGAATAATAGTAATAATAATGATAATAATAATTGTATTTGATATGTGCTTACTATGTGCCAGGCACTGTACAAGCAATCAGGTTGGACAAAGGTAAAGATTGAAGAGCAGAGCTTGGCTGCTGTAGAAATCCATGGATGGCAGTTCTGGTGGCCCCATCTTAGTCATTCATTCATTCAATAGTATTTATTGAGCGCTTACTGTGTGCACAGCACTGTACTAAGTGCTTAGTCAGTCAGTCATATTTACTGAGCGCTTAGTGTGTACAGAGCACGGTACTAAGCACTTGGAAGAGTACAATATAATAGACAATTCCCAACCTGCAATGACCTTAAACTCTAGAGGTGGGTGGATGGAGCGGATACAAAAGAGGGCAAACCAAATGACTGGAGGCTGAAGCTCATTCTGTGGGCTCACTGATGGAAAAGATTAGCCACTCAACTAGAAAGGCAAAGGAAGCTAGGAAGGCAAATGATTGAGGTTTTACAAAATCATGGGGTAATAGCCGAATTTTGGCCACAACCACGCTGAACCTCAGTCCCTCATCTGCAAAATGGGCATAAAATATCTGGTCTCCCTCCCCATTACCTGAGGGCCTCAGGTGGGACAGGGACTGTGTCCTATCCGATAGCTATCCCAGTGCTTAGCACACTGCTTAGAAAGAAATAAGTTCTCCACAGATATCCCCTTCAATCCCACCACATGCCAGGATGAGAGGGCACCTGGGGCGGGTAGTTGGAGAAGATGAGGTTCAAAACACACACAAAGAAAGCACCTTTTCACCGGCAGTGATGTTCATATGGATTTCATTACTCCAGCAAGTTGTGCTGGCAGGAAATAACAGCTGGTTCAAGAGGAGTTTGGATAAATGAAAGGATGAACGGCCCATAATGATGGTTTCTCCATGTGCCTAACTCACAGGGGACAGGTTTGTCAATCCACTGAGAAGCAACATGGCCTGTTGGAAAGAGCATAGGCTGAGGAGTTGGAGGACCTGGTCTGCCAATCCTAGGTCTGCCCGTTGCTTTCTGTGTGACCTTGGGCAAATCACCTATTTTCTCTGGGCCTCAGTTCCCTCAACTGTAAAATGGGGATGAAATCCTACTCCCTCCTACTTAGTGGGTGAGGCCCATGTGTCCAAACTGTTACCCCAGCACGCAGGGCAGTGCTTGACTCATAGTAAACACTTACATACAATGACAATAATAACAACAATAGTAATCATTGGTGTTTACTGAGTGCTTGTGGTGTGCAGAGTGCTGTGCTAAGCACTTGGGAGAGTACAGCATAACAGAGTAGGAAGACACACTCCCTGCCCACAAGAAACATAGAGTCTACAGGGGATGGTCAAGACAAAAGATTAAGGAAAAGGGTTTGGGATGTTGGATGGCAAGTTCATGACCATGAGGACAAATGTCAAGAAGGGTGACTGACATAGTGTCCACCCACATATCATCTGGGGCCACTATCAGAAACAGGAAATCCAGCTGGCTGGCCCCTTTGGGCTGATCCAGAGTGGCATTTCTTGTTTGCCTAAAATGACAACTACTACTAATGTGTATCTGTCAAATGCTTACTATGTGCCAAGTACTGAACCTGTCACATATGGGGCTCACAGTCTAAGCAGGATAGAAAATGGGCATTTAGTCCCCATTTTACAGATGAGGAATCCAAGGCCCAGAGAATAATAATAATAATAATAATAATAATAATAATAATAATAATAATAATAATGATAATAATAATAATAATAATAATGTTAGTATTTATTAAGCGCTTACCATGTGTGAAGCACTGTTCTAAGTGCTGGGGGGAATACAAGGCGATGAGGTTGTCCCCATGGGGCTCAAAGTCTTAATCCCCATTTTACAGATGAGGGAACTGAGGCACAGAGAAGTTAAGTGACTTGCCCAAGGTCACCCATTAGGGAGGTGGCAGACTCGGTATCCAAATCCAGATCCTGTAACCCCTAGGCCTGTGCTCTTTCTACAGCTTCCCACCCTTCCAATCTCTGAAAAGCAACACCCAACTCCACAATATATAGGAGGATGGAGAAGCTAGGGTACTGTGTTTCTCAGAAAGGGTCAATAACCTTAATGCAAATTACCCTCCAACCCAAAATACATCCATATCCCATAACGCTTGTCGACAGAGTGGGATGAAGAGAGGGCAGGTCTCATGTAGCTGCAGAATTTAAGATCCAGGCAGGCAAACATTAGCTATCTTGCAGCCAACAGAGCAGGGCCTTTGGTATTCAAGAAAAATGAAAAACCCTTGGAAGCTTTTATCAGGATAGTGAAGACAGAAGTTGTAGCCACTGAGAAAAGGAACTGTTCTTGCCTTGCTGTAGTGCCAAGTGCCACTGAAAATCTCCAGCAATCTTGGAAGTACCCAGGCCAACTTTTCTTGGAATTCTTTCCTCGGTATCATCAGGTCCTTAGCTACTCCCATCAAATGGATCTTTCAGCAGCCAGTTGGCTGGAGTCACTGGTTGCTGTTTCAATGTGGGAAAATTAGCTCAGATGTTTCGCCAATTTGTCCTCTCTGGACCCAGAGTCCCTGGCTCTTATGGCTCATTGTCGCGCAGGGAGTGACAATATAGAAAGAGAAAAGTCTCTGAATTCCCAGCCCGGAATATTGGGGACCTGGTGGCTGTACTCTCCGGGGGAAGGCCTTAAGCCCCAGCAAACTTTGTTACATAGACTGAGCTGAAATGGCTAAGTTCAAGCCAGGATCAAGGATACACAAAACACGTACCAACATTTTATTGGACATCCTCTTTCGGGGGAAGCTAGGCCCCTGAAATAACTGTGCAGCAAAAAAAGTCATTGGCAAAAAAGTCATTGGCAGAGGCAAAGGGACTGAGAGGCAGGGAATGTGTCTGTTATACTGTACTCTCCCAAGCGCTTAGTACAGCGTGCCCAGTAAATGCTCAATAAATACAACTGACTGATGGACTCAAGGACCCAGGAGTGGAAACAAGACGGTGGCTAGCTAGGTGAGCCTCAATGGAAGGACTCTTACTGCCAGAGAGGCCTCTGGGAAGGCCACATCTTGGCTAGCCTCTGGGGCGGAAAGGTGTGCCAGGGAAGACCACAGCCTTCGTGTCAATGCTGGGTCTGTTGCAGGAGTTTTCAGCCAAGAAGACACCAGACCCCCAGATCCATACCAGCCCACTCCATTCCCTGGCTCGCTGCCTAAGTCCCAGATGACCGGCTCCATCTTGCCCTGACAGGAGGCTTGCTCAAAAGCACTTAACAGATGATGAGTGGGCTCAGATTAAGTTGGGGGAGTCAAGGCTCCCTGCCCCACTTAGACATCCCATCCCCCTGAAGGGGTCCGATTATGAAGCAGAGAGCAAACCCTGGGTCGCAGTGTCTGGGTGTCTCTGGGGCTGACTCCCTGGGGAGACCTATGCCTTTGGAAGATTGTTTCTATCCATCGCCACCAACTTGACCGTAGTCCTGCCCCTGGCAGAGCAACCGAACGGTGGCCTGTGGACACACTCCTGGAAGAACCTGAATTCTCCTGGGGAGAACACCCCTCAATGGGTTGGGCCACACAGCAGGCACAACCCATTCATTTATTCCTGAGTTCTGTGGGGGGACGAGGGAGTGCCTTGTGGAACCGTTTGACACATGACAAGAGCTACAAAAAATACTGATCAATCAATTAATCATTAGTATTTATTGGGCGCTTACTATGCTCCATTCTACCCTCCTCCTTTCCATCAGTCATTCTGAGGACCATTGCCCCTGCTGGGCAATAAACTTGAAGGCAGAAAGCATGTCTAACTCTACAGTGCTCTCCCAAGCAACAGTAAAATGCTCTCTGCACACAGCTGGTGCTCAGTAAATTCCATTGATAGATTCAGTGGCAGCTCCTTTGCTAACAAGAATCAGTCAATGCCAACTAACCCAAAGATCTACCAGACGCTACTGGTGAAATGTGCCCAAGAAAAGATGCTGAGGATGACCTGCAAACCAGGAAGAGACAGCCCTAAGCCATCAGAAAGTGACCCATCCTCACTGTCCTCGCTTTCTGGTCCAGCCTGGCCCATGAAGGTAGAGGCCATATACAACTGAGATCTGAGTTAGAACTGCCCCGTTCAACCTGGAGTCAGTTTAAACCCAAAGCAACCCAGAGAAGCAGCGTGGCCTAATGGATAGAGGCTGGGCCTAGGAGTCAGAAGGACCTGAGTTCTTAATCCCAGCTCTGCCACTCGTCTGCTGTGGGATCTTGGGCAAGTTGCTTCACTTCTCTGTGCCTCAGTTCCCTTCATCTGGAAAATAGGGATAACGACTGAGCCCCACATGGGACAAGGGCTGTGTCCAGCCTCGTATCTACTCCAGCGCATAGTATAGTGCCTGGCACATACTAAGTGCTTACGAAATACCATTTAAAAAAACAGAAAAACCTCAAGAATCACGCTAAGGGGCAGAAGGATGGAGGGTGGGACCTACACCCTTCCGGCTTTACTTTCCCTCCTTGGTGAGAGAAAGCTGGCATTGTGGTTCCCTGGCAGCCGGCTACCAGCAGCTCGCTCGGGCCCAGAACGGCGCCAACCGTCCCCGGATCGCTCACTCACCATTGACCGCTTTGAGGCTCCCAGTGAGGCCGTCGCTCTGCTGTCTCTTCTGGGCATTTTTGAACTCCTTTAGGGATAAATACAGGACTTTGCGCACCACTCTTTCTTCTGACCACGGGATCCCATCGCTGTCATCCTACAGGTGGAGGAGAAAATAAATCGTAAGCCAGTTGGTAAAGCTCCTTGAGGGCAGGGAGTGGGTCTATTAACTCTGTTTTACACTCCTAAGTACTTAGCACAGTGGTCTGCAAACAGTAAACTCTAAGCTCCTTGAGGGCAAGGTTCAAGTCTACTTAACTATTGTTGCAAAAATAATGACAGTAATGATGATGATGATGATGATGATGGAGATATCTGCTAAATACTTACTATGTGGCAAGCACTGTACAAAGCGCAGGTGTAGATACGAGATAATCAAGTTGGGTACAGCCCCTCTTTCCCATGGAAAAGTATACCGTATTCAGACGAGTGAAAGTTAAGTGATTTGCCCAAGGCTGTCCAGCAGGTAAGTGATGGAGTTGGGATTAGAACTCAGGTCCTCTGACTCTTGGGTCTAGGATTTTTCCACTAGGCCACTCTGCCTCTCTATTCCCCTAGCCACGGTGCCCTGATGCTTTTGAGAAGCATTGTGGCCTAGTGGAAAGTGGCCCCGAAGCCAGGAGACCCGGGTACTAATCCGAACTCTGCCATTTGTCTGCTGTGTGACCCTAGACATGTCACTCGCTCACCCAGCCAAGGGAAAGAACGACCAGTTTCTGGATGGCTCTCTGACTGAAAACTGTGACCACAACAACATGCAGGAGACCATTCCCCAGAACTCCTGCTGTGGGAGGGAGGGTGGGGAGGGCTGCCAGTTCCTCCTGGAAGAGAAGCTGCCTTCCAGGTTCTGCTCTTAGGCTGACTGACCGTGGGTGCAGAGCTCCAGCAGGGTCTGGATGAAAGCCCTCTTCCTCCTCCCTCCTCTTTCTGTAACATCACTACCAACACGTGCCGCTTGGCAGATGCTTCCCAGCCTACCCACTGGAGAAAAGGTTAACCTTGCCTGGCCTGACCACTTGGGGACCAGGTCAGCCCAGCCTGACCCCCAGAGACCAGGTCAACCCTTTGGGGGGTAAGAGTCCTGCCAGAAATGCTAGCCAGTAAACCACTAAGGCCAGAGAAAGAGGGACAAGTTAGTTTGCTTTAGGCATAACAACCCAATAGGGAAGCTCTGCCAGAGCACATTGGACAGCTGCATCCAGGGTTTAGAACTGTGGAAAAAGAATAACCTCTCTTCTGCTGTCATCAGCCATTTTTGGCTGGGATTCCACCCCTTAGATCATTCTGACCCACAGAATTCTCCTCCCCTCTGGGGATGGTGTGCTAAGGGCAATTTTGAAAGGGAAATGAGGTCACTGTTTACCTCTCCAAACAAACCCAAACAAGAAAGATGAATCCCACTCCCTCCAGAACACAGGCACTTCATAAATAGCTCCAAAATGTAAATAAAACTCCCAGAATAGCTTCAAACAGAAATTGGCATGGACAATTAACTGCATCCTGTTTGGGCTGAAGCCTCGGCCTGGCCTCAGACTCTTAGATTGAAGAGAGCAGTGGGGATAAGTAGTAAGGTGCTGGGAGAGGAATAAAGGAAAGGAGAGAAGTCTCGTAGTTAGAGCATGGGCCTGCGAGTTAGAAGGACCTGGGTTCTAATCCTGAGTCCGTGACTTGTCTGCTGTGGGACCTTGGGCAAATCACTTAACTTCCCTGGGCCTCAATTACCTCATTTGTAAAATGGAGACTAAGATTGTGAGCCCTATGTGGGATAGCGACCGTGTCCAACGTGATTATCTTGTATACCCCAGTGCTTAGTCCAGTGTTCTGCACACAGTCCACAATGATGATGACTATTAGTATTCTCATTAAGTAGACGACTCGGTCCCTTACTCTGAAGAGAAAAAAAATGCCTCCACTCTAAAGTGGTGAAGGAAACTACCAATCTCACTCCTCTCTCCAAATACAAACACACCTGAGCTGATTTCACTTAATAGCCTGCAGTTCAACACCCCTAACAATACCTTCCTTGAAAAGAAAAAACCTCTGGCTCTAGCCCTCCTAGGTTCTATCTGACACCATGACATACCTTCCCAGAACTCTTCAGCAACCTCTATAAAGTGGCCATTCATCCGACAATATACGGGACAGTTCCGTTTCTGCTGGCCTGACCCATGTCCGGTCCAGGTGGGGCACTTTAGTAGGTTCTGTAATTTTATTTCCGCCTCCCCCAGTCCACAGAATTCCATGGTTTGGACGTGGCACCTGTTTCCGTCCAAGCTGGGGAGGGAAGTGTGGTGGATTGTGAATAGGTGGGTGAGCCAGGGAAAAACTAGGTTCAGGAGGGATTAGGACACACCTGTGGAAAGGAGGGCTCGTGGTCATGGAGCTACTCTACGTGACTGGCATGACGCACAGTGGGTGACATGCCTCTTGATGCCCATCGACACTCAGGATTGTTGAGCCCAGGGCGTCAGATGGTCGCCCTGGACCTTGCCCTTCAAGCCGGCCTCAAAGCGAAGACTTGGGAGGACTGGTTTGGCAGGCAGGAGCATTCAAAGGCAAACTAGTTTAGGGAGCTGCTGTGTTAGTGTGAGTCATTCTCCACTTCATCTGTCACTCCCTAGCAGTAGGGAATTTTGAGGAGAGAAAACCCCAGGAAAGGAAAGGGGCTGAAACTAGGCCTTCTGTGGGAGGGGACTGGACTGGGGCGGGGAGGGCAGGGAGGTCGGGATGCGAGGCAGGAACACAGAAGGTGGCCAGGGTGGAAAGTCCTTGTGGGAGGAACAATCAGGGACGGTAGAGGTGTTGACCAAATTTGAAGATGGGTTTCCTCATCAGTGTTGGATGCCAGACCGACGCAATGGAAAGCACTCAGGCACCACTAAACAAGAACTGAGCAAGGCTAGAGTGGCGGTGGAAGCGGAAAACAGTGAAATATCAAAGAAAACTGGGAAGAGAAGGTAAGTATGAATCCCACCTAACACTACCTAGTTGCCCATTTTACTCTTTTTTAAAATAATACTCCCTGTACAGCAGGGTTCTCCAAAATGTGGGTTAAGTCCAGGGAGACAGAATGTTTTCTTGTGAAATAGGAAGCTTCCCGATACCAAAGTCGCACCTTAAAAAGTCTGTAAGGAAGATCATTCTTCAATAAAAGAGCGGGTGCCAGGCAACTGTTTAAACCCAAAGAATTCCAATATCTCCAAGAATTCCAGAATCCACTATGGACAAACCAACTTCTACATGGTGCTAGGGGCGATCTCCAGGTGGGTAGTGTGGCAGAGGGAGGTAAGAGAAAAGAAAGGATGGAGACTCGTCTTACAATGGTAATTCAGATTCCTCCTCCAGAACCACGCCCAATTTTGAAATTTTCTCTGCACAGTGCTTTAAAAACAGTTTCACCATCCACTGCTGTACCTCTTCATCAACCCCTGAAAAGGAACAGTGAAAAGACACTTCCCCCATACACACACACAGATAGTTATGGTGAAATACTTCAAGTTCAGGTGCTCGATGCTCAACACCTCCCACCTTCAATTTCTCTCGTAGCTTCTCTTCCCCAAAGCACTTTCTCCACCTACACTGCTCCATTATCTCTAGAACATCTCTGTAAGAGAGAAAGGGGCAGATATCACAAGCCCCACTTCACAGATGGGAGAACTGAGGCACTTCAAGTTTCCCTCCATGACTGAGTTGCAGAGATGGAACTAATTTAAGTTGTCCAACTCATCCGCAGTGGGGAAGCAGGGTGGTTTGATATAAGAAAGCTCGGGCCTGGGAGTCAGAGGATCTGGGTTCTCAACACGGCTCGGACAGTTTTGCCTGCTTCTCTGGGCCTCAGTTTCCTCATCTATAAACTGGGAATTCATTACCTGTTCTCCCTCTATACTTAGATTGTGAGCTCCACATTGGACAGGAATTGTCTGTGACCCTTTTATCTTCTTCGGTCTACCTTAACACTGAAGGCAGTGTTTGGCACAGAGTGAGAGCTTAGCAAACATCGCAGTTATTACCTAGTCACTAGGTTATGGAGCCAAGTGAATAAACTTTCCCATCAAAAAGGTTTTTTATGGCTTCCATTGTTTACAAAGCATTCCTCTTTTCCTCAACCGTCTTCCCCCACTGAGACTGTGGGCTCCTAAGAGACCGGGATCCTTTTTTTTATGATATTTGTTAAGCACTTACTATGTGCCAGGCACTGTAATAATAATATTAATAATAACAATAATGGTACTTGCTAAGCCCCTATGTGCCAAGCTCTGTTTATGCACTGGGGTAGATAGAAATTAAGTTGGCCACAGTCCACGTCCCAAATCGGGCTCACAGTCTTAATCTCCATCTTACAAATGAGGTAACTGAGGCCCAGAGAAGTGAAGTGACTTGCCCAAGATCACACATAGCAAGTACGAGACAGAACCAGGATGGAACTCAAGTCCTTCTGTCTCCAGGATATCAGGGTAATAATGGCATTTGTTAAGCACTTACTATGTGCAGAGCACTGTTCTAAGCGCTGGGGGGGAGATACAAGGTGATCAAGTTGTCCCACGTGGGGCTCACAGTCTTAATCCCCATTTTACAAATGAGGTAACTGAGGCTCAGAGAAGTTAAGTGACTTGCCCAAGGTCACACAGCAGACATGTGGCGGAGCTGGGATACGAACTCATGACCTCTGGCTCCAAAGCCCGTGCTCTTTCCACCGAGCCACGCAGCTTCCCCTAATAGTACATATGCCCTGCTAGACAGCAAGCTCCTTGTAGGTATGGCACATGCTTACCAACTCTGTTATACTGTACTTTCCTAAGTGCTTAGTACAGTGCTTAGGAGTAGTGTGGCCTGGTGGATACAGCACGGGGCTGGAGTCAAAAGGACCTGGGTTCTAATCCCGGCTCCACCCCCTGTCAGCTGCATGACCTTAGGCAAGTCACTTCACTTCTCAGCCTCAGTTCCCTCATGTGTAAAATGGGAATGAAGACTGTGAGCCCCATGTGAGACATACCTCGTGTCCAACCTGATTTAGCCTGTATCTACTCCAGAGCTAAGTACAGTACTTAACAAATACCAGAATTATTATTACAGTGCTCAGAATAAAGTAAGCCCTCACTAAATACCACTGATTGGCTGATTGTTTGGTGCCCACAAGGTCACGTAGAAATTCATGGGAGAAAATTCCCGGGGCCACATGTAAATCCCACCTGGTTATGCTTTGCCTCCGAAAGTTCCAGTTAAGTGCTACATGCTCTTGTTCCTGGGAAGTTGGTACAGTTTCTGGACACAAAAGCCACAACAGCCAAACAGCCCTGAAGGTTCTCCTCTCTTCCTTACCCTTCCGTCACTTCTGACTCCACAGGTCACCAAATGCACCCCAGGCGCTCAAACCCGCACCAGGTTATAAGATGATGCCAAGGGCCTCAGGACATTAAACAGCTAGAGGGAGAGATTTAAACCACCGGCTCTTTGCCTGAATCCAGGGGCATTAGTAAAGGGAGGGCAGTTAACAGGTGAAGTTAACCCCACTGCCCTAGTGAAAGATTCTCCTCTCTCAACACCCAGTGACCTGATTCTTACAGAAACGCTGCTCTCATGGACAGCTCAGTTGATCAATCATGGTATTTAATGAGAGTGATAAGGATAGCAGACACCAGTTCAGTATCTACCAATTGAGCTCAAGAGGCTGACAGAAGTTTGGCTTTTTCAGCTACGAGAGTATTCTGAATGAAGAATTTCCCAAAAAAGGTGGGAAGCTTAAGACCTGTTGGTTATTCCATCTTATAGAGAATGGAGGGGGAGAAGCAGGAGAACTGAAGATAGTGTATCTAACACATACACTCACACACACACAAAATGGCGCTTAAGTAATAGTATCCAACTTCAACCCAGGCAACTCACCTCATGGGTGCCTGCTAGCCAAGGAAATCTCTCAGCATCCTAGTTCAAAGCTAGCCAGGCACAATGGGTGAACTTGAGGAGATCCTCCCAACTTATGAAATTCAAGGGAGCTTTAAAACTTGATCCAACAAGTCCTCCAGCCCTGAGGGGCTCCAAGTATTTAGACAGCTGAAACAGGATTCTGGCCTTTACTCACCTGCAACCGGGGTCATGCTGGGAGCTAAGCCTCAAAAACCTCTGAAGAACTGTAAGGTGGGAAAATTTACTTTTGTCTTGCCTTCGCGGCCTCCAGCTACATCGGCAGCATAGAAGGCCAACTCACCAACTCACTCCTCACTCCCAGCTCTGCTGAACCCCCTGGGGTGGGGCTTGATCCTTTCATTCCAGAAAGCTGCTCTCCTGCCCCCGCCTCCCCAACTTGAGTAGCCAGTGGCCCAGAACTGGCCTGGCTTGGGTGGGCCATTCTGAGGCAACTTGCTACTGAAACCCCCATAAGGGGCATGGTTTTACTTCTTCTCTGTTCCTTTTTATCTACCCTGTCGCTCACCCAAACTGCAGAAGGATTGGGGTCAAAGAACTCTCCCAGAAGCCTTTGCTGCAGCCACAAACTGGTAGAGGGGATGGGAGAGAGACGGGCATGGTCAGAAGAAGCCTGAAAAAATGGCAGAGGTTGAAACTGAAGACCCCTAATAATAATGATAATAATAATAATGGTTTTTATTAAGCCTTTACTATGTGCCAAACACTGCATTAAGCACTGAGGTACATACAATATAATCAGTTCCTGTCTCACATGGGGCTCAAAGCTGTAAATAGGAGGAAGAACTGGTATTTAATTCTCAGCACTTAGAACAGTGCTTTACACATAGTAAGCACTTAATAAATGCTATTATTATTATTATTATTATTATTTTATGGATGAGAGCACAGAGAGGTGAAGTGACTTACCCAAGGTCCAACAGCAGACAAGAAGTGGGGGAATAGAACCCAGGCCCCCCGACTCCCAGGTCCATGCTTTTTCCCTGAAGCCATGCTACTTCCTCGAACATGCACCTAGTGGCAGAGACCTTGAGCCTTCTTGGCACTGTCCATCTCCTCCCGACAGAATCACTCTTGCTCTCCTCTCCCTCCCCACACTTTGCTATACTGTGGTGGAAATTCTGCTTAATATTTTTTGAATCTGCTTCCCAAAACCCCCAGGCACCGCTGGAGGGTGGGGAGGGGGAAGATCAAGGAAGAAGATGAACCTGGATGTGTCTACCTCAGAAGGCAGTGAACACTCATTTTACTCCCACCAAAGGCAACTACTGCCCCAGGGTTTGGTAGATCCGAGGACGCAAAAATGAAGGGCTTCGCTGAAGTGCAGCACGATCATTTACTCTCTGTCCCCTGTGCTGAATTTAAGTGCTCACGTCTCATCAAATCAATGTTCTTTAAGTAAAGGCTGGGATGAGCCCCTCCAATCTATAATCATTAGTGTGAATAAATCTACTGGGAGCTCAAAATATGTTTCTACATAATCTCGGCTTTAAAAAGTGGATTATTGATCCGATAGACTATAACTGCATCAGGACTCCTGGCAGTTTATTGTCTGAAAACCTATTTGCAGACTTTTAAAAAACATGGATTATCGACAACAAAGGCCACAAATGTGCTCCATCACAGTCACAGTATGGCTTCTGGCTCCTTGGCCTGCAAGATGGGAAATGCTCCATGAGTCGGTCATCCCTGACTTGGGGCATGAGGGCCTGTCTTTCCGCCCAAAACGGAGACACACGGGAACCTTCAAAGCATTAAAAGACGCTGGCAGAACCCATGACGAGGAAGCCTTGTGTGACCTAGGCCAAAACCGTCATCTCTCCCTGACCCCTTTGGCGGCCTAGTGCCTGAAATGTGACCATCCAGTCACTGACCATGAGATGACTCTACCCAAACACTGGGGCCACTGGGGACCACAATTCCCAGAAGCCATTACATGGGTGCCATCACATTACATTTACATTCCCCGCTAGATTGTTGGTTCCTTGAGGGTAGGGATCACGTGGACCCACTGATCGTACTCTCCCACACACTGAGGACAGCGTTCTGCACACCATAAGTACTCAATAAATACCACTGATTATGGACCCAGGCTTTATAATACTAACAACATAAGACCAAACCCGGAATGAAAATCTTGTCCCTTTTGATTAATGAATTTGAGGAATCCATTTCATGTATTTTAGAACTAACAGGACAAGCTCCATTGACTTTCCCATTTACCTCGACAGCCACAAGTCAAGAAACAAGCCAAGAGGACCATTCTTTGGCTATGAAGCATAGGGAGGTAGACAGGTTGTTTGTGGGGTTTTTTGTTCGTTTATTTTTGTCACTAGCACAGCTTCTAACAGTGAAGCAGTGTTCTCAAATGCCATTTTCCTTCTTCCTCCTCTACCTCCTGACCCTAAATTCCCACCCCTTTAAATACTTAAATTTTCCTTCTTGGGTAGGAAGGAGAGGGAGAGGTGACAAACACTAAATTATAATAATCATGGTTTTTGTTCAGCACTATGAGCCACACACTGCACTAAGCACTGGGGTAGAGGTACCAAATAATCAGGCTGGATGCAGTTCCTATTCCACACAGGGTGTACAGTCTAAGTAAAAGGGAAAAGAGATACTGAATCCCCATTTTACAGATGAGGAAACAGGCCCAGAGAAATTAAATGGCTTGCCCAAGGTCACCCTGCAGGCAAGTGTGGGCAGGCAAGCCCAGAGTAGAATCTAGTCCCTCTGATTTCCAGGCCCATGCTCTTTCCGCCAGGTCAGGCTGCTTCTCAGGAAAGGGATGGGGCATGGGAGAGCTTTGGATCAGTCATCTAAGTATTACAGTTCAAACTGAAGCACATCAGAATGCAAAGATAAACTGAAGGCGGGAAATCAAACTTGCACAATTTTCAATGCTGGCACGTCAATGCATAGACCTGACTTCTAAGTAATGAAAACTTAAAAGAAAAATGCTTGTGAAAGGAGAGGGAAATCCACAAAGCAGACTGGCCTAGAGAATGCAGCATGGGCCTGAGAGTCAGAAGGACTTGGGTTCTAATCCTGGCTCTGCCACCTGTCTGTTGTATGACCCTGGGCAAGTTACTTCCCTTTCTCTGTGCCTCATTTCCTTTCAACTGGAAAATGGGGACTAAGACTGTGAGTCCTCTATATCGGATTATCTTGTCCAACCTGTTTATCTTGTAACAGCCCACATAGTAAGCATTTAACAAATACCATGAAAAAAATGTCTTAGCCACTGAGCAGAAAACAAACGCTAACAGAGGATCTTGGTAACAGCCACCTCTTGATCTCCTTCAATCAATCAATAGAACACTTACTATGAACACTTACTATGTGCAGAGCACTGTACTAAGCACTTAGGAGAGTACAGTATAAAGAAGTTGCTAGCTATATTCCTTGCCCAAAACAAGCATTCCTCAGCTGGTCTTGCTTGGATGAATTCTTTACAACTAGTGAGAAGCCTCCTCCTCACCCTGGTTTTAAGGAAACCCACAAAACCTTCATTTTTAAAAGCCAGCCAGTCCTACCACAACCATGTTGCATTCAAGTCAAGCGTCTTCCCCAGATTTTGAAGGGTCTAGCTGGCTTCACTTGATGATCGGGGGAGAGTTCCCTGCAGCACTGAACTCCAGGAAAAATTATACCACACCAACTTTGAGGGAGAGTGATCTAGTCGAGCCTCCTGGGATAGGCCTTTCAAATCACTTCCTAGAAAAGGAGAGGAGACCAAGGGGTGCGAAGCCTGCCCTGGGCTTTCCTCGATGTTGGCTGAGGGAAACATCTGAGGGAAAGCTGAAGGCCCTGACACTGACGGAGGGGGGAAAGGAGAAGATCCCAGCAAAGAGTTTTTAAGGTTTCCTGTTTATCTCCATTGGGACGACACTTCCATTTTGCTGGACTTCCCTAGCCCAGATGCCACACCTTAAGAGAATTTCGGTTTCACTGATCCTCTTGGACTCAGAAGCCAGGTGGCTCTGGAATAGGTCAACCCAACCTAGCAACCCAAATAAACAGAGAGGCCTGAACAGCTGCTTAAGGGAACACAACCCAAACGGAGTGAAATACAATCATGAGGGTATCTATTATGTCCTTGTGTTAAGTACTGTGGTGGATAAGAGATAATGAGGTTGACCAGAATCCCTGTCCCACCAGGAGGTTACAATCCGAGGGAGAGAGTCGATAGTTTAACTCCACTTTTCAGATGAGAAAATGGAGGCGCAGAGCAGCTGAGGGACTTAAGCCAAGGTTACCCAGGAGGCCAGGTGAGAAGCTGGAACCAGACTCTGGGGATCCTATCTCCAAGTCCCACGCTCTCTCCAGTAGAATAATAATGATAATGACAATGATATATCTGTACATATTTATTATTCTATTTATTTTACTAATGACATGTATGCATCTATAATTCTATTTATCTATTTTGATTCTATTGGTGCCTGTCTACTTGCCTTGTGTCTGAGAGCCCGTTGTTGGGTAGGAATTGTCTGTTGCCAAATTGTACTTTCCAAGCACTTAGTGCAGTGCTCTGCACACAATAAGTGCTCAATAAATACGATTAAATAAATGAATGAATGATGTAATAAAAAATAACTGTGTTGTTAGGGGCTTACTATGCACTAAGCACTAGGATAGAGACGATACACTATGCCGTGAATCTCTGCTGAGGCAAGAGGGCATCACCCTAAACAGATGCTTCTTTGGAGGACAAAATTTGATTCTGTTGTTTTAAGGTGCAGGGAGCTGTAAGGGGATAGGTGTAAAAGCTCAGGATTAGATACCTGCACAACAAGCTGGGCTTGCTCTAAACATATGACCACACTGAGGCAATGAACAATTTGCCAGACCTCCAGTACTGTCAGTCATTGGAAAGTGGCCTAGCTAGCGGAAGAAGCGTGGGTTTGGGAGCCAGAGGACCCTCTTTTCTAATCCTGGCTCTGCCTCTTGCCTGCTGTGCGACTTCGGGTGAGTCGCTGAGCTTCTCTGGGCCTCAGTGTCCTCTTCTGTAAAATGGGGACAAAATACTTGTTGTCCCTCCTGTTTAGATTGTGAGCCACATGAGGGACAAGGGCCGTGTCCGACCTGATTATCCTGATTATGTACCACAATACCTGGCACATAGTAAATGCTTAACAAATGCCGCAATTATTATTATGCCACTGCTTTGTGCAGCTAGGTATATTGTGAGGAAGTGCTTAGTACAGTGTTTGGCATAAAGTAAGTGCTTAACAAATACCATAATTATTATTATAATTATTAAGTGCACGCCTCCCTGAACCTACACTGCAGCTCCAGGGGTGACTAGATTCCCGGCTTACTCTAAATGACTAGTCCTTCCACTCAGAGATCACTCTTCCTTTGCTCAATGCCTTCCCCAAGGCATTACTTACACAGAATCCTTTTAACTGAGCCACAAACATGGCCAAGATTTCAGTCCTACCAGAACAGCAGTTCAAATTCTGCCTAATTTCAAGCACACCCCTCTATCAATGAATTAACAAATGGCACTTACTGCATGTTCCCTGTGTGCACAGCATAGTACTAAACACTAGGGAAAATAAGAAAGAAAAAAAAAATAGGAAGACATGATCCCTGACAACTCTATTCCTACTCTATTATACTGTACTGCCCCAAGCACTTAGTACAGTGTATGCCCACAATAAGTTCTCAATAAATACCATTCACTGATTGCAATGAAGACAAAAAAAAGTCTTCCACAGACATGCAGGGTGTTAAAAACGGCACTTGTTAAAAAATAATTGAGCTGTGAAATGCTGGAGAAATTTAAACCCACAGAGCCAAAACAAATGAGGAAAATTTTAACAAGCAGGAGAAGTCCCAGTCAGAAAAAGATTGCGCTTCCTGCCCCTTTATCAGAGTATAAGATTTTCCATCCTCAGATCAGCTAAACCATAAAATGGTTCAACTGCTACTATTCAAACACCAAAGCACAGATACACACTCCACACATGCACCGCCCAACCACCACACTCCTCCCCTCACCCCAGAAATAAGACAAAATCCAAAGAACAGGAAAGGCAATTTACTTAGGGGGGGCTCTTCACAAATGTTTCCCCCTCCCTTCCTTTAAATAAAACTGGGAGTCAAGAGTTCAACATATTTAAAGCAGTTCTATCAAGGCAGCTCTTCCAGGTTCAAGGTGGCCAGCTGAAGATGTTTCTTCGTGGCAAGGTTCCTGGCCACCAAACTCTCATTAAATAATGTGTACTTATCTTTGATTACAGCCTATTAAAAAAAACTACAGTTGAAACTGGATTAAGAACTTCTGCTGAAAACGATTTATTGCATAACACAACTCTGACAGGCTGAATCTCTGGCCACCAACTGAGCCTTTATAAAAATCTGCTGGGCGTCAGCCAACTGAGCTCTTTGGAGTCTGAGCATGTCAGGCAGACATCTAAGACAGCAGTCAAGGCGGCAGCATAGACTCCGTGATTGGCACCACGGTCGGACACGTTTACACTCAAAGAGAATAACCCTGGAAGAGCTGGGCACCAGGGGCAAGGTCTCCTAGCGCTGTTGGTCCAACAGTTTTGATTACCTTTCCAAAATGTAGTCGTCAAAAAAAATTCCGCCCAACAACCACAGCAGAATTGGCCCACCAGAATCAGTGAGAAGCTGGTCGGCCTACTGAAAACGGCACAGGCCTGGGAATCAGAGAACCTGGGTTCTAATCCCAGCTCTGCTATCTGTCTGCTGGGTGACCCGGGTCACTTCACTTCTCTGTGCCTCAGTTTCTTCATCTGTAAAATGGAGTTTAAAAAATCTCCCCCTTAGACTGTGAGCCCCACCTGATTATGAACGGTGTCTAGCCTGATTATCTTGGATCTTCCTCGGAGTTTAGAGAAGAGCTTGGCTTAAGTAAGTACTCAAAAAATATCACAAGTCATCTTCTTATTATCTAGTCTGGATCTGCAGATGTACTGATCTGCCTGCTCAGGAAGAAAAAGGGAGATCTCAACCCCTGACTACAGATCGACTCAGAGCCCTGGTCTGTCTGAATTTTGATAAGCCTGGGAATCAGAAGATTGTGGGTTCTAATCCCGGCTCTGTCACTTGTCTGCTGTGTGGCCTTGGGCAAGAAACTTCACTTCTCTGGGTCTTCGTTCCCTCATCTGTAAAATGGAGATTAAGACTGTGAGTCCCATGTGGGACAGGGACTGTGTACAACCTGACTTCTCTGTATCCATCCCAGTGGTTAGTACAAATGCCACAATTATTATTATATTATTTTCATTCATTCTATCATATTTATTAAGCGCTTACTGTATGCAGAGCACTGTACTTAGCTCTTGGGAAAGTACAATACAACAATAAAGAGTGACAATACCTGCCCACAAAGAGCTCACAATCTATTCTGAGAAGACCGTATGGAATTAAGGAGATCTCCTATTACAAACACTAACCAAAAAAACCACATAACCAAGGGAAGAGAAATGTATGCCCCCAACCTGGCAACACAGATCTCACCATATACCTGCCCAAATGCCAATGCTATGAAAAATGGGGCTCAAAACATGATTGACTGATGGATTACAAGGTTGGGGGTTGTATGGCAGATATGTAAACCAAACACAACAGAGGTAGTAACTCCAATTCCAAGAAGCTCACCAGTCAGATGTATTTACTGAGTGCTTAGTGTGCAGAGCACTAAACTAAGCACTTAAGAGAGTTGGTCAGTCGGTCAATTACTGTCGAATCATTTCCGATTCATTGTGACTCCCTGGACCCACTTTCTCCAGAATGTCCTACCTTCACCTCATTCTGGCATGTGCATCCACTGAGTTTTCTTGGTAAAATTATGAAAGTGGTTTACCATTGTATTCTTCTGCTTGGGAGAGTACGGTATAACAATGTAACAGACACATTTCCTGCCCACAATGGGCTTACAGTCTAGCGGGATTTACCAGTGGTAAATAGTGGTCTTTTTTTTTCATCAAGTGAAATAAGTGGTTTCCACCCTTCTTGGGCAACCGGGCAATGCCGCGGGGTTTGGCACAGCTGGTACCCAGGAATTTCTATTTGACTGGCTGGAACCTCTCCTGCTGCAGCCACAGGACTTGGAGGACAGAAGGTTCAAGTGGAATCCCGATTCCACCTGAGCATTTCACTATTGCTGACCTTGGGTTCAACCAACAGCTTGCTGGATTTGTGTTGAAATGTGCAGCAGTGCCAAGGGTCCCTTCCTCCATTCTCATTCAATCAATCAGCCGATCAATCCATGGGCTTTATTAAGCACTTACTATGTGCAGAGCACTGTACTAAGTGCTTGGGAAGGACAATACAACAAAATTAGCAGATACATTCCCTGCCCATAAACGTACATCCAAAAGCTGGGGCTGAATTCATTAGTATTTTAAACTTGGCCTATAAACTCCTGGAAAGCAGCATGCCCTTGTAAAACAATAGTAATATTACTAATAATAGTATTTGTCAAGTGGCTTACTATATTTACATGCCAAGCGCTGCACAAAGCACTGGGATAACTACAAGATAATCAGGTCGGACACAGTTCCTGTTTCAAATAGGGATCACGGGCTAAGGCGGAGTGAGGACAAGTATTTAATCCCCATTTGACAGAAGAGGAAACCTAGGCACAGAAGTCAAGTTACAGTGGGAAAAGCACAGAACTAAGAATCAGAAGACCTGGGTTCTAATCCTCATTCTACCATTCACTTGCTGTGTGACCTTGGGCAAGTCACTATAATTCTGTGCTTCAGTTTCTTCATCTGTAAAGTGGGGTATAGATTCCCTCCCTGCTATAGACTGTGAGCCCTAGCTGATATGGGATCTGACTGTATTGTACCTACCTCAGCGTGTAGCAACTATGACCTTAACCAATACCACAATTATCATTACTGAAATTCTTCCCAATAACAGGGCTCACCCTGCATTTTGAAGGCTCAAAGGTGATGATTAAATATCTTTCTTGCCTCTACAGAGAACATCACATGTTAATCACTTAAAACGATTTCCTCCTCCAGCTTTCGTGATCTGTCCATCGCCACCCTTTGAATGCAAGCACCTTGAGGGTAGGGATCATGCTTCTTGTTACTACTGTACTCTCCCAAGCACATAATAATGATAATAATAATGGTATTTGATAAGCACTTACTATGTGCCAGGCACTGAACTAAGCACTGGGGCACATACAAGCAAATCAGGTTGGACCCAGTCCCTGTCCCACATGGGGCTCACAATCTTATTCCCCATTTTACAGACTGAAGCACACAAATGGTAGAGGAGGGATTAGAACCCAGATCCTTCTGATTCCCAGGCCTGTGCTGCATTCACTAGACCATGCTGCTTGGTAGTAGAAGTAATAGCATTCACTAGGCATCTACTGTGTATGCAAACCACTGTATTGAGCAGTTGCCTGGAACTTAGTAAATGCTATCTGATGGAATTTCCTCTGCACTTTCTTTGCCCAGGCTACATGAAGCCCCTGGAGGGTAGAGGATCAGGAATTCCTTTCCTTTCCTGCCCTGGCCTGGGGAGGCAGGATGAATGGAGGAAAAGACTGAGGAAAAAAACACTTCATCTCCTTATCTGGTTTACATTGAGGTAGGAGGATGGGTGCAAAAAGCCTTAAGATGAATGAAATAATTTTCAACAAGAAATAGTAGGAAATAAGAACAGGGTTCAGGTCTCAAAGCAACCTGAGCTTCTACATTACATGTTGTGCGCTCACTGGAATTTGAGGCAGACTAATGTCTTCAGCATGTGTTAGGGGAGATGGAAGCACTTGCTTCCATAAACTTTTTCCTCCTCATATTCGGCCTTCTGCTTTTAATGTCCTCAAGTTTTCCATTTACCATTTGGGTGTCCTGAGAAAGCAAATTTGGGCTTTGCTTTGCATTTTAATCAATTTTTTAACTTTAATTTTTTAATAAAGCACTGCACTTAAGTTGCCAAATTAAACACAAGGAGAGGTAAACTCTGAAGAGATGGGCATTACAATTCTTAAATATTCGTACGAGTCTTATATACACTGCAACACACACATGGACTGTCAGTCTCATAAGCAATGACAATCTGTTGTTCTGGCTAACTGGATGATCAGAAGCAGAGGGATTTGTGAGAAAAGGCCTGAAATGGGTGTCAGGAGACCTGGATTCTCATCCCAGTGCCATCACTTGGCTGTTGTGTGACCTTGGGCATATCACTACACCGGGCCTCAGTTGCCTCATCTGTAAACTAAGGATTCCATACATATCTTCCCTCCCGCTTAGATTGTGAGCCCACTGTGGGACTGTGTCTGGCCTCATTATACTTTATCGAACCCAGGGTTTAGTACAGTGCTTTCTTTTGTTGATTTTTTATGGTATTTGTTAAGTGCTATTATGTGTCAAACACTGTTCAAAGCGCTTGGAATAGATACAAGTTCATTAGATTGAATATAGTTCTTATGCTTGGGGCTCACAATCTAAGTAGGAGGGCATCTAGAAGCACTGAGGCACAAGTAACTTGCCCAAGGTCTCGCAGCAAGCATTTGCAGAGTTAGAATTAGAACCCAGGTCCTCTGACTGCTAGGGCCCATGCTGCTTCTCACATATGTTTGGCACCCAGTAAGCACTTAACCAAAATGATCAACCTTTTCCCTCCATCCCCTGCCAAAAGAAGATTTTCTCTTGTAAATATCTGTCCATTTCTGATACCTGAGTTTTCAGTCTTCTGGTTCTATGCACTCCACACTTGGTTCCTGACAACCACATCATCTCAAATCTCCCACTAGGGATAAGACCTCCAACTACAGTGACCCTAAACACCCTTAGAGAATAGACTGTAAACTACTTGAGGGCAGGACTCAGGTCTACTTACTCTATTGCATTCTCTTAAGTGCTCTACTTCAGTGCTCTACTCACAGTATAGTGCACGCTTTTTGAAGACAGGGATCATGTCTACCAACTCAACTGCAACGTCCTCTTCAGAGTGTTTTTTACAGTGTTCTGCACACAGTAGACAACAGATATTTCTGAGTACCCACCAACTTGGGACCTCCCCACAATTCTAGGCTCAAATGTTCTTTAAGGTTGTTTCTGCAGAAAAGGGAAGGAAATCTATTTGGAGTCCAATCTCTGTCTCCTGGCATACTCAAACAGGGTGAATCAGTAGAACCAACTTTAACAAAAAAGGTGACAAGAAATTCTACTTCACAGATAAATCTGTACCTAAGTGATCATCAGATCAGTTCTGGAGGGGGGTGGGGGGGATCAGATCTGCCTTCCTACTGTGCCCAAAACAAAAAAAAACTTTGCTGCAGTCTTGTTCATGCCCAGAACAATTTAAGACTGTCCTTATTTTAAATATTGCAATGAATATTTACTCTGCAGAATTTGTGCTTACAATCAAGTTTGAAGGGGTAGAAAAAAAAAGACATGGAAGTTGCACGCTACCTTTCAACTGTTCTGTCAGCTGGCAGCCGCCATCAATTGTCTGCTTGGTACGTGATTGGACTGCCAAGTGAGCTTTGCCTCATAGTCAGTCAGTCAGTCAGTCAGTCAGTCAGTCAGTCAGTCAGTCAGTCAGTCCACTTCCTGCTTCCCTCAGCTTGGAGAGGAGAAAGAAGCATAGAAGGAAAATAACTCACAGGGGGAGAAGAATTCCCAACATGTTTCCTTGGGTGTCAGTATTTCCTCCTAATTTCATAGCCCTCTCAAACCTAATGTATTGTTTTACTAATTCTTGAAGGTTTGAGGACACGACAGCATGGATACAGATAAATGAAACTTGTGTGCTCACACACACACACACCCCTCGACCCCGCACCTTTAAAATTCTGGATCTGGGCACCAGTTGTGTTGGAAAATAATTTCACCTCCATAGATTCCAAAATTGTTACTAGAAAACGTCTTGCTCGCTGAGGACATTGTGACATTACTGTTTGGGGGATGGTGGTAGGGAGGGGAGAAGAGAGAAAGGAATGCTCCCAAGAGACTTTCTTGCCCAAGTCCCCCAAATAAAAGACCTTGCCTAGCCGACCGCACCTTAGTCAACACAAACATCACCTCTGTGGTTCTGGTGTTGGGGTCTGGCCTTGCACAGAACTGGGCACCAACATTTAAACTGGGCTGTGTGATTCAGCCTGAGTCCTGATATATGCCAATTTTTGAGACCGTCAACAAAGCTTTCTATTAAACTCAGACGTTCTCATGTTGAAGGCCTGGGAGAGAAGGGAAGAAATCAAGAAACCACTGCACATTCTACAACTAGGATGATGACAGTAGCAGCAAACCGAAGAGTCTTCTAACCTAGCTCCTGCACACCCACATATTTTTACACACACACGTGCGCACCAGTGGTAAATGCAATTGATTTACTTCCCATCCAAGACCTAGGCCTCAGCTGGATTTCTGGTGTTGTGTAACAGCACCTGGGAGTTAGAGGACCTGCATTCCAATCCCAGTTCTTCCATTCACCTACAGTGTAACCTTGGGCAAGTCACTTCACATCCCCAGATCTCATTTCCCCCATCTGTAAAGTTCTCCCTCCTGGTAAGGCTGCAAGTCCTGGGTCTACCACAGTGCTCATTATAGTGCTTAGCACATAGGAGGTGCTTAACAAATACCACCACTGCTAATCTTTGACTATAGTCTGGTAAAGCCCTTTGGACATTTAGGGGCAGAGGGGCCGAAGAGAAAGACTGCAGGTTTGGATAGCCAGCAAACTGGCTTCTAGTTCTGACTTGGCACTGAAGCAAATGATTTTCTTTCTCTGGGTGCCTTTCCTCATCTGTAAAAAAGGAGAGGGTATCTGTCCCAACTCACCTCCCAAGAATGAGGCCAGAATACATAAGCATGTTGGAAAAATCAAAAATACTAGCTCAGAGCATTATTGTTATTAGAAGATATCCTAGGCTGGTCTTTGAAAGTGGAGTTGTAATGGCATTTAATGTGCACCTATAGAGCATTTCACACTGTGTACTTAAGCGTACCATTTCTCCTCCAGCGGTTCAACTCTGCAACCTGTATCATCTACAGCCTACCCAGTGAATAGAAACAGCAGGTGAGGAGAAGGGGGAAATAGTTCAACTCAAGTCATGCAAAGACTCAATCGATGGTATTCAGTGAGAGCTTACTGAGGGGAGAACACCGTACTAAGCCCTTGGGAGAGTAATCCAATCAATCAGTGTTATTTATTGAGCACCTTCTGCATGCAGAGGACTGCACTAAACGCTTGGGAAAGCTTATAGCTACGATCCTTGAGCACGATACAATCGAGTTGGCAGACATAATCTCTGCCTTTAAAGAGCTTACGTTCTAGTGGGAGAGATAGATATTAAAATACATTACAGACAGGGGAAACGGCAGCGAGTCCGTGACCAGAAATGCCACGTTTCCTGCAAAATCTGTTAGCAAACAAGTCATCTCAGAGAGCAGAGTGAGCGGTTCACTGTTGCTTCTGAAGTATGGGCCAGAGCTCATGATGGCCACTACCTTCAACAGACTCTCAAGTATCTTGGAATGCCTTCACCCCTCTAGGAAACAGTGATTTCGGGCAGGTTAAAACACCCAAAAGTACCACATCAACCACAGGCCAGTACAACACACATAACCCACCAAAAAAGAAAGGGAAAACTATTTATGTCAATGTGAAACCATTCACTCCAGTCCTTCTCGGTGCTATCCTTGCAGCACTCTCTTTCCAGGACATGGGGTGGGGGGTTGGAGGGAGGAGAACAGGGACAGAGCTGGATGGTAACTTACTAGATGGTAAGTTCCCTCTGGAGTCTATAAATTCCTCAAGGGCAGAGCAAGCTCTTAGTACAGTGCTCTGCACATAGTAAGCACTCGATAAATACCTTTGATCGATTGATGGGTCATAAGAACACACACCCCATGGTATGCTGCTGGTCCAGGAACCACTGATACCCGGTCGAGCCACTTTCAAATTGTCTTTCCTCCCCTTCTCCTCACAACATGCATGTCGTATCCTTTACCATCTCTCTGTCAATTCTCAAGCCAAGACTAGTTGGCAGTGAGGAACGTTAGGGCTGTGACTGGCAAATAAAAGCTGGGGAAGGGGAAGGAGGGAAGAAATACGGAGTGGGAGGAGAGGGTCCAGGGAATCTGATTGAGGCATTAAAAGTGTTGTACAGCTCTCCCTGCCAAACGAAACAGATCCAGATGCCAAGATGGACAATTTATAATGCTCCATCGCAGTGTGAGCTTAGGACTGCACAGCTATTCAATCTGAAACCTAGGGAAGGCCCGGCCACGTTTAACTCTTGGGGTGGTCACTGGAAGAGCTGGCCAACACAGAAGGACCAAGGAGCGGGCAGGTGAGGGCATACCACCCTTCCCAATGACGCAGGGACTCCCTTCAGCCATTAGCCTGTGCCCAGGCTCCAACCAGAGACCCGGCTGGGGGCATCCGGCACTCCATCTCTGGGACGACAGGCCGCTCCCACGGCCAGACCCCCAAGGATGAGACCGCTGCTCTCGGACACCGCCCCAACAACTCCCAGCACACCCTCTTTCCTCCTCTCAGTATCATTATCATCAATCGTATTTATTGAGCGCTTACTGTGTGCAGAGCACTGTACTAAGCGCTTGGGAAGTACAAGTTGGCAACTTATAGAGACAGTCCCTACCCAACAGTGGGCTCACAGTCTAAAAGGGGGAGACAGAGAACAAAACCAAACATACTAACAAAATAAAATAAATAGAATAGATATGTACAAGTAAAATAAATGAATAAATAAATAGAGTAATAAATATGTACAAACATATAAACATATATACAGGTGCTGTGGGGAAGGGAAGGAGGTAAGATGGGGGGGATGGAGAGGGGGACGAGGGGGAGAGGAAGGAAGGGGCTCAGTCTGGGAAGGCCTCCTGGAGGAGGTGAGCTCTCAGTAGGGCCTTGAAGGAAGGAAGAGAGCTAGCTTGGCGGATGGGCAAAGGGAGGGCATTCCAGGCCCGGGGGATGACATGGGCCGGGGGTCGATGGAGGGACCGGCGAGAAAGAGGTACGGTGAGGAGATTAGCAGCAGAGGAGCGGAGGGTGTGGGGTGGGTTGTAGAAGGAGAGAAGGGAGGTGAGGTAGGAGGGGGCGAGGTGATGGAGAGCCTTGAAGCCCAGGGTGAGGAGTTTCTGCCTGATGCGCAGATTGACTGGTAGCCACTGGAGATTTTTGAGGAGGGAAGTAATATGCCCAGAGCATTTCTGGACAAAGATAATCCAGGCAGCAGCATGAAGTATGGATTGAAGTCGGGAGAGACACGAGGATGGGAGATCCTGCCCTGCCAGCAGCATTTGTTGGATCTTTTCTTCCTATCCCCTGAAAATTCCCGTGTTACCAAGTAGGAAGGCTGCTCTTTATTCCCTGACTCTACTTTTCGATTCTATATTCGATATTACAAACCATCTTGGACTAGGAAAAAGGAGCCCAGTACCTGGGAGAGCTGCTGCAAACACTCAGACATACCCCTAAAAAGGGAGGGGGAAAGTACACACGTTGTGGGCAGGCAATGTGTCAGTTTATTGCTATAATGTATTCTCATCATTATCATCATCAATCGTATTTATTGAGCGCTTACTGTCTGCAGACCACTGTACTAAGCAGTTGGGAAGTACAAATTGGCAACATATAGAGACAGTCCCTACCCAACAGTGGGCTCACAGTCCAAAAGGGGGAGACAAAACCAAACATACTAACAAAGTAAAATAAATAGAATAGATACGTACAAGTAAAATAAATACAGTAATAAATATGTGCAGACATATATACATATATACAGGCCCAGAGGGATGCCTCCCAACCCTCCCTGGCTCGTGAGCCCCAGAGCCGAGCCCAGCCTCTGGGTCAGCGGAGAACCCTGCCCCGGACCGTTCTCCCAAGTGCTTAGTACAGTGTTCTGCACAGAGTAAGCACTGAATAAATACAACTGACTCCCAAACATTTTAGCAGACTTAGACAGGAGGGGCTTTCTGACCTGGAAGGTTTCTTAGATCCCAAGATAAAGGGTCTTGGTCTCCGTTCCCACCAGTAGCTCCTGACTTGGACCCGGGGGCGGGGGAGAGGGAGAAGCTCAAAGGGCCCTGAGATGCTAGGAGGTTTTTTTTTTCCCAGAACCCCCCTGTCCCCAAATTTGGTGGCAGTAACAAACCCTGAGAAAGCACCAGGAAAGAAAAAAATTGAGCAGAACCACACACATCCAAGCTCTAACATCCCTTCTACCCTCGTTCCCCAAAGAAAATTAATGCTCCATTAATTAATGCTAATTAAAACCTTTAATCCCTCTCCCCATACCGTGCCCCCTGCCAGATAGTTTCTCTTGGACCCTGGGTCAGCATCCAGTCAGAGGTGAGGCCCATCATTCCTTCCTGTGTCTCCTGATCCTTCTACCCCCTTCCAAACTTACTGAAATGCTCCCTTTTCCTCTCCCAACCACTGCCCCATGACCCCCCTCCTCTCTTAGCCTGGTCACTTCTCAGCTGCTGAGGGGACCCAGAGGGAGTGTGGCAGAAGGGAAATCAATCAATCAATCGATTGTACTTACTGAGCGCCTACTGTGTGCAGAGCACTGTGCTAAGCGCTTGGGAGAGTACACTATAACAGAATTGGTAGGCACGTTCCCTGCTCAATCAATCAATCAATCAATCAATCAATCAATCGTATTTATTGAGCGCTTACTGTGTGCAGAGCACTGTACTAAGTGCTTGGGAAGTACAAGTTGGCAACATATAGAGACGGTACCTACCCAACAGTGGGCTCACAGTCTAGAAGGGGGAGACAGAGAGCAAAACCAAACATATTAACAAAATAAAATAAATAGAACAGATATGTACAAGGAAGATAAATAGAGTAATAAATACGTCCAAACATATATACATATATACAGGTGCTGTGGGGAAGGGAAGGAGGTAAGGCGGGGGGATGGAGAGGGGGAGGACGGGGAGAGGGAGGAGGGGGCTCAGTCTGGGAAGACCTCCTGGAGGAGGTGAGCTCTCAGTAGGGCTCCCATCTAGAGGGATGTGGAAGACGTCAGCCAGGCTATCTGACAACAGATTCGACCCAGACTGAACTGGGCACACACCAGCACACTCTTTAAGTCTCGAATGCTTTCTGGAGTCCACAGTAAGTGCAACCATAGCAGGAAGTTAGAGCTTCAGGGCCCTGTCACTCATGGTTTAATTTAAAGAATCAAAAAGCCGTCACCTTCTGCAGATCAAGGACAGGGGAGGAGGATGAGGTGGAGTGCGTGAGGGGGGAGTGAGTTCTGTACCCTGCCCCACCTGTTAAGCCCAAGCTGATTTTCCCTCCATCACCAAAAAGGACACGGGCCCTGAGGTGTCCCTTCTTTAACCAAAAAGCATCTGACAGCAGCTGGTCCCTTCCGCCCCCAACACGGCCAGCCTGCCAGCTGCTCCACAGGCCTACAGGCTTGCTAGCTTCCAGAGATGCCCCGCTCTTGCCGGGAGATGTCCTGGCGAGTGGAGGCCTCCTGTGGCATCCCCCGATGACCCGGATCTTCCGGAGCCCACCTCTCCATCCAAGCCAGAGAAGGCTAAAGAGAGAGAAGGGGCAAGATGGAAGACTCCAGGCCCCGCCCCGGCCTGACAAACCAGACCTGCCTCTCCATTCACTTCAAAGGGCCTATCAGACGCTAGTAGTGTTTTCCCAGAATCCCCGTGACCCCAAATTCAGTGATGGTAACAAACCCTGATAAAGCCCTAGGAAAGAAAGAAAATGAGAAAGCAAAGGCGCGCGCACACACCTGACCTCTTCCATCTCTTCTACTCTCATTCCCCAAAGCCAACGTTAAGCCTCTCCCTGGAGCCCACCTCTCCATTCATGCCAGAGAGAGCCAGGGAGCGAGGAGAAGGTCCAAGATGGAAACCTCTTGGCCCCGGCCCAGCCTGCTACATCATCATCATCATCATCATCATCATCATCATCATCATCATCATCATCATCATAATAATAATAATAATAGCATTTATTAAGCACTTACTATGTGCAAAACACTGTTCTAACCGCTGGAGAGGCTACAAGGTGATCAGGTTGTCCCACGTGGGGCTCACAGTCTTAATCCCCATTTTACAGATGAGGTAACTGAGGCCCAGAGAAGTTTAAGTGATTTGCCCAAAGTCACACAGCTGACAATTGGCAGGGCCGGGATTTGAACCCATGACCTCTGACTCCAAAGCCCGTGCTCTTTCCACGGGGCCACACTGCTTCTCTAATGACATCGGGTGGCAGGAGCAAAGACCCCACCACCCAGAGAGACAAATTGGGCCAGAGACCCTGCAGAGCAGACAGCCAGTTCGGGTCTGGGATGGTGGGGAGTGGGGGAAGCTGTTCTCTGTTCAAATCCTGACAACAGTGCCCATGTGGTGGATGTCCCAAGTGCTTGAAATAGCGCTCAGCACACAGTAAGTGCTCAATAAAGACCATGATTTCATTGGGAGAGGCAGCTCGCACTCCTCCGTGGTTAATAAAAAAAAAAAACCACGACACAAGAAACTGAGTTTATCCTTGAGAACAGATCACCTTTACCTCACCTCTGGTGGGGGTGAGAGAAATGTGTTCTTGTGAGGGACAGCTCTCAGAGTGTCTTCCATCTATGGAGACAAGAGCATAGCCCTAAGGAGTTAATCACCAAGAACAAGCCAAGGAATCTGCCCTCAAGGACCTAGTAATAAGAGCGATCGAAGCACAAACCCAGACCCACAAATACAACTGGGAGCTACAGAGCACCAAAATCTTTACATGCTGCTCTCCGCCAGGTGCAAAAGATGACCCAGAACCACAAACTGAATGACTGTGGTATGGCAAGCTGCTGATCCTTTCCCTCCCACCCCACCCCCAGCACCCCCCTCCCAGGATTCCCCTTTTAGCACAAAAAGACTTTCCAGAAGTTTTGCACATAGAAAGGAATTGTATGCATTCTTAATTGGATATTTACACTGCCAGCCAATGCTAACACTAACAGGGACAAAGGGAACCCTGAGGAGGGTGAAATCTTCTCCAAGAAGCATTGTTCAGCTGCTTTGTTTTACCTTCTATTTATCCAGGATTGCTGGTTTTGTCATGTATTGTGGTTCTGATGTTCACTGTCATTGTTATCCACATTTAAATGGAGAACTCCTGAAAATCCAGGATGCCTAGTGGACAGAGCACAGAAAGGGTGATCAGGTGACCTGGGATCTAATCCCCTTGCCACCATATGCCTGCTATGCATCCCTTGGGCAGGTCACTTCACTGTGCCTCAGTTTCCCCATCTGGAAAATGGAAATTAAATTACCTGCTTTCCTTTCCCCTTAACACTGTGAGTCCCCGTGTGTTATAGGGACTAGGGCCCGTCAGTTTATTTTAGATCTAACCCAGCATTTAGCACAGTACTAAGCACATCATAGGGCTAATTTCTCCAGTTCTTAGCATATAGTAAGAATTTAATAAATACGACTGCTACTACTAACAATGATGCCCCAAACTTCAATTTCTCCAACTCCTGATACTTCTCAAGCACAAGCCTGTCTCTCACAGCTCCCCGCATCTCCATTCTTTCTTGGGAACCAGCTGGCTTCTGCCTCAGGAAAATTGGGACAGGAGAAGATAGCATTCTGACTTGACTTCATTCAGAGAAACTGAAAAGAGGCAGTTCCAGGCAATTCAGAAAATTCTCCGGTCGACTTTAGGGCTCAAAATTCCCATCCATCGCTCGCTAACCTAAGAATGACCCATGCATGCTGGCTTTGGTTCACTAATCCAGGAGTGGACATGAAGTTGTGATGGAGGAGGGTTGGGAGAGAGAAGCAAAAAGAGTATACATACACATACACATGCAAATAAATGTGGTGCCTCTTGCTGATTTAGCAATGGCAGCCTGGGGTTTCAGACTTAAGGCCAAAAGACAAAGAGGATGTAGACGATTAAAACCTAGGCTAGAATATGAGGATAGCTTGTCTGACCCAAGTACTTTTTCTAGGTCCTGTCTATAGAAACACAGGTCCACCATAAAGAGAGAGGAGAGGGGCAGAGGAAGCTTGTCTTCCTCTCCAGTTAGACCTCCATTTATAGAAGCCCTCTCTTTCCTTCAGCTGCTCTCCAGGAGCCGATTTCTGATCTGGCGTGCCAAAAACCTATAAATGATCTTTTGCCAAAACGGCAATTACCCAGCTGACAATGCCAGAAGCCCTCCTCCGACGAAACTCTTTAATTTGCTCTTTGCCTCTGGGCTGCCTGGCACCAAAAATAGACACAGAAGTTTTCCTACCGGAAACTGTGGTCACTGAAACTCTTCTCAATAATCTCCACTTAGTAGAGTTATCCCAGCAAGTTTTGGTGGATGTACTTAGAAACTCTGGGCTAATTTGGATTCAGATGTGGGGGAAGCAAAGGCACCTAAAACTTTTCTCCTATGTCAGGACCGGGTGTATCACATGGCCTTTCTCATTTTAGGGGCCAGAGGCACTAACGAGGAACCTTAAGTCTCTTCGCTTCCGATCATCACTATAATCATAATTTGCTACATGCTTACTGTGTGTGGCAAGTACTCTGCTAGATAATCAAGCCAGTCAAGATCCCTGTCCCATATGGGGCTCGCGGTCTAAGTAGGAGGGAGAATACATAGTGAATCCCCATTTTACAGATATGGAAACTGAGGCACAGAGAAGTTATGTGGCTTGCCACAGTTAAACAGTAGGCAAGCGGCAGAGAAGGATTCCGAACCCGGGTTTCACCTCCCAGTTCTGAGATCATTCCACTAAGCCATGCTGCTTCCCAAAGCAATGTGACTGAAACAGTAAGGCGCACTATCAGCTTTAATTTATGATTATGCCTTTTAATTTATAAAACCTTGCCCATGGTGTGCATGAAGTTCTTTCAATGCTTTTAATTACCTTAAGAAACAAATGGCTTCCTTCCAAACGGAAGGTCTTTCTGGTTTTTGAAATACATTGAACATCATAATTTCTTGGCCGCCTGCTACATACCAATCACTACATTAGGTGCTAGGACAGGTACAAGACAAACAGATCAGACACAGTCCGGGTCCCACCTGGGACTCACAATCTAAGGGCAGCTGGCTTATCTGAATTTTACAAAAGAGGAAACTGAGGCACAGAGAGAGAGGGATAAGCGATTAACCAAGGTCAAATAGCAGGCCGGGGCCAGAGAGGAGATTAAAATCCGGGGTGTTGATTCCATACTCTTTCCATTAGACCACCCTGCCTTTCACGGGAATCTGATCACTGCCCCCCTCCAGCTGGAAAAAAGGATATACAATTGAGATCACTTCCCTGCCGAGGCTGGTGGGCTTACATGTGACTAGGGCAGCTCCAAATCTCCAGCCAGCTGTAATTCTGCTCCCAAGTCTTGAAATACTCGGGATTATCTGAGCAGCATTTAAATCAAGAATTAAGGATGACTCGGGTTTTCACATTTGTATCCTTTCTGAAGGAAGCTATTGAAGCCAGAATGGCAGTCTCTTGGCTTCCGAGAGAGATGGATGATGATGATGATGATGGCATTTGTTAAGCGCTTACTATGGGCAAAGCACTGTTCTAAGCGCTGGGGGGGATACAGTGTGATCAAGTTGTCCCACGTGGGGCTCACAGTCTTAATCCCCATTTTTACAAATGAGGTCACTGATGCTCAGAGAAGTTAAATGACTTGCCCAAGGTCACACAGCAGACTTGCGGTGGAGCTGAGATGGAGATGGAGACCAGCGAATTCTTGATGGTGGGCATGGAAGACTCAAATAAATATTACGTATCGTTTTCAGTCATGCCGTAAGGGATATGGGGAGAAAACTGCAAAAGTCTGGCTCTTGCAGAATTGTTTCTAAAAGAAAGGCAGTTACACCAATAGTAACTGAAATACAGAACTCAGAGGAAAGTGATGAAATGCATTTCCCACACCTGCCATGGACCGGATGGAGATCACCTCCCCACCATCACCACCACCACATGGACAGACATTAGCATCCCAATAAATCTGCATGAAAACAAAGTTAAGTATCTCTGGTCCAGAAAACCCCATTCCTTTCTCTATGTAGAAAGGTAAATTACTGCTTACACCCAAACTTGGGTGACTGAAAGCTGTATCAAAATACCCAGGCCGGTTCACTGCCAGCACCCATATTATGGAAGAGAGCTTTAAATCACGACAATATTTCCTTACATCCTCGTTTAAACAAGCCCTAACTGGGAGCATCCATCACAAACCCCTCAATCCATTATTACATGTAATTTAGAATCTGGGGCGGGGGGTTGTTGTTAGTTGGTTAACGCTTTTAAGGGCGAGATAAATGCATTTATGGATTTTTTTTGAAAGGGAAGATGCACAGAAGAGAGGTAAGGGGATTAAAAGCAGAAGGGAAGGGGGTGGATATAAAAGGACAAAGTCAAAGACACTGAAAAAGTGTCTGCAACCCTCTGAAATGTAGGGCTGTGGGAAGGAGAGTAGACATTTTTATTAGCAAACCATAATGGTTATAATAATGTGTTAGGCGCTTACTACATGCTGAGCCTGAACAAAGCACTGAGGTAAACATAGGATACTCCAATTAGGCACACTCCATGTCCCACCCAGGACTCTCAGTCTAAGAGGGAAGGAGAACAGAATCTCCATTTTACAGATGAGAAGACTGAGGCACAGAGAAGTTACTTGACGAAGGTCACGCGGCGGGCAAGTGAAGGAGCTGGGATAAGAACCCTACCTCATTCTATCAACAACCTCAAGCCAGCCCTTGGGGAAGAACAAATGTTTTCATATTTCCTGACAGGTCACCCTCTCTCTGTCAAAATCAACACGTCAGGCAGGAAGGACTGAATTCAAATTCAACATTCAAACTGGGAATTTTTTTTCTTGTTTAATGCAACATATGTGCTTATCTAACAGAAGGGAAAGAACAAAACTGGCTCAAATGGACCCTTGGAGGAGGGAAAGATGTCATTTTCCCATTGACTTTCTACAAGTCCCCCTCCCCGCCGTAGTGGAAGCCAAAATTCTTTTCATCCTGCTATCTACAAAGGTCGTTCAATCAAGCACAGAAAGCTTATTAACCCGCCTGACAATCCAAAACATGCCGGGTACATTCATTAGAACCAGAAACTTAGAAAGCCAAGAAAACTTGGAAAGGGGGCAAACATTAATACACATGAAGAGGATTCAATTACTTCCTATATACACCACAACTGCATATATATATATATATATATATATATATATATATATATATATATATATATATGCATATATACATATAAGAGTACATGATGGAAACCCTGCCAACAGCAGCACACCTTGAAGAAACCAAGGTTGATTAGGAAGAGCTATCAGCTGTCCATGCTATAAACGCAATCCTGTCCCTTTAACAAGCCAACTAGATTCTCACCACCTGGGAGTCAAATCTGAACTCTTTTTCACCAAGACAGCCACATTTCAAAAAATAAGCTTGGTTCCCTAAACCAGGTTAAAAATTGCATGACTGAACTGATATACTCCTAAAGCCTTCAGACATTAATGTGGTGGGGAAAATAGGGGACGAGCAACTTGCTATATATTGCAGAACCCCCACACCCCAAAAAGGGCCTATGCCCAAAATGAATGTAGAGAGCTCAAATGGTGAATCATCTTTGTTTGCTAATAATAATAAAAAACCCAGCATTACCATCAACATCAACAGCATTTATTGTGGGCTTACTCTGTACAGAGCACTGTACTAAGCGCTTGTTGAGTGTACAATACAACAAGGTTGGTAGACACATGCCATTACCTTGGCCACTATGCAGATGTACCATCCCCCACCCCTGCCCTAACAAATCTTGGACAAAGTCAAAGCACTCCAGAAGCTGTTTATCCTGAATAAAGAAACAAACAGCAACAACAAAAAAAAGCCCATCTCACTTATCAAGATTCCCCACAGTATTTCATTGTCCAAACTGCTAAGCCTAAAGGTAGCACTTGCTTTTCTACTTGTCCATCATAATAAATATTAAGCTCCTACAGTGTATGTTTCCAGTTTCTTCTATTATCGCTAAGTGATTTTATATCCATCTCTCCTATTAGATTATACATTCCTTGATGACAGAGATGGTGTCTTCTACCTCTATGGTTGACCTGATTATCTTCTATCTACCCATCATTTAGTACAGTACTTAGTATTTAGCACTTAAATAGAAGCAGCATGGCTCAGTGAAGAAAGCATGGGCTTTGGAGTCAGAGGTCATTGGTTCAAATCCCAGCGCTGCAACTTGTCAGCTGTGTGACTTTGGGCAAGTCACAACTTCTCTGGGCCTCAGTTCCCTCATCTGGAAAATGGGGATTAAGACCGTGAGCCCCATATGGGACAACCTGATCACCTTGTATCCCCCAGCGCTTAGAACAGTGCTTTGCACATAGTCAGTGCTTAATAAATGCCATTATTATTATTATTACTTCTCTCAAGTGCTTAGTCAGTGCTTAACACACAGTCAGAAACCACCAGTGATTGAAGACCACCTTGTAGTTCTCCTCCATTGAATTTAGAGTAATTCATCTCTCCCAACAGCCTCCCACAACCTTCTCTATTATGGATGGGGAAAAATCACCCCCACAATGCTCCTCCCCCTTAGATCTTGGCCTGCTGACCTGGTGGCCAGATTTAAAATCACGCTCTTTCACACTCCACTTTCCAAAAGGCAAAACACAGTCTTATTTGAATGAGGCCTGTGATTTGGATCCTGGGATGAGGGAGGGTGGGGCAGAGTCAGATCATCTGAACACTAGGGACAGGATGATCCCAAGAACCCAGTACTGGTGGAGGAGTGGGAGCCACCTCCATTTCAAGCTACAAATAGGGTATCACTCCCTTCCAAATACCTCCCTTCCAAAACCAGTTTCCACTCCTCCATTCCAGTAGAGTTTGGAAAGAAATAAAGGTCAGGGGTTCCAACCCCCACATCAGAGCCCACCAGGGGCCAGGCCAGGCCCGAGGCTCAAGTGCCCAAGGCAGAATTGGATCCCAGCCCACTTCCGCTTGTCTCCTGCTATCCAGAAAACTGGGAAGGCCTAGTGGATAGAGAACGGATTAAAAGGGTCTGGAAGTTGGGGCTCCTCATCCCAGCTTCACCACCTGCCTGCTGTGATGACCTTGAGCAGTTTGTGTAACTTTTCTGTGCTTTGTTTTCCTCACATGTAAAGGAGGGGACTCAATCCCTGAAGTCCCTCTGATTTAGACTAGGAGCCCTTTGTGAGATAAGCCTTGCATCTGACCTGCATATCTTAGATTTACCCCAGAGTTCAGTCACAAGCTCCACACAGTATCACAATTATTACTATTTCCAAGAAGTAGTGTGGCCTAGTAGAAAGAGCATACACCTGGGAGTCAGGGGACCTGAGTTCTAAACCCACCTTCACCACCTGACTGCTGTGTGACTTTGGCCAAGCCGCTTAACTTCTCTCTGCCTCAGTTTCTTCATTTGTAAAATGAGGATGTTCAATACCTGTCCTCCCTCCTACTTAGATTATGAGTCCCATGTGGGACAGAGACTGTGTTCAACCTGATCATCTTGGTCAGTGCTTGGCACGTAGTAAGGCCTTAACAAATACCACCATTACTATTTTTACTGTTCAGTGACACCAAACCAGGGTGGTGGTGGTTCAGTGACACCAAACCAAACATCCAATCAAAAGTATTTATGTGGTGTGTGTCTGTGTGTTTGAGGGGTGGGGAGGAGGGGCGGCTAAGGATGCCCATCCTGGACCAGGCCAGGCCAGTAAGGGCAAGGTCATGACCATACACTTCCTGCCCAGGACAAGTCTCTAGCCCAGATTCATTTGGAAAGAGCAGCTTGCCATTTTAACTGAGGAAATTGAGCTCAGGTTCTCCCAGAAGAGAAAAGGAAGAGGTCTACAACTTAATTCCTGGGAGGAAAGGCCCTGCAGTTCCAGCGGGTTCTTAAAGACCAAGTCTAAAAAATAAACCCTTATTTTTACAGTCAGGAACAGCTAGCATCCCTGCAAAATGAGTCAGGGGTGACAGAACCGTGTCCTACTTTTTATAAATTGATTTGTTTTTTAATGCGACAAATTTGCAGGCTTATACCATCTCTCAAGCTTAGGAAGTCTTGTGTTCTCCCTGCCAATGTACATTAGTCTAAACATCCTGATCTTAAACAGACTCTGCTTCTGTCAAAGATAACTGAAGAGTGACATTAACTCCCAGAAACATCTGCTAAGTGTTGTGGGGCAGACTGACGGGGCATAAAGTTGAAAAACTCCAAGATGCCATTTGCCAAATGGAACTTCACTTAGTGGAAGAACCTTTGATGTAAAGTTGCCTCATTTGTAGCCCATAGCTTAGGGATACAACAGTGCGATAATGCTGTAAGCCTTCTCCCCCACTAACATCCTCCCTCCATCTCAAATACCTTATCCCACCAATCCTCATTCATTCATTCAATCACATTTATTGAGCACTTACTGTGTGCAGAGCACTTTACTAAGCGCTTGGGAAGTACAAGTCGGCAACATATAGAGATGGCCCCTACCCAACAACGGGCTCACAGTCTAGAAGGGGGAGAAAGACAACAAAACAAAACATGTAGACAGGTGTCAAAATCGTCAGAACTAATAGAATTATAGCTATACGCACATCATAAACAAAATTAATAGGGTAGAAAATATGTAGAAGTAAAATACAGTAATAAATCTGTACAAATATGTACAAGTACTATAGGGAGGGGAAGGAGGTAGGGAGGGGGGTTGGGGAGGAGGAAAGAAAAAAGGCTGGGAAGGCCTCCTGGAGGAGGTGAGCTCTAAGTAGGGCTTAAGGGAGTAAGAGAGCTAGCTTGGCAGATGGGCAGAGGGAGGGCATTCCAGGCCAGGGGAAGGGCGTGGGCCGGGGGTCAATTGCAGGATAGGTGAGAACGAGGCACAGTGAGGAGGCTTGCGGCAGAGGAGTGGAGGGTGCGGGCTGGGCTGGAGAAGGAGAGAAGGGAAGTGAGGTAGGACAGGGTGAGGGGATGGAGAGCCTTGAAGACAAGAGTGAGGAGTTTTTGCTTGATGTGTAGGTTGACACGCTCATCCCCCAACTCCCCTGTTATAAAAAAAAAAGTCAGGTCTGTTGTGGGAAAATAAAATTGGTAACACTAAAACTGCCCTCCACTTCGGGATCATTTCTGGCACTTTCCAAAGCAGCTAATGAATAACTCATTTTAGCAATATTGATGCTCTCCACTGGGTAATGTATCTAGTCATTTTTCACACTTCCCAGTGAATAGCTCTCTCCTTGGCTGTTCAAGCAGCAGAACTGAAAACGACATGGTAAATGGAGTTATGAGGTCCACACATACTGCACGCACACTTCTTTCAGTCTGGGACTTCTAGACTGTAAGCCCGGTTTGGGCAGGGACTGTCTCTCTTCATTGCTGAACTGTACTTTCCAAGTGCTTAGTACAGTGCTCTGCACACAGTAAGTGCTCAATAAATACGACTGAATAAATGAATGGGATTAATTCAGTAGTTTGGGCAAAGTCATGTGGAGACCTTAAATTTTACCAAGGAATATCTGAACTTGGCCCTGAAGTTTGAATTTACAATCCCCTTGTATTTCCAGGGGTTTTTTTTGTTAGTTTGTTTCTTCCTTTCATGGTATGGGTTACACGTTTACTATGTTCCAGGCACTGTATTAAGCGCTGGGGTAGATGCAAGCTGAGCAAGTTGGATACAGTCCATGTCCCACATGGGGCTCATAGTCTTTATCCTCATTTTACAGATGAGGTAACTGAGGCACAGAGCAGTTACTTAACTTGCCCAAGATCACAGAGCAGAAAAGTGGCGAAGCCAGGACTAGAACTCAGGTCTTTCTGACTTACAAGCCTGTATTCTGTTAAATAGGCTCCACTGCTTCCCTAGTTTGCCTTCAAGCCAAGACAAAGAAAGACTTCACCCAAAGTCTGCACTGACCAGTGACTCCAGAGAAATGGACCTAATCCGTTCTGGTGATTTTAGACTGTGAGACCACTATTGGGTAGGGACTGTCTCTATATGTTGCCAACTTGTACTTCCCAAGCGCTTAGTACAGTGCTCTGCACACAGTAAGCGCTCAATAAATACGATTGATGATGATGATGGTGATAGCCATAATACTCTGGACTCAGAGGTACTTATGTTTTCTGCATTAATTTTTATTTTAATATGTCTTCCCCATGTAGATGGCAACCACAAAGAGGTCTGCACCCAGTAAGTGCTCAATAGATATCATGGCTCGGTTGGAAGGGAGTCACAGAGCCAGAAGGAAAATGTCATAGTTTATTCCATGTGTGTTCTCTCCCCTCCTGCGACACACCCACTCACACAAACCACCCCAGAATATCCCTGGTCCTTCTGAACAACAGACAAGGGTTTTTGCGCAACTTTGGAAATGAGCTGCCGAGGAAACAGAGCACTGGGAAGTGGAGGGTGGGAGTAGAAGGAAAGCTTCCTTTCTTTCTTTCAAATGAAAAAAAAACGGGAAAAGGTCAGCTAGAGAACAGAACAGACCCAAAGCACATTGACCACACCGAATCCTCCCCAACCTCTGAGAAGTTTGGGTATTCATTCACTCATTCAATCGTATTTATTGAGCACTTACTGTGTGCAGAGAGCTTGGGAAGTTCAAGTCGGCAACATATAGAGACAGTCCCTACCCAACAACGGGCTCACAGTCTAGAAATCAAATGGAGGCATGAAGTGGGGGTGGATTTAACCGGGCAAAGGAGGGACTTCTCATTCAGAGGAACCTTTCTTCATTAATCAACCAACCAATCAACTGTATTCACTAAGCACTTATTGTGTACAGAACACTGTACTCCATGCTTGGGAGAGTACAATATAACACCGTAATTAGATACATTCCCTGCCCATAACGAACTTACAGTCTAGAGGGCACTGCTAAGAAGCATTGTGGCTTAGTGGGCACAGGACGGGCCCGGGAGTTAAAAGGATCTGGGTTCCAATCCTTGCTCTACCACATGTTGGCTGTGGGGCCTTAGGCAAGTCACTTCCTTCTCTGGGCCTCGGTTACCTCATCTGGAAAATGAGGATTAAGAGTGTGAGCCTCACGTGGGCTAGGAACTGTGCCAACCTGATTAGCTTGTATCTACCCCAGCCCTAGAACAGTGCTGGGCACATAGTAAGCACATAAGAAGTACCATTATCATTATTTAATATTTCTGCAAAGATCAAGGGGAACAAAGGTGGTGCCAGGACAGGCCCCATCAAGATGAAATAAAGCAAGTCTGCAAGATAGTCATCAGGGTGCATGGGCAATCCAACAATGCCAATAAATGGAGGTCAGAGTCCACTAGGCAAACAGGCTGGCAAGGACTGAGTGTCAGCCTGCTTCCGGGTATACTGCATGGGCCAAAGTCCAGTGAAAGAACTCTGCTCTGCAATGGCTCAAGGGGCCAAAGAGAAGGAAGGCATATTAAAGCTAGGAACGTTCAGCCAAGATGAGTGATTTGATGCAGCTGCTGAGAGACTCCTAATCTGATCATAAAATGGCCAGCAATCTCTTCTCTCTAGGATTTAGATGGAGCTCATCCAAGGTTGTGGGCAGTTGGTCATCGGTGTTGGAAAACTTTCCTTGCGTGACTAATCAGGCCGGATCTTTGACCAAAGTGGACAGAGACAGTGCAAAGCTACTGCAGACTCCCTTCCCACCTCCAAAAGCCCAGTCCCAAGATGACTCCTGTCCTCAAAAATAATGACAATAATAACAATAATTGTGGTATTTTTTAAAGTGCTTACTATTGTCAGACACTTTACTAAGGGTTGGGATGGATACAAGCAAATTGGGTTGTGAGTCCCTGTTCCACATAGGGCTCTCAGTCCTAATCCCTATTTTACAGATGAGGTAACTGAGGCACAGAGAAGTGAAGTGATTTGCCCAAGGTCACAGAGCAGACAAGGAGCTTACAGTCTAGCAAGGAGCTGGCAATCTAACTGACAATCTTAGGCTCCGCATTTGGATTTTAACCGAATGGGATCTTAACCATGCTCCCTCTTCTTTCATTTCAGTGCCTTTCTCAATTCCCATTAAGGACCTTTTCAAACTGGCCCTTCATAACAACAATAATAATGATGGTATTTGTTATGTGCTTACTATGTGCCAAGCACTGTTCCAAGCACTGGGGGAATACAAGGTGATCAGGTTGTCCCAAGGGGGGCTCACAATCTTAATCCCCATTTTACAGATGAGGTAACTGAGGCACAGAGAAGTTAAGTGACTTGCCCAAAGTCACACAGTTGACAACTGGTGAAGCTGGGATTTGAACCTATGACCTCTGACTCCAAAGGCCGGGCTCTTTCCACTGAGCCACACTGCTTCTCACGCTGCTTCATCTTTTCAGGTTTTCAGAGATGTAACATCAGACATTTTTATGCCGCTATTCTGCAACTCCAAAGCAGCACCCGCTGTCGAATGGACCCAAGAAGGAAATGCAAAAGCTCTGAAGCAAATGGAGTAAGGCAACTCGCCCCTCAGAAAAATCCCCTAGTTTTAGGTGAGTCTTTTTCTTCCACAAAGTAGCGTGTGGGATGGCCCTGGGTGCCCAAAGTAACTTATGAAACATCACAGTTGCCTGGGTCTAGTAGCTGAGAAAGCCATCTGTGGCCAGTCAATAACAATAACTAGTAACTGTTATATGCTTACTATGCACAAAGCATTGGAACATATACAAGATAATCAGGTTGCACAATCCCTTCTCCACATGGGGCTCAAAGTTTAGGGTGGAGGGAGAACAAGTATTAAATACCCGTTTTACAGTTGAGGACATCTACGCTGACACCCAGATCTACATCTCTGCCCCTGCTCTCTCCCCCTCCCTCCAGGCTCACATCTCCTCCTGCCTTCAGGACATCTCCATCTGGATGTCCGCCCGCCACCTAAAGCTCAACATGTCGAAGACTGAGCTCCTTGTCTTCCCTCCCAAACCTTGTCCTCTCCCTGACTTTCCCATCTCTGTTGACGGCACTACCATCCTTCCCGTCTCACAAGCCCACAACCTTGGTGTCATCCTCGACTCCGCTCTCTCATTCACCCCTCACATCCAAGCCATCACCAAAACCTGCCGGTCTCAGCTCCGCAACATTGCCAAGATCCGCCCTTTCCTCTCCATCCAAACTGCTACCCTGCTCATTCAAGCTCTCATCCTATCCCATCTGGACTACTGCACCAGCCTTCTCTCTGCTCTCCCATCCTCGTGTCTCTCTCCACTTCAACCCATACTTCATGCTGCTGCCCAGATTATCTTTGTCCAGAAACACTCTGGGCATATTACTCCCCTCCTCAAAAATCTCCAGTGGCTACCAATCAATCTGCGCATCAGGCAGAAACTCCTCACCCTGGGCTTCAAGGCTCTCCATCACCTCGCCCCCTCCTACCTCACCTCCCTTCTCTCCTTCTACTGCCCAGCCCGCAACCTCCGCTCCTCTGCCGCTAATCTCCTCACTGTACCTCGTTCTCGCCTCTCCCGCCGTCGACCCCCAGCCCACGTCATCCCCCGGGCCTGGAAAGCCCTCCCTCTGCCCATCCGCCAAGCTAGCTCTCTTCCTCCCTTCAAGGCCCTGCTGAGAGCTCACCTCCTCCAGGAGGCCTTCCCAGACTGAGCCCCTTCCTTCCTCTCCCCCTCGTCCCCCTCTCCATCCCCCCATCTTACCTCCTTCCCTTCCCCACAGCACCTGTATATATGTATATATGGTTGTACATATTTATTACTCTATTTATTTATTTATTTATTTATTTTGCTTGTATGTTTCTATCCTATTTATTTTATTTTGTTGGTATGTTTGGTTCTGTTCTCTGTCTCCCCCTTTTAGACTGTGAGCCCACTGTTGGGTAGGGACTGTCTCTATGTGTTGCCAATTTGTACTTCCCAAGCGCTTAGTACAGTGCTCTGCACATAGTAAGCGCTCAATAAATACGATTGATTGATTGATTGATTGAGGAAACCAAGGCACAGAAACCTATAGTAATTTACCCAAGGTCATATGGCCGGCAAGCAGAGGAGCTGGGAGGTCACGGACTCAGTTTCAACAGCTCCCAAAGCAACGAAACAACACTTAGATGAAGCAGAGCACAAGCCCATGCTTCTAAAATCTCTGGTTTTGTTCTTCCCTGTCCCTAAGGCTCATCATCTCTGAAGAATTCTAGACCTTCATAGTGAGCCGATGGGCTCAAATACTAGAGGTGAGCAGGATGCCACTGTGGGGTGTGTGTGCATGTGTGTGTTTGGGGCTGGGAGTGGGGTGGGGGGGTGTTTTTGTTTTGTTTTTTCCTTCAGGAAAGATACCTCACTGAGGCATATTTTGCTACATGCCACAAGTTACTAGAACAAAAACAGTCCTTCAGAGAGGCCAGGTTGAACAATTCTTAAGAGCAGTTGCGTGTCCACAGTTCACCAAATGCCTATGGCTTCTATTTAATGCAACCCGCCCCTGTCCCCACCTCTAGGGCACCCTGTTTGATGCTTTCACCCAGTAGAAAGACAAGCCTCCACCAAGAAACACACATCTCCACAGCTCAGCGCTTCCCTGTCCGCCGCCGACCCCGCTAGAGCAGTGTGGATCCCCAAGTCCGAGCCCTGGGAAGAGTGAGGGCCGGGGTCTCTCTTTCCCCCATCTCGCTCCGGCGGCCATGAGGAGGGGGCTCGGGACGGTCAGCCTCTGGCTGGAAGGGAGAAGCGACTCGGGCTCCCCGCTTCTACCCCTGACAGCTGCATACCCGGGTTCCTCTGACCCCCAGCTTGGGGCAGTCGGAGGTGTCAAACTATCAGGCTCAGGGCTCCAGATGGACAATGTGCAGTGACCTCTTTTAGAGGGGGACGGAAGGGGGGAAAGCGCCTGATGCTTTGTCTGAAAGAGAAGACACAAAGAGATCTGTTGCCTGCGTCACAAAACCGCTAGGATCTGAGCTGTTTCAAGCCTCTTTTCTTTCCTTGACTAGGGAAGTGTGGCAGCGTCCGTTTCCAGGGCGAAGAAACATCGGTCTCCCTTTCCTCGGTCCCGGGAATTGCGGTTGCCGCGGTGGAGAGCCCCAGGACCCAAGGAAACGGGAAAATGTCAGGCTCCCCATTTCCCGGTCCCTGCTCCTTGGGTTCAGCTTCCATTTTTAACGGGAGAATTGGCCCCAGATCTGATAAGCCCAGTTCACTTACAATCTCACTTCCTGGGAGTTGTTTAAAGCCCGTTTTAACCATCATGTTCTGTTCTGTTTTGTCCCTTGCCCCAGTATTTCATCTTAAACCTTGGCACCTTGATGTGGACAAAATAGTAAAGATGTAGACAGAGGATGAAATCAACGCTTTCCCTGGAGGTGGCCTGGTCACCAGACATGGCTTTCACTAGCTGGATTAGGCAGGCAATGATTCTTTCTGCGGCACCCACCTGCTCGAGATTTGCCAGAACAAGCTTCCTTTCCTGTGGAACTCGAAAACAAACACAAGCATGCACACACATGTGCACACCCACACCCACGCGCACACCCCCCCACACACACACACCCCACCCCCCAGAAGGCTCATCAAACATTTCATTTTTCCCCAGGGAGGTGCTATTAATAAGACTGTCACATCACCCCTGCTTAATCAGACATTCATACCCACGAAAGAAAAAACGTGGGTTTCTCCTCAGGGCTCTGTAGCCTAGCCTAGTGCTCCCGCAGTGAAATCTCAAGTCAAGGCCTTTCCCCAACCCCTCTAAAGATAATTCTGGCTGCCCGGTTTTCAGGAAGGAAAACTGGGTTTGTGCAAAGGAGAATCTGGAGGTTCCTAATCCACCGGCAGCAATATACTGAGGAAACAGCTGGGGTCGGGGGAGGTGGAGGGCACACGATAGTAAGTGAGGGGACTCAGAAGACACTGGGACACAAAGAATGACGGAAATGCTTGAGGAAATCAATCCAAGACATAAACTGGGCCTCGAGGGCAGCATTGCCACAGCCTGATCCCTGCTGTGGTGTCATCTGGACTTCGTTCTACCCTCCCTTGTGCATAGTACAGTGCAAGGCACTTGTGAGGCATTTAGCAAATATCACAATCATTATTATTATTATTCCCCACCATCTAATGGTCGAGCAATAACGAAGCAGTGTGGCCTAATGGGCAAAGCTCATGGGCCTGGGAATCTGGAGACCATGGTTCTAATCCTGGCTTTTTCACTAGTCTGCTATGTGCCCTTGGGCAAATCCCTTAACCTCTCTGGGCTGAACGTTTGGCTCACAAAGAATTCCAAGAGGGTTGTGTGTCGACCCCTCGGGTCTTCTGGAGTTAGGGAAGGGGAAGGAGGCGCCTAGAACAGTGCCTGCTGTCAGATGCCCTTTATTAATGACAGCAGGTACATGTCCTGAACATCTGGCAGCAGAAGGCTCCTCTACACGCCGGGGGAATGCTGCTTCTGAAAGAGAGGGGGAGGTCTTCCGCTAGGCGAAATCAATTCAGCCTGACATCCTGCGTCAACTGCATTGCCATGGGGGCTGGAAAGGGAGGGGAATCAAAGGTGGGGGGTTCGGGGAAGGGGAGTAGGAGAAGTGATAAGAGGCATGGGTTTGGGAGTAGAGGGTTTTTTTAAATTAATTTAAAATGAAACCAGGAGGAATATTGAGGGGTGGCTTGGTTCCTTTTATTACGTAAAGATACAGACACATTCAGACAGCAGGCTCCTCTCACCAACCCCATGAGACAGCCTTTTGGATGTTTTTTTTAGGCATGGCTGAAGAAGCCAGAGTCCCCAAATTAAGCCTGTCCCCATAGGCTCCTTTGAAGCTTACCTGACCTTCCTAACCCTCACTCCACTGCTCCCCTCTACCCTCTACCTGCCCCCTCACCCCAACACTGGAGAATGGAACCTTCCCTAAGCCCTCATTTCCCTTAACTGCCCTCCCCTCTGCATCAAGCTCTTAGTACAGTGCTCTGCACACAGTAAGCGCTCAATAAATATGACTGAATGAATGAACTGACCATGCACTTGGCTGTGTACTACTACTACTACTAATAATAATAATAATTATGGTACCTGTTAAGCATTAGGTGCCCAGCACTCTTTCAAGTGCTACGGTTGAGACAAGTTTATCAGATTGAACGCACAGTCCCTGTCCCACAAGGGGAATGACAGTCTAAGTACAAGGGAGTAGAATTTAAGCCGTATTTTATTTCAGTTGAGGAAACTGAGGCACAATGAAGCTCAGGGATTTGCTCATAGTCACACAGCAAACAATTGGCAGAGGCAGGATTAGAAGCCAGATCCTCTGACTCCCAGGCTCTTTCCAGTAGGCTTCTCTTGTTAAGCACTTAGTATGTGCCAGACACTGTTCTATGCACTGGGGCAGATACAGGATAATCGGGTTGGACCCAATCCCTGTCCCACAGTCTTGATCCCCACTTTGCCAACATGGTAAATGAGGCAAAGAGAACTTAAATGACTCGTCCAAGGACACCGAGCAGATGAGTGGCGAAGCCGGGATTCAAAGCTAGGTCATCTGATTCCCAGGCCTTTGCTCTTTCTGCTAGGCCAAACTGTGTCGACTGAATGCTGACCACTGCATCGAGCACCAGAGCAGATATCAGACGATCCGCTCAGGCACCATGTCGTTGCTGAAGCATGCTGCAGCAATCCATCAATGGGGTTTATTGATTGCCACATTTGTGACCTGCACAAAATAACCCTGGGTGAGCCCCCTGAGACTGCATGTTATGTGATATTTGATGCTACACTGCAGGCTCCCAACACTCAAATGCACGCCCACCTCCCTCTCCATGTCGCTTCCTGTGTAAAGGGAAGGTCACTTTTTGCCGCTACATTTGGGCTGATGAAGTGACACTTAGGGGGCTGGCTTCTTGTGGAGGCGAGTCAGACCGGCGACTGTGTGCCAGAACATCTCTTGTGGCTCAGGGGTCAGGGCTCCACAGGGTGAAGTCTTTCCACACCCCGAAACGTAGTCACCTGACAAGGGAAGGGGAACTGGATTTGAGCATGGAGGTGTGGGAGACAGCCAGAGAAGCTTCAAATACCTGCTGCTCTTTCTACAGGCTCCAAAGGGGTTTCTGCAACAAGCAGAAGCAGTGAAGCAATGTGGCCTAATGGATAGAGTGCAGGAGGGGAGTCAAAAGTACATGGATTCTAATCCCGGCTCTGCCGCCTCTCTCTTCAGTGACCTTGGGCAACCCACTGCACTTCTCTGCGCCTCAGTTGTTCATCTGTAAAACTAGGGATTAAGACTGTGATAGTGGGATGTGGGGTATGGGTGAGGGACTGTGTCCAACCTGATTAATTTGCATCTACCCCACTGCTTAGTACACTGCCTGGAACATAGTAAGTGCTTAAATATCATTTTTAAAAAATTGAGATTCCTGTTAAATCTCATCCTTTCCCTGATCTCCTCATTCTCCTTTTCAATTACCAATCTGATCAATGACATCTGCTGACTGCTTCCTATGTACAGTGCACTATACTAAACTCTTGGAATAGTACAATAGAGTTGCCTTCAAGTTACTCATAATTTTGTGAGCGCTAGTGTGGCTACCAACTCTATTCTACTGTCCTCTCCCAGGGTGTTTGGTAACGTGTTCTGCAAACAGTAAGAGCTCAATAGATACCACTGGCTGATTGGCTGAGACATCAAAAGAAATTTCAGAGAGGGAAAGCTATCTCCAGCCTTTCAGAGGGTCCGTTCTATTAGAGAGCTGCAGCCTCTGAGAAGCTCCAGCACCCCACAGTCTGTTTGCAGCTGAGGGCAGCAATGGCACCCTATCTGCCTTATGCACACAGGCTCTGGAGCTATCACAAGGCCCAGAGTGCTTCTGAGGTCACTGGGCTTTCAGAAGAGGTTCATTTTCTGGCTGGGACGTGTTCAACGACTTGTCGGAGGCCCTCAGCAAGACCATCAGGAAGGCCTTGCTGTATAATAATATAATAATGATGGTATTTATTCATTCATTCAGTTGTATTTATTGAGTGCTTACTGTGTAGAGTACTGTACTAAGCACTTGGGAAGTATAAGTTGGCAACATATAGAGACGGCCCCTACTCAAGCGCTTACTATGTGCAAAGCACTGTTCTAAGTGCTGGGGAGGTTACAAGGTGAACAGGTTGTCCCACGGGGGGCTCACAGTCTTCATCCCCATTTTACAGATGAGGTAACTGAGGAACAGAGAAGTTAAGTGACTTGCCCAAAGTCACACAGCTGACAATTGGTGGAGCCGGGATTTGAACCCCTGACCTCCGATGCCAAAGCCCTGGCTCTTTCCACTGAGCCACGATGCAGTCCCTCCGCTTTGACATTTTCTCTGACAGTTGTGGAGTTGAGACCTCTCTCCCCACCATGTTGTTTTTAAGATGCCAAATATCGGGGCTGGCTTCTTGGCCCGTTCTTATTTCGGAAGCAGAATCAAGGAGCTCGCCTCCATTTCAGACGGTGGCACCGGAGAGCTTTGGCAATTTTGGATCCTTTCCAGGCACTTCTAACCTACACTGCAACTGTGCCTTTGAATCAACCACTCATCTATCTCCTTCCTCCACCCTCCACATTTCCTCACTTCTTTCCTCTCCTCTTGGCAAGTGAGGAAAAGAGGAAGCACCAAAAGTAAAAAAAATTAGGAGGGGGATCTTTTTAATTATTTCACCTTCAAAAAAAAAACTTTAATCAGATTTTCCATCATCATCATCATCAATGGTATTTATTGAGCGCTTACTATGTGCAGAGCACTGTACTAAGTGCTTGGGAAGTACAAATTGGCAACATATAGAGACAGTCCCTACCCAACAGTGGGCTCACAGTCTAAAAGGGGGAGACAGAGAACAAAACCAAACATACTAACAAAATAAAATAAATAGAATAGATATGCACAAGTAAAATAAATAAATAAATAGATAGATAAATAAATAGATAAATAAATAAATAAATAAATAGAGTGATGGATATGTACGAACATATATACATATATACAGGTGCTGTGGGGAAGGGAAGGGGGTAAGATGGGGAGGATGGAGAGGGGGACGAGGGGGAGAGGAAGGAAGGGGCTCAGTCTGGGAAGGCCTCCTGGAGGAGGTGAGCTCTCAGCAGGGCCTTGAAGGGAGGAAGAGAGCTAGCTTGGCGGATGGGCAGAGGGAGGGCATTCCAGGCCCGGGGGAGGACGTGGGCCGGGGGTCGATGGCGGGACAGGTGAGAACGAGGTACGGTGAGGAGATTAGTGGTGGAGGAGCGGAGGGTGCAGGCTGGGCTGTAGAAGGAGAGAAGGGAGGTGAGGTAGGAGGGGGCAAGGTGATGGACAGCCTTGAAGCCCAGGGTGAGGAGTTTCTGCCTGATGTGCAGATTAATTGGTAGCCACTGGAGATTTTTGAGGAGGGCAGTAATATGCCCCGAGCGTTTCTGGACAAAGATAATCCGGGCAGCAGCATGAAGTATGGATTGAAGTGGAGAGAGACATGAGGATGGGAGATCAGAGAGAAGGCTGATGCGGTAGTCCAGATGGGATAGGATGAGAGCTTGAATGAGCAGGGTAGCAGTATGGATGGAGAGGAAAGGGCGGATCTTGGCAATGTTGCGGGGCTGAGACCAGCAGGTTTTGGTCACGGCTTGGATGTGAGGGGTGAATGAGAGAGCAGAGTCGAGGATGACACCAAGGTTGCGGGCTTGTGAGACGGGAAGGATGGTAGTGCCGTCAACAGAGATGGGAAAGTCAGAGAGAGGGGAAGGTTTGGGAGGGAAGACAGGGAGTTCAGTCTTCAACATGTTGAGCTTTAGGTGGCGGGTAGACATCCAGATGGAGATGTCCTGAAGGCAGGAGGAGATGCGAGCCTGGAGAGAGGGGGAGAGAGCAGGGGCAGAGATGTAGATCTGGGTGTCATCAGCGTAGAGATGATAGTTGAAGCTGTGGGAGCGAATGAGGTCACCAAGGGAGTGCGTGTACATTGAGAACAGAAGGGGACCAAGCACTGAACCTTGGGGAACCCCCACAGTAAGAGGATGGGAGGGGGAGGAGGAGCCTGCAAAAGAGACTAAGAAAGAACGACCGGAGAGATAAGAGGAGAACCAGGAGAGGATGGGGTCTGCGAAGCCAAGGTCAGATAGCGTGTTGAGGAGAAGGGGGTGGTCCACAGTGTCAAAGGCAGCTGAGAGGTCAAGGAGGATTAGCACAGAGTATGAGCCCTTGGATTTGGCAAGCAGGAGGTCACTGGTGACCTTTGAGAGGGCAGTTTCCGTGGAATGTAGGGGACGGAAGCCAGACTGGAGGGGGTCGAAGACAGAGTTGTTGTTGAGGAATTCTAGGCAGCGCGTGTAGACAACTCGGTCAAGGAGTTTGGAGAGGAATGGTAGGAGGGATATGGGGTGATAACTAGAAGGTGAGGTGGGGTCAAGAGAGGGTTTTTTTTAGGATGGGAGAGACATGGGCATGTTTGAAGGCAGAGGGGAAGGAACCAGTGGAGAGTGAGAGGTTGAAGATGGAAGTTAAGGAGGGGAGAAGGGATGGAGCGAGAGATTTCATGAGAGATTTCCTGTGTTTTAGATGGATAAACACACTTTTCCCCCCCTCAATAAATATTAGGATTGGGTGTATGTTGGTCTCATTATTGATGAACCTAATGGATTCATCCTTCTGGGGTGGCCCTTCAATATGATTTGAAAAGGCCCTTCAGTATGTGAAGCCAAGGTCGGATGCATTGAGAAGAAGGGGGTGGTCCACATTGTCGAAGGTAGCTGAGAGGTCGAGGAGGATTAGGATAGAGTATGAGCCGTTGGATTTGGCAAGCAGGAGGTCATTGGTGACCTTTGAGAGGGCAGTTTCCATGGAATGTAGGGGACGGAAGCCAGACTGGAGGGGATCGAGGAGAGAGGAGGTGTTGAGGAATTCGAGGCAGCGCGTGTAGACAACTCGTTCAAGGAGTTTGGAAACGAATGGTAGGAGGGATATGGGGCGATAACTAGAAGGTGAGGTGGGGTCAAAAGGGTTTTTTTAGGATGGGAGAGACGTGGGCATGTTTGAAGGCAGAGGGGAAGGAACCAGTGGAGAGTGAGCGGTTGAAGATGGAAGTTAAGGAGGGGAGAAGGGATGGAGCGAGAGATTTCATGAGATGAGAGGGAATGGGGTCAGAAGCACAGGTGGCCGGAGTAGCACTTGAGAGGAGGGAGGAGAGCATTCCTGATGGGAAGGATGGGAGAGTAGCACAGAGTGTTGAGAGCCGGGGGGTTGGAGAAGGTGGGGAAGAGACTTTGGGGAGGTCAGACCTGATGGATTTAATTTTGTTAATGAAGTAGGAGGCCAGATCGTTGGGGGTGAGGGAAGGAGGAGGGGGAGGAACCGGGGGCCTAAGAAGGGAGTTGAATGTACGGAAGAGCTGGTGGGGGTGATGGGCATGGGTGTCAATAAGGAAGGAGAAATAGTTTTGTCTGGCAGAAGAGAGGGCAGAGTTAAGGCAGGAAAGGAAAAACTTGAAGTGAACGAGGTTGGCAAGATGTTAAGACTTTCGCCAGCAGCGTTCGGCAGCTCGAGCATAAGAGTGAAGGAGGCGGACAGTGTCAGTGATCCAGGGCTGTGGGTTAGTGGCACGAGAGCGGCGAAGGGAAAGGGGAGCGAGTGAGTCTAGCTGAGTAGAAAGGGTAGAATTGAGAGCAGTAATCTGATCATCAAGACTACAAATCACTGCTGCCTCCTGCTAGCAGAAAGGACTTTAATGAAACAAACAGCATCCCTTTTTGGATTCAATCTGGCTTTAGAATGACAGCAAAGACCCAGATTAATGGTGACAGAAATTTGCAAAAATCTAGAGTACTTTAAAAGCCAAATTTGTCGATACTACATCCAGGCAAGCAAATTCCACTTCTTAAAAAAAAATCTTAATGGCCCTTTAACAAATACCATATGCCAATCCAATTGCTCTGATCTGAATTATTTCACATTGTTAAAAAATAATAATAAGCCTGAGGAAGTCATATTTCTGTTGGAAGATAACTATGTTTAAGCAATTAACAATATTGGAAGCAAAGCAGAAATGACAAAAGTCGCACACGGACACCACACTTCCTCTAGTAACATTAAAGCGGTGACCACTGTGTTGTATCAAGAGTCGGCCACACAAGTTGTTCCCCTGCACCATTCCCGGGCCTGGGCAGGATGTGGCAAGTTGGTATCAATAAGTGCAAGAGTTTACAATGTAATCTTGCTAGCCCCTCTGAAAAAAAAAAAGCCTCCTGACCACACACGTGGAAATTCATTAGAACGCTACCCCATTCCAGTTTGGTTTTATCACCCAATGGAGAACAAAAAGCAGAGAAAAGCAGTGGATTTTGTGGAGGCGTGTGTGTACGTGTGTATATACAAGGGGGTGTGAAGCGGTGATTTTATGGAGACAAAAACAAATCTAGGTTAGAGCACTGGTGATGAGGAGGAGGAGAGAAGTGCCTAAACAGTTTCTCAGCAGAATTATCCAGGACCACCTTGCTCCCTGGGCAGAGTCCAAATCCAATCATCCCAAACCCCCCGCCTGTCTAGAGTCCCGGGAGCACCAGAGCTCGGCGGGCTGGAGGAACGCTCTCGTGCCCGGAACGAGAAGCACAGGCAAGAGGATGAGAGGAGGGAGAGGGGCAAGAGAAGGAGAAGAGGAAGGGGGAGGGGAAGGAGACCACCATCACCTTACCAGGTAAAAAAAAACCCACCAAAATTTAAAAATTGGGCTACTGACTCGTGGGTACTGGAGGTACAGTCAAAATAGTTCCGGGACTTTCCGACATCACAGGAGGTTGGAATGCCATCTAACCTAAGGATGAAAGCTCACTGGAAAAGGCAGACGTTAACTAATCTCCTTACCCTCAAAACAGGGATGGGGGGACAGGGATTCATAGGCGTGCATGTGCACGTACGTGCACACACATACACCACCCCCTCCACCCCTCATGGTTTACAATCTGTCTCTCCAGAGTGTAGCAGCGTAATTGTACCCAAGTTTATTTCGGCACATCTCAGCAATCATGCTCAAACAGTGCTCTTTGTACTGAGTCAGGCAGGCTGTCAATTATCCCTGTAAACTGTATCTACAGACCCACTGAGCCGCAGACAGCAACCACACTACATAATCTGCTGCAGGATCTGTGGTCTCCGCCATCTGCTGCAGGATCTGTGGTCTCCGCCAGTTGACAGACCCCCTCCTCCACCCATCCCCCCACCCTCCTAGCAGCAGTCACCGACCCAGCCATGCATATAAATCAGAGGCCGGAGCCACAGAAGACAGGAAGATTTGGGGGAGCAGTAACACAAAATGTTAGCGGGCATTCGATGGCGCACCTCTGCCCAGCCAGTCATTGGGGCTGAACATAGGACAATAAGGGATGTCGGGAGGGGCTACTTTGCTCCATTTCCTGCTCTCCCTAGGTATGGAGCAGATCCTGCAGCCTCAACTGGGTCCCGGAATCACTGGAAGTAGAAACTACGGGAGGGGAAAGGGAAAGATGGGAATTCCATTTGGAGTTTTGTCCCTCAGAAGGAATTGCTGAATCTAAACCCACCGCCCCCTCCCCCCACAATGGGAGGTCAAAAAAACCCCACTGGATTTCTGGAAGTGTTCGGACCCAGGCACCTGCTCACCCTCCCTCTGAAGGTGAGTGGCATCAGGCAGTTGGACGAGATAGCGCAGAGAGCTTATACCATGACCTAAACCAACCTTCCAAGAAGCTTCCCTCACTGACTTGGCTCTCTCTGCCTGCCCAAGAAGACAAATGTTGACATAACTATGATTGCTGTCCGAACCTGACCCTTGATTCCCGCATATATGGGGGTGCCCCTAACAATAATAATAATTGTATTTGTTAAGCGCTTACTAAGTGCCAGGCACTGCTGTACTGAATGCTGGGGTGGACACAAGTAAATCGGGCTGGATACAGTCCCTGTCCCGCATAGGGCTCCCAGTCTTAATCCCCAATTTACAGAAGAGGGGAACTGAGCCATGGAAGTGAAGTGACTTGCCAAAGGTCATATAGCAGACAAGTGGCGAAGCCAGGATTAGAACCCATGACCTTCTGACTCCCAGGCTCATGCTCTATCTTCTAAGTCTATATACCTATACATAGCTAGGCACAAGCACATAACCAACTCAGTTATATTGTTTATATTTATTCTCCCAAATGCTTAGTACAGGGCTCTACACATAGTAAGTGCTCAATAAATATGAACGATTGACTGATTGTGTGTAGGGGTCAGAGATGAAGACTGAGGCCTGGGCTGCCCTTGATGAGAGCAGATCCAGAAGCAGAGGCAGAGAGGTACTGAGGGAAGACATCAGCAAACAAAAACAGACAGATAAACACGGGCTGGTTACAAATGACCAATGGGAATTTTGTTTGACTAGCAAGCTAAGTCAACATTTGTTGAACCCTGTATACACAGACAAGCACACAGACAAGTACACACACACTCTCCCAAATGATTCTTTCTCCCCCACCAATATAGCTTTAAATAGATGTAAGCAACAACCATCCTAAAAATCCCACCACTGGCAACCTTAGCTGCCCTCACCTCTGGGCCCCTCCAAGCCTCAGACGCAGCTTTTTTTCTTTTTTTCCCCCATGGTATTTCTTAAGCACTTAATCCATTCATTCATTCATTCATTCAATCATTCATTCCTTCATTCAATAGTATTTATTGAGCACCTACTGTGTGCAGAGCACTGTACTAAGTGCTTGGGAAGTATCCAGGCACTATACTAAGTGCTGGGGTAGATGCAAGCTAATCAGGTTGAACACAGTCCATGCCCCGTGTGGGGCTCACAGTCTTAATCCCCATTTTACAGATGAGGTAACCGAGGCACAGAAAGTTAAGTGACTTGCCCAAAGTCACGTAGCAGAAAAGTGGCGGAGGCAGCACTTGGACACGGGTCCTCTGGCTCCCGGGCTCGTGCTCTTTCCACTAGGCCATGCTGGCTTCTCATCTTGATCCAAACCTGCCTAGCAGTGGGTGGTTCAGGATTTCATTTCAGTTGAACAGGTCTGACCATAAATCCTTCCTGGCCTGCTTCATCAGCATCTGAATTCTAGGCCCTTGTTTTCTGGGTTAGGTCCAGAAACCCTCCTAAACCACACGTTTGATGGGAGAGAATGATCCCAGGGCCAGAAGGGCCAACCACCCACTCGCAAGCATAACCAAATACTCCCTTCTGTCCAGCCCTGCAAAACAATCGTTAAGGGTTATAGAGGGAGGGATTTGAAATTGGGACAATGAGCATGTGTGCTTCCTGTAGGAGGGAGAGAATTGCTATGGTGCACTTTAATCAATCAACTGTATTTATTCCTGTGTGCCAAACACTGTACTAAGTAAGCACTTGAGAGAGTGAGCTACTGTGTGCAAAGTACCGAACTCTACTGAGCCCCAAGTGGTACGGGGATCATGCCCAGACTCATTACCTTATATCTACCATTTTTAAAATGCTATTTTTAAAAAATGAAATAAGTTATAAGTTAACAGGTGGAAGTAAATAGAAAGAGAATGAGGTGAGAAAATATATGATATGTACACAACTAGTATGGGAGATTGTAAGTAAGTACTTCAGTACTAATGAGCTGTTCACTTGGGGGGGGAAGAGCTCAATCACAAGGCAAAATATCCATTTGTTATTATTAATAATAGTAATAAATAATAATTGTGATATTTGTTAAGCACTTAGTATGTGCCAGGTACTGTACTAGGTGCTGGGGTGGGTACAAGCAAATCTGGTTGGACGCAGTCTCTGTCCCACATGGGGCTCACAGTCTCAATCCCTATTTGACTGATGAGGTAACTAAGGCCCCAGAGAAGTGACGTGACTTGCCCAAGGTCACATAGGAGACATGTGGCAGAGCCAGGATTAGAACCCATGACCTTCCAACTCCTACGCCCGTACTCTAGCCACGAGGCCGCAAGGGTAAATCACCCAAAATATCCCCAGTCAGGGCAATCTCCTCATCATAAACCAACTCTGCAAAATTAGATCGGCTTTCCATTAACTGGCTTCTGCCAGTTAACGCACAGATCTGTTCAATTGAAATGAAATCCTGAACCACCCACTGCTAGGCAGGTTTGGATCAAGATGAGAAGCCAGCATGGCCTAGTGGAAAGAGCACGAGCCCGGGAGCCAGAGGACCCGTGTCCAAGTGCTGCCTCCGCCACTTTTCTGCTATGTGACTTTGGGCAAGTCACAAAACTTTCTGTGCCTCGGTTACCTCATCTGTAAAATGGGGATTAAGATTGTGAGCCCCACATGGGGCATGGACTGTGTCCAACCTGATTAGCTTGCATCTACCCCAGCACTCAGTATAATGCCTGGATACTTCCCAGGCAGACTATGCAAGTCTAATTGAGAAGCTCAATACGGATTTCTGATTAGATAAGGGGAGGAAACATTTCAGGTCATTAGCTACACAGTTTCATTTCGTTCAGCAACCATCCCGTTATGCACACCAGATGAGCTAAAAAGATACTGGCTTTCAGAACTGTTCCTCCACGTCGTATTTACTAGCCATTTTCCTAATGAACTTTAAATGTTTCACCTTCTCTTGCATGCAACCAACCTTGTGACGTCTTCTGTGGGTCCATTTTGCAATGCATAGCAAATCAATCAGTCAGCGGTATTTATGGAGTGTTTACCTTTTTTAAAAAAAAATGGAGTCTGTTAAGTGCTTACCATGTGCCAGGCACTGTACTAAGTGCTATGGAAGATACAAGCTAATAAGATTGGACGAAGTCCATGTTCAACATGGGGCTCATGGTCTTACTCCCCATTTTACAGACGTAAACTGAGGCACAGAAAAGTTAAGTGACTTGCCCAATGTTAAAAAGCAGACAAATGGCAGAGCTGGCATTAGACTGCCATGTCACTCCCAGGCCCATGCTCTATATCCACTTGGCCATGCTGCTTCTCTGTACACTATACTAAGCATTTGGAAGAGTACCACTGAGTTGGTAGAAACGAGCCCTGCCCACGAGTTTATAATCTAGCAGAGTAGTGCTAATATTACTCCTAACTTATACTAGATCTGACCAGTATATGCTGTTGAACGTCACCATTTCCTTTATTCGGATTTCACTATTTGTAAATTCTTTCACACCAGTCTCCTCCATCAGAGCATCAGAGTATTGAGCAGCGGGTAAGAGTCCTCTGCCCTTGTGAAGAAGATGATGATGATAATAATAACAACAATAAATTGTGTTATTTGTAAAGCACTTACAACGTGCTGGAGTAGATACAAGATAATTAGGTTGGACACAGTCCCTGTACCACATGGGGCTTACAGTGTAAGTTGGTGAAAAAACATGCACTGAATCGTTACGTGCAGATGAGGAAACTGAGGCACAAGTCAAGTGACTTGCTCACGGTCACAGAGCAGTCAAGTGGTGGTGCAGGGATTAGAAGCCCATGCTCATTCCACTAGGCCATGTACTTTCCCGAGCACTTAGTATAGTGCACCACACATAGTGAGCACTCAATAAATACCACTATGACAACTAGTCTTACAAGTAGAGGCTCTTCATCATCATCATCATCAATCGTATTTATTGAGCGCTTACTATGTTCAGAGCACTGTACTAAGTGCTTGGGAAGTACAAATTGGCAACATATAGAGACAGTCCCTACCCAACAGTGGGTTCACAGTCTAAGAGGGGGAGACAGAGAACAAAACCAAACATACTAACAAAATAAAATAAATAGAATAGATGTGTTCAAATAAAATAAATAAATAAATAAATAAATAGAGTAATAAATATGTACAAGCATATATACATATATACAGGTGCTGTGGGGAAGAGAAGGAGGTAAGATGGGGGGATGGAGAGGGGGACGAGGGGGAGAGGAAGGAAGGGGCTCAGTCTGGGAAGGCCTCCTGGAGAAGGTGAGCTCTCAGCAGGGCCTTGAAGGGAGGAAGAGAGCTAGCTTGGCGGATGGGCAGAGGGAGGGCATTCCAGGCCTGGGGGATGACGTCGGCCGGGGGTCGATGGCGGGACAGGCGAGAGCGAAGTACGGTGAGGAGATTAGCGGCGGAGGAGCGGAGGGTGCGGGGTGGGCTGTAGAAGGAGAGAAGGGAGATGAGGTAGGAGGGGGCGAGGTGATGCACAGCCTTGAAGCCCAGGGTGAGGAGTTTCTGCCTGATGCGCAGATTGATTGGTAGCCACTGGAGATTTTTGAGGAGGGGAGTGATATGCCCAGAGTGTTTCTGGACAAAGATAATCCGGGCAGCAGCATGAAGTGTGGATTGAAGTGGAGAGAGGCACGAGGATGGGAGATCAGAGAGAAGGCTAATGCGGTAGTCCAGATGGGATAGGATGAGAGCTTGAGTGAGCAGGGTAGCGGTATGGATGGAGAGGAAAGGGCGGATCTTGGCAATGTTGTGGAGCTGAGATCAGCAGGTTTCGGTGATGGCTTGGATGTGAGGGGTGAATGAGAGAGCGGAGTCGAGGATGACACCAAGGTTGCGGGCTTGTGAGACGGGAAGGATGGTAGTGCCGTCAACAGAGATGGGAAAGTCAGGGAGAGGGCAAGGTTTGGGAGGGAAGACAAGGAGTTCAGTCTTCGACATGTTGAGCTTTAGGTGGCGGGCAGACATCCAAATGGAGATGTCCTGAAGGCAGGAGGAGATGCAAACCTGGAGAGAGGGGGAGAGAGCAGGGGCAGAGGTGTAGATCTGGGTGTCATCAGCGTAGAGATGATAGTTGAAGCCGTGGGAGCGAATGAGGTCACCAAGGGAGTGCGTGTAGATCGAGAACAGAAGGGGACCAAGCACTGAACCTTGGGGAACCCCCACAGTAAGAGGATGGGAGGGGGAGGAGGAGCCTGCAAAAGAGACTGAGAAAGAAAGCAGGAACTTTACATTAAATCCCTTGAGCTTTCTAGGAACTTCAGAATCCCATTTGTTTACAGTTAAATAAAAGACTGACCTCTTCTGCACTGAACATCCCTCTGCCCATCCACCAAGCTAGCTCTCTTCCTCCCTTCAAGACCCTACTGAGAGCTCACCTCCTCCAGGAGGCCTTTCCAGACTGAGCCCCTTCTTTCCTCTCCCCCTCATCCCCCTCTCCATTCCCCTCATCTTACCTCCTTCCTTTTCCCACAGCACCTGTATATATGTATATATGTTTGTACATATTTATTACTCTATTTGTTTATTTTACCTTACTTGTACATATCTATTCTATTTATTTTATTTTGTTAGTATGTTTGGTTTTGTTCTCCGTCTCCCTCTTCTAGACCGTGAGCCCGCTGTTGGGTAGGGACTGTCTCTATGTGTTGCCGACTTGTACTTCCCAAGCGCTTAGTACAGTGCTCTGCACACAGTAAGTGCTCAATAAATACGATTGATTGATTGATTGATTGAACAGATCTAGGCGTGAATGAACACAGATTTGTTTTCCCAAAGTTCCATCATGAACCATTGGAATAATGCCTTTGCTGAGATTACAGGAAAAACAGAAGGAAATATAACACTGGTTTGTAAATCTCCCAACATCTCCATTATTATTATTCCAACATTTCTAATAAGCAGGCTTATCAACCACTAGTCAGCGAAGCAGCATAGTCTGGGAGATAGACCCCATGCCTGGGAGTCAGAAAGGACCTGGGTTCTAATCCCAGCTCTGCCACTTGTGTGCTGTGTGACCTTGGGCAAATCACTTCACTTTTCTATGCCTCAGTTATCTCATCTTTAAAATGGGAATGAAGACTGTGAGTCCAATGTCGGACAAGAACTACATCCGACCCAATTACCTTGTATGATAATAATAATAATAATAATAACAATAATAATAATAATGGCATTTATTAAGTGCTTACTATGTGCAAAGCATTGTTCTACGTGCTGGGGGGGGGGGATAAAAGGTGATCAGGTTGTCCCACGTGGGGCTCACAGTCTTCACCCCCATTTTACAGATGAGGTAACTGAGGCACAGAGAATTGAAGTGATTTGCCCAAGGTCACAGAGCAGACAAGTGGCGGAGTCGGAATTTGAACCCATGACCTCTGACTCCAAAGCCCAGGCTCTTTCCACTGAGCCACACTGATCTACTCCAGGGCTTAGTACAGTGCCTGGCACATAGTAAGCACTTAACAAATACCATTATTATTATTATTGCCAAACTTTGGGTTTCTGCATCAGGAATCCAAAGTGTAATGGTGTAAAGATACCACGTAATTCTATATTCACCATAATCCTGGGCCTAGGCTTACTGCACTTGAAAATGTCTTCATACATCTGTTGCCCCCACCTTTTAGATACTACATAATAATAATAATAATAATAATAATAATAATAATAATTATTATTATTATTATTATTATTATGGCATTTGTTAAGTGCTGACTATATGACAAGCACTGTTCTAAGCACTGGGGGGAATAAACGGTAATCAGGTTGTCCCAAATGGGGTTCACAGTCTTAATCCCCATTTTACAGATGAGGTAACTGAGGCACAGAGAAGTGAAGTGACTTGCCCAAAGTAACACAGCTGACAAGTGGCGGATCTGGGATTAGAGCCCACAACCTCTGACTCCCAAGCCCGGGCTCTTTCAACTAATCGACGCCCTGCAGCAGCAGCTGGCTATGGTGGTGTTGGTGGAATCTTGGCCACAGAGGAACAGCAGAATTGTCTGCAGTTTCAACCGCTCTATCTTATGTACACACAAGGGGAAATTAAGTATCAGCTTGAGTAATTTTAGAACGGGCGGTGCGGGATGCAGTTAGGCAAAACGCATGTCTCAGCTAATCACGGGGTCTGTTCCGAACTAGTGGTGAGATGGTGCGGCCTGGCCTCACAAGCGTTGGACCCGTTCTGTATTTGACACGTGGCTATGCCCTGGTTCCGGCTGGGTTCAGTCACCGTCGATCAAAGATCAATTGGGATGGTGTCGTTGAGGGAGCTGATGATGGAGTTCAAAACATGGCTGACTTCACCCTGCGACAAGAAGTCTTCTGGGAAGAACTGCAGTCCCTTCACCATTATGACGGGGCTGAATTGAGGACAAACAAGCTGACTCCTCATCTCCCACATTTGTCAAATTTTTGCCGGGGGGGGGTGAATCCACTAAATAATTATGGTTCTTGTTAAGCGCTTACTAGTGCTTAGAACAGTGCTTTGCACATAGTAAGCGCTTAACAAATACCATCATTATTATTATTATTACCATGTGCCAAGCATGGTTCTAAACACTGGGGTAGATACAAATTAATCAGTTTCAACTCGGTCCCTGTCCCACATGGGGTTCACAGTCTCAATCCCCTTTTTAAAGATCAGGTTAACTGAGGCACAGAAAAATGAAGCGACTTGCCCAAGGTTAATCAACAGTCAAGTGGCAGAGCCGATGTTAGAACCCATGACCTTCTCACTCCCTGGCCCATGTTCTAACCACTGCACCCTAAGAACTGTGCTAACCGCCAGGGGAAATACAGGGTAAACAGATCGGATGCATTCCCTGTACCACCAGATGGAGTGTATAGTCTGAGAGGCAGGGAGAGCGGGTATCTTCTCCTTGTTTAACAGTTGAGGAAACTGAGGTCCAGAGAGGATTAAGTGGCTTATTCATGATTCCATCACAAGCTGGTGGCAGAGCTGATTTTGCAAGCATACAAAGTTTTATTATCGTATGTATGAAGTACTTAACATCTATCAAGCACTGTTCTACGAGGTGGGGTAGATACAAGTTAATCAGGTTGGACATGGTTCCTGACCTACACTGGACTCCCAGCTCTGCTTTTACTGTGTTCTCAGTGTACTGGAAAAATAAAACAAGGAGACTCAAGAGTTAAGGCTTCTCAGTTGGGTCATTATGAAAGCAATTAACATTGAACACTATAGTATATGATCTCAAAAATCATTTAACTGGGTCAACCAATTGGAAAGCCTCTTTCAGCCCCCATTTGCTCCATGGAGTTACAAACAAGAGCCATCTTCTTTCTTGTCCTTCTCTCACTGGTTTCATACTTTAGCCTTTTTTATGTTAGTTGCTAAGTGCTTATTACGTGCCAAGAACTGTCCTAAGCACTTGGGTGGATACAAGCTAATCAGGTTAAGCACAGTCCCTGTGTTTGATTCCCCCCTCCCAGCCCCACGGCACTTCTGTACATACCTGTAATTTATTCATTTATATTAACGTGGGTCTCCCTCTCTAGACTGTATGCTCATAATGGGCAGGGGATGCGCCTGCTTATGTTATACTGTGTCTCCCGGGAGCTTAGTAGTATAGTGCTCTGAACAGAGAGTGCTCAATAAATACGACTGAATCCCCATTTTACAGATGAGGCGATTGAGGCCCAGAAAACTGAAGTGACTTGCCCACGGCTGCACAGTAGACGAGTGGCAGGGCCAGGATGAGAACCCAGGTCTTCTGATGCTCATGCCTGTGCTTTTTCCACTAGGCCATGCTGCTTCTCCAGAGCCAGGTTGCCGGCTCTAGTGCCCCGGAAAGACCCTGGCCACAGAGACAAAGCCTCTCTGCCACCTCCGGAAGAAGAAAGAGCCTGGGCTTTTTTGGCGTTAACTCAATAAAGATCACCGGAACTGGAAAGAAGAGGAAGTCTGAGCTGCTTCCTTTCACACCCGTAACAAGATCAGCCCCCAGAGAGGAGTGCAGAAGATCTTTTGGCCACTTGGGCCTTCAGCATCCTAGGGTCAAACTCCGGTGTTTCTCTAACCTACCCAAGATCAAAGGCAGTGCTTACTTTTATAACACCCTGAACAACCCGAAAATTCCTTCTCCCACCCCGCACTTGCACTCGGAGCTGGCTTTAAAACAAATCATTTCCAACAAAGCCGGCTTGCCTCCTCCCTTTTGTGAATCACGTTTGCCATCCTGGAGTCTCTGAGAAACAATTACCCTCCCTGTCTCCTCTAACTCCTCCCACCCCTGCTCCCTTGCCCCCATTCCTCTCTCATCCCCCAAGGTGCCGCCTTATGTTGAAGAGGGAAAATGAAATATGGTGCCGCAAAGCCGAGGAATTTTTGAGACTGTGATTTCCACTGGCCACTTTTATTTCCCAGCACCTCCGGGGTAGGCATCAGCTAAGAAAGCCACGACTTTCACTATGTGTCAGAGCTTGGCAAAAGATTGGGTGAGGGGGCGTGATGCGGGGAGGGGAGGAAGGATTTAAAGACATTCTTCACTCCTGTACCGAATATGCAAAATTTTGCCAGGGTGCACTGGGAGCCTGCCTGCTCTCTGAACCTCATCTTTCAGGCTTCAAAACCGAGGGCCTCTACAAAGCCGCGTCTCTGGTTTCATTTGTGTCATGGCTAAGAAAGTTTGCCATTCACTGGAGGACTCGCTTAACCTCGAAATTGCAAAGGGAGGTGCTCGGGCAATAATGAGTCACGCAGTCTCATTCTCTCATGTGAGAAAAGAGTGAACACCTTTTTCCCTTCTCAGATGGGCTGTTCAGCCTGCCCCTGCTTGCATTCTAAAAGGAGAGTTAAACCGGGGCAGCTCCCGTACATCAAGTTACCGCATGCCACCCAGGTCAGGTGATTCCTCCTCCGGATCTTGAAGCACCCAAACTCAACACAACGTTTCCCCGTTTCCCTTTGAGTTCCCTTTCCTGAAGCAGAGTGACTCGGGGCATTTCGTTTGGAATTCTGCACCGTCACCATGGTGAATCAGCAAGACGGGTACACCCGTGCCCGCCTGGCAGAGGAAGGATACAGAGGTGTGGAGAGTTCACTGGGGTTTAAATAGATATGGGGGCAAGCTGAAGTGTGAAACGGTAATGCCCTGAGGTTCTCAGCTGTGGCAGTCAACCAGGCCCTACCACTCTCTGGTTGACTTCAAATAGGGGGTTTTCTACCACCCCCCCAAAAAAAAAAAAAACAAACCAACCAAGAGGTACAAAGTTTCCTGGGGGGTTTTGGGGGGACTTTTCTGAACAAAAACCCACACATTTTTTTTAAGCCAGGAAACCTTTCTTACCATGGTGTTTATCTATATCACCGACAGGCAGAATGACGCTTCACCCGGTTGGTTGTAAATGGGCCTTTGCAAAGCAAGGAATCAAGCAATATTTCCCCACAGTGTTACATCCATTTTATAACCATGAATCCAATCTGCAAGGTGGTCCTCGAGATGGACTAGGGCTTTGATATTAAGAAAAAACGAGTCAGAAACTGCATAAACACTTTGATGATGGGATCTGCGGTCAGGCACACGGGAGCCAAAATGAATGTTTTATCCCACTCAAAGGGGTGTCGGAGGGGGAGAGTGCTTTGGATAGAAAATGCCACACGTGAGCTATGGGGAAACTGTCACTTCCAATTTTAACGGCTACGAGGAAGAAATACCAGACAGGAAGCTTGTTACAATTGTATAAAGAAAGTAACGGGTTGTCAAAAACTCTGTAGGAAGAAGAGCTGGGCCTGGGCTTAGAGAAAGTCCTCCCTACATCTTAAACTTTTCAGGCCACTGTTTCCTGGTTTGACTGCTATCCCCCTCATAGTATAAAAGCAACCTCCTCCTAACTCCTGTCCTCAGTCATTCAAGCTGGAGGAAAATTTCATAAGCTACAACAGCCTGGCTCCATCACTAGCAGCTAGACACGTCACACATGGACCGTGCTA